>NC_041375.1:14386040-14708540 GCF_900634415.1 Cottoperca gobio | reverse complement strand
TCACACAGACAACAAGGTAATTGTCTCCTATGCGCTGCTGCATATAAGGATCTTAATCCTTTAACTTTTTGGCTGTCTATCTTAGCATGATGAGTGTGAGCGCGGGGGAACAGATAGAAATCATGGACAGACAGAAAGAGGAGGAGAATGCAGCCAGTGTATTTGATCTGCAGAGAATGATGGCTGATGGGATATATGAAATATGTGATTGTGGCGGTGGTGGGGGGGTTTACAGTGGAGGGCTTATCTTAGCATGTCCTAACTGCAGTGTGGAGAGAAGGAGCAGGGGAGGATTTGGCAGGATGCCCTGGCCTACAGTTGCTAAAGCCAGGGGATTAGGGTTGATGGCTGGGCAGAGAGGGGCCAACCAGGGGCCAATCATGCTCAGCTCTGCCAGGCCGGGCCTCACTGGAGACAGACTGTCTGAGGCAGCGAGGAGAGCGAGGCTGACATAGCCTGCGAGGTCCAAGGGTCCTTGAGTGTGGGTGTGTGGGTGTTATGGTAAATAAATGAACAGTATACCTTGTAAGAGACCAAAAGTATCAAATAATATTTGCATTTACTCATGTACTATACTAAAGTAACATTTTGAGGAGCTTTTAGTTGAGTGTTTCTATTTTTTTGCTACTTTATAGCCATATTTTGCTCTGCTACATTTCAGAGAGAAATACTGTACTTTCTAATCCTATGTTGTAGATTAACATTTAGCATAATGCTCATTTAATTTTCAAGTAATTTGTGTCTGTTATTGAGTCCTAAAAGTAGTATTTTCTTAAAATAAGTGGAAATATCTGCCATTGCGCGACACAATTCCATCCTCTTTTAACAGAAGCGAAGTAGTTTTATGAATTTTCTTAATAAGATGAAATGTTTATTGATTCTTCTGTCAAGATTGTCACACTCACACCTAAAGTACTGAACATTAATTACATTTCAAATGTTGTTATTATTATTATTATTATATTATTGTCCACAAGGTGAGAAGCACATTCATAAATAAATATGCATAAAGTAATATATTTGGATGGATTAACATGCGTCTCTGCTGTGTTGATCACACTCCTCTTGTTGCTAATGTGTTTCAGGATTCTCTCCATTCCCTGATGGCCACACTAAGTGCCTCCAACCCCTTTTTTGTACGCTGCATCAAACCAAACATGGACAAGGTAGGTCATGTAAATTTCATTGCACAAAAAAAAAGAAGAAATGTCAGAAACCCTGCCAGGTCTTGTCAAGGTCAGCGCCTGCAAAGTTAAACCTCCTTAGTGCTATTCATAGCTCTCATTGCTTAGAGCTAATCTTTACTCGTATAATTGTTCCACTTGAAAATGAACTATTCTTTTTGTTTTTTGCTGCAAATTCTTTTTACTAATACACTTCTACTGCTCTTCTGCTTTGGTGCAAATACTCTCATTGTACTTAGTCAAATAAAAGGGCTGTGTATCAGCACATTCCTATCACTTTATTCCCTTTACCAGAGGTCGGAGGTCACTGCTGGCCACTCCAGCTGCAGCGGCTTGGCGGATGCTCTGCTGATCTGGCTGCATCAGTGGAATGCCAAGATAAGACCACAGTGCTGTGGCTGTGGTGCAGCCAGGGGGACGTTTTTAGGCCTCTGCCCCTCCAATACACTTTACCACACAACTGTTAACCCTTTCACAATCTGCACTGTTATCCAATTGTCTGATATTGGAAACTTGGAGTTGGTTGTATTATGTTTCTTTATTCTCTGTGTGAGAGAGTGAATTTAGCTGCTCTGTAATCCAGTGGCATTATCGCATGTTATTGTTAGTTATTAATGTACACAGTGCGGGGATTGTCCTCTTCTCTCAGCTCCTTACTTCCCACTCTCTATGTGTCATGACACACGTTCTCGCTTACTTATTAGCATGGAAACTGCACTGTCTTTCTCTCTCTCTCACCCCTTCGCCCGTCCCCTGCTCTCACTGGCTCTGCCTCGCATTCGCTCACCTGGCCTCGGTCGCTCAAGATGGAACAAGCTGTGCCTCATTTAATCCTACAGAATGACAGGATTGCGTGCACGCAAACACTCACACACTTCCAATGTATTTGTGTGATTAGCGTGCACCCACCCTACTTGGAAAGAATGTCACTGTGGGAAGGGTCAGCTTGTTTTCCCTCAAACAAGTCAACATGCCGTATCTCTTTCAGCTGCCTAAATCCTCTGCTAAAGAGCAGAGTTCAGAGCTCAGATGGGTGCACGTTTATTTGTGTGTCCGTGTGTGTGTTTGATTATGAACATGAACCAATGCAAGCATGCCTTTGTAGCCAAGTGTGTCTGCTTCCACGCATAGTAGCATTAGCCTGTAATTAGATTGACACATTTAGGGAATGCTGTCGTCCTGTGTGGGGCTTATCCAGCGCCGTGTGCCCTCTGGGTGTCAATGGCCTTTGTGCGGTCCCTGTGAGCGATCAGGCCGGCTGTGTTGAGGTATTAGGCAGCAGACATCATAAATCCTTTCTGAAAGGCAGACCTGAGGATCATCGGTAACCCAGATCAGTGAACAATGCCGCTGATTATACCTACCGGTTGGCAAGGTCTTGCTCAACACTGTTCGGGTTTCTCTTTGGTGGCGTGTGTTTTTATTTGCAGTAACCTGACTGTTAAGGTAAAATGATAGCACTCCCCATGGTAATTTACTTTTTTGTTGAAGTTTTAAGTGACTCAGCAGTAAGATGATTGAAATAGATGTATGGGCTCAACACTAGAGGATTATATTTGCCTGCAGTGATTAGCTGTCCCATGTCTTTCACTCACCAAATATTCACCAAAACATACGTGCTGGTCAACCTTTCATGCATAGCTGAACATGTAATGAATGAAGCAAGCATAGAACAGTTAGTGTCGTTAACATTTGAGAGGAATGAATAGGCATTTTGGTGTTTGTAGTTTTCATGTTGTTTTGTTGTTTGTCATCTACAGAAGGCCAACCAGTTTGATCCTGATGTGGTCCTGAACCAGCTGAGATACTCTGGAATGCTGGAAACTGTGAAGATTCGCAGGGCTGGATTCCCCGTCCGTAGATTTTTTAAGGACTTCTACAGCAGGTCAGCAAAAAAAAAAAATATATATATATATAAAAAATATTGTACACACCAAAAATGATGAGTCACCAAAAGGCGGTTGGATTATGTTGAAAAAATAATCCCCAATATTTGTGTTCTGCTGGTCTGTTTAAATGTATGTATGTGTGTTTCCACAGGTACAAGATGATCCTGAAGAACAAAATCCACTCAGACGATGAGAAACACAGCTGCTCAGAGCTTCTCACACTTTATGACAAAACCAAGACAGAGTGGCAACTGGGGAAGACAAAGGTGGAGCGCACACACACACACACACACAACCACATGACCACACTAACACACCCACACACAACCACACACACACACACACACACACACACACACATAACCACACACACACACACTCACACACACCCACCTGACCACACAAACACACCCACACACAACCACACGCACACACACACACACACACACACACACACACACAACCACATAACCACACACACACACACACACACAACCACATGACCACACTAACACACCCACACACAACCACACGTACACACACACATAACCAACCACACACACACACACACACACAACCACCTGACCACACAAACACACCCACACACAACCACACGTACACACACACACACACACACACACACACACAACCACATAACCACACACACACACACACACACACACACACACACACACACAACCACCTGACCACACAAACACACCCACCCACACACAATCACACACACACACACACACACACACACACACACAACCACATAACCACACATGCCCAGGCTTGTTTTTGTCACTTAGAAGGACATTTCTGCACTGATTACTCTAACCCTAACCCAAAGCCAGCCCCAACATGACTGTCGACCATATCCCAACATTATCTAAAAACAAAGTCCTAACCCTAATGGGTGGCAAGTCCCCATAATGTGATTAAGTGCAAACACACACACACACACACACACACACACACACACACACACACACACACACACACACACATATGGAATCTGAGGTACCCCACGGGATATGGACAATTTCATGCAGGAAATCCCAAGAAGTCAAGCTGCTGTCCTTCCCAAGAAGTTAATGTGTGCCACAGTTTGGACTGCCCCAGATGTGACTCATGTCCCAAAGATTTTTCTGGCCGGATGTGGTCAATCTTCTACTCTCCTGTTGACAACCACAGAGTTACATGGTGACTCCTTAAAAACCCCTGACACCAACAACTGTTACTGTAACTGTGACCCAGCGTGGGGGCTTACAGTAATCCTGAGGAAGCCTTATTTTCAGCTGGAAGATTATTGGCCTCTTGACACTCGTCGAGCTGTTGATTTAATGGACTAAACTCGCGGAGAGTGATTTGGAGGGGGTGCAGAGGTTAGAGGAAAGTCATGTTTTAGAGGCGTTATCATAGCGTTATCTCCAACAGAGGTCTGAGTGATGCTTAGCTTTTCTCTCATTCTCTCTTTCTCCATATGCTTCTTTGTTTCAAACAATTGTCAACTCCCCCGAGCAAAGCCCTCTCTTGTTCTCTTTTAGTGAATGATTAACCTTAATGACTTGTTTGATCTGGACAGTTAAACCTCTTCGTGTCATGTTGAACTCAGCATAGATGGCTTTTTCACAGCAGGAAGAGGATAAAAATAAAACGATTTATAGGCTTTCTTGAAATCAGCTAAATCCACATTTGTTACTTCCTGCTCTAAGTTGTGGTTCCTCTGTAGCCGTTAAATCACGGAGGCATTTCAAATTTGTCGGGCAGTTTTGTTGTAATACCCCATTTGGCTGGCACATTAGGAATAGTGTCAGTTGAACACATGCTGAAATATACGTCAAGAAGAAAATATGTTTGATGTGTTGGTTCTTATTGAATTTATAACCGGTGCATGACCACTAATGTGCACATGCCTATCTTAATTAAAGTTCTCACACATGCACACAGTATAAATCTCTGGAGTCCCCATGTATTACTGATTTCAGAGAGAGAAATCTTGTGGGTAAAACATCCAGGGTCAGTACATTTGAATACCTCTGCTAATGACTGCTCTACTTTACAAGGAGAAAACTAGTTTTTCAAATTAAGAGTCTGAGACTGAGTCTGTGTCCTTCTGCCCACATGCTTGTGTTTTTTATGGCAGCGTAATGTTTTTGGGCTCAGGGAAATGTAGTGTGGGTTGTGGGAAAGGGGGCTGGGAGACAGAAAGGGGGCTACATTTCCTTTGGAGAAACAATCTGTACGTAATTATATACTCTATATACTATGCTGATTGTGTGCAGAGGAAGTGTGTGTGTGTGTGTGTGTGTGTGTGTGTGTGTGTGTGTGTGTGTGTGTGTGTGTGTGTGTGTGTATATGTGTGTGTGTGTGTTTCTGGGACATTTGTTTTACAGACAAGGGAAGGATGTGGACGAAGAGGTAGCTACCTTCTCTCACAGACTGTACAGAGGCAGGCAGGGCTGCAGCTGCGGGGTCCTTTGATTAGTGGAACATCTGGGACACACACACACACACATACACACACACACACAGCGACTCAAAGGTCTCCCCCTTTTATAGAAGCAGTTCATCCTCCAGGCTAGCGACAGATATTGCATTATCACATAAACCCAGATACACAGTTGGTTGGTTCTCCCAGCCTGCTTACATGGTCAGACAGATGAAATCTGATTATGTTTTATAATGTTGTGTTACAGTTCTGTGTTTATTTCTTGTAAGCTTTTTAGCCTAGGACAAGCTGTAGACTGTCAAATGTCCCACAGAGACTGCACCAACTTTGAAAAAAGTCTCCAGGAGCGAGGGAAGGGTTAACTAAACTCTTTCTCCCTCCTTCATAAAAGCAAGGAGGGGTGTGACTTTCTATCTGGACGCCAGCCACTATCCCTCCCCCTTATCCCTCCATCCCTCCTCTGCCTACCTCTCCCCTCCCTTTCTGTGCTTTTCTGCCTGTGCACGCCAGTTGAGCTACCAAGGCAGCAGTAGCAGCAGCAGCAGTAGGGAAATGCTCAGGAAGGACGTCTGAACACAATGAGGCTCTGCAGCAGCAGTATTAGCAGCAACACTGCAGTCCCCGTGCCAGTTTTACCCTCTGATCTGCTCTGCAGTCAGGGAGAGCAGCTAGCCTGATAGCCTCAACTGCACCACAGCTTTCTCTGCAGTGGGCACAGGGTGCTGCCAACAGACAACAAGGGGCCCTTCACATATCTTTGGGATCTCTTTTGCAGCCTTACCAAGAAGAGGAACTAACCCATCCTGTTTCCTTCCCTCCCCAACCTCCCTCTCTGTGTCTCCCCGTACCTGTCACTCCCTGTCGGCCGTGGCGCTGCTCGTCCCGCAGGTGTTCTTGAAGGAGGCCCTGGAACAAAGGCTGGAGAAGGAGAGGGAAGAGGTGCGGCGCAGGGCTGGCATGGTGATCCGCGCCCACATCCTCAGCTATGTGGCAAGGTGAGTCGTGGGGGGGCTGAGTGGCAGCAGCAGTTCTCAGTGTTTGTTTTGTAATCGAGGTGCACAGCCTGTGTGAGTGGTTTTTGGAAGGGCCTCTGGGTTATGTGCGTACATGCCTTTGCACACATGTTCCGCTTTGTGTGTGTGTGTGTATGTGTGTGTGTGTGTGTGTGTGTGTGTGTGTGTGATGTGGTTTGTATACAGTATCAGTGCAGCAGTTGCTTCACAGATTCTCCAGTGCAATACATGTGTACAGTTATTTTATCTCATAAAACTTACTGACACGCTGATGGGTCAGTCATTGCAAACTCATGCTGTATATTCTTCAAATCCAAAATGTCAACTCAAGATCCCAGTTTCCAGTGATGCCAAATATGTCATGTAGAATATTGGAGAACATTCACTACAAAGATCCTGCACTCCAGAAAGTTGTATAGACAGGTGTGTGGAATCGTAAAAGTCTGATTGTGAAATCACTGCACTGTGATCACTCGGTCTCACCGTATTTATGACGTTTCAGTCCTCAGACCCTCATCAGTTAAAAGAACCGTCCTTAATAAATTGAGTAGAAATGGTCGAGAGTTTGCAGGTTTCCTTGGTTCTTTCACAGTCGGAGAAATGTGTATAAAAAGATGCACAAGCCATAAAAAAGTCTTGGGATGTAATATTTCCACTTACAGTTCAGACAGTGAGGAATAAGATGATTTTACCAACCTTAAAACTTGACTTGATGTACATGTTATGCCCCTTAGTTGGACAACCCTCTGACATACATAGTTATCTGTTCGCATCAACAAGACTTTAATTTATTGCGTCACGATTAGCAGTACATTCAATGTTGTTTTTATTCACTGAATAAATCTGTCTTTTCAGCCTGAGCAGCACATTTTCCACCTCTCCACTCTGCCTGTCAGACAGGAGGACATCCATCACTATGGTGGTTTAAAAATCTGCACATTCAGACACCCTTCGGGATGTAATCTAGCAATTCTCCAACTGCGTACTACAACATATAGGGTCACATACAGTCCTCTGAAAGGCTCTGTTGGGAGAGTATAATAGGACTGATAACAGCGTTGTGAGTTTCCTTCCTTTCAAAGCCACTTTTAGTAAAGAAAGAGGCTAGGAAAGTTCCCTAAAGACATAAGTAAAGCCTTTGTATTATTATATGTAACATTATCTCTGTTCTGAGGCCTGTCAGAGGCCACGGAGTGATTACTGTGGAGACTAGGCCAATCTATGGGTCAGAGCACTGTGTGTGGTCCTTTCTTGCAAGGTGTGTGTGTGTGTGCGTGTGCGTGTGCGTGTGCATTCAATGCATGTGCAGTGTGTGGGTGATGGGGTTTAGTCACAGGGCTAAACACAGCAGCCCACACGGCCACAATGGAACAGCACAAGCTCATCAGACTCTAAACATTGCACAAATAAGTTTGTTGTGACATACAACATTGGATTACATATGGGGCCGTGCTTGATTGAAAGGTGTGTGTTTGATTTTCTCATCAGGAAACAATACAAGAAGGTTCAGTCCAGCGTCGTCACCATCCAGAAGAACTACCGTGCTCACTTTTGGAGACGTGTCTTTCTGCGCCTGCGCTTCGCCACCATCATCCTGCAGAAACATCACAGAGGACAGCTGGCCCGATCCCTCCTTCGCCAGCTCAAGGACGAGAAACAGAAGCGAGAGGAGGAGGAGGAGAGGAAGAGGAGAGAAGAGGAAGAGGAGAGGAGGAGAGTAGAAGAGGAGAGGAGGAGGATGGAAGAGAGGAGACAACAGGAGGAGGAGAAGAGGAGAAAGATGGAGGAGGAGGAGAGGCGGAGGCTGGTGGACGAGGAGATGAAGAGGAGGGAGGAAGAGCTGAGACTAATGAAGGAGAAAGAGGAAGAGCAGAAAATGGCAGCTAAAGCAGATGAGAAAAGGTAGAGTAATTCACTCTTGTTGATATGTTGAAGATGAATTAAGATCATATTATTTGGATCGTTCCTTTACGTGCTTTTTTTGTTTTTTATTACGTTTTTAGGAACTCGCTGGTAAATGGTGTGTGTCAGAAGGTAATTATTTTTCAAAAACTGTTCTAACATAACAAAATACATTCTGAGATGTGAATGCGGTGGCATAAAGTATTTTAATTTACTCTCTAGGTCTCTTGCCCTTTCTTATCCTGTCTACACAAGGAGCTGCCCCAGACTCAGACTCAAAGTCACACCTCTGAGGAGGAGAGCCGTCAGATGGAGGAGATCCTGCGGCTGGAGAGGGAGATCGAGCGTCTGCAGAAGCAGCAGGAAGACGGCGTGTCCCTTCTCGGAGACGTCTCCCATGAGGAGCTACGGCAGATGAGAGACGCAGAGATCTACAGACTGGAGAAGGAAGCTTCTCGTGTGGCTACTGAGTTTCTGGAGCTCCTGGACTTTGGTGGTTTAGAGCCGTCCCTCTCAAGTGAGGAGAACCTCCACGACCCGACTGAATCTACAGCCCCTCTGGCCGAGGAGGAGGTGGACGAGGGTTTCCACGCTGAGGAAGAGTGTGTTCCTTTGCCTGACTTCCCTCCTCCGGCTGCGGTTCCACTGGACAAGGAAGTGTTTCGAAGTATTCCCCCTCCTCCACCTGCCTTTGCAGAAGGATTAGTTGCCACCCCCTCCTCTGCTTCCTCTCCTGCAACGGCAGACCTCCTTACCCCGAACGGACTGAGCCATTCCCCTTCTCTCACCGACTCCCGAAGCTCCAGACCTCCTCCTCCTGTAGTCACTAATGGAGAAATGCAGCCTTGCCAGAGAGCCAGCAGGGGGTCAAACTTTGAACCTGTGAGCGAAGAGCCGTCCCACTCAAACCTGCCAGACACAGAGTCAGACTACGACCAGGAGGAGTTTGAGGAGGTTCATGGGAGCTCAGGTGCTAGCACCACTGACGGCCATATAACAGACGAGGATGTGTTGCGGAAATCCTCCTGCACTCAAAACAGCCTGGACTCCTTCAGAGGCAGCTCGGACTCGGTGAGAACTAAAAGAGAGCTGAGAATAATTTCTGTCAAATGCTACAGAATCTAAAAAACGTTTTCAAGTACGTTTTGCCTTAAAAACTTGGAGTTGCTGCATTTTCCATAAGCCATATCAGATCTGACTTAAGCCATTGTTCACATATACACACCTAGCTTTCCTCTGGTGGTATTATTCTGCCCACATATTGACTCAACACCTTCACTGCATATTCCAACATTCAGTGTACACGTGTGCAAGCCTGAACCCCCCCCCCCTCCCTTAACATATCAAAAGGCTCAGCTCACGTTAGAAAACACTGTTGCAATTATTTGTTTTGGTTCTGCTGATGAGCATGTGAATCTATTCCCAGATACTGCAAGTCAAGCAGAGAGCTCAGACCTAAAAACTGTCAGATCAGCAACATGTCAAAGCGAAAGAAGGGTGGAGAGGGGGGGGGGGGGGGGGGCAGGTTGATTGACAACAAGATTAGACAGATTTTGGGCACTGATTTCAGTACTGAAATTGCCAAATGAAGACTCTGACTTCCTGTAGTCTTCAGAAAATGAAAGAGACCCAACTAGTTGTTTCTTGAAATGACATTACAAATGTGCAGGTTTTAATATTCAAGTGTGGTACACCTGCTGCTTATATACATTTCCTGTGAAGGTATTGTCATGGAATACATCTCTCTTCATAAACGCTGCTGTTTGTGTTTCAGTTCATTGACAGCGATGAGGAAAACGATGGTTATGTGGACACAGATGAGGAAATCTCCAATGGGAGAGGGAATCTGCTGAATGGCAGTGGGCCTCCATACTTCCACGGCTACCTCTACATGAAGAGTGAGTAGCTTCACCAAATCACTGCCCAGCAGGCACGCAGATGATTTCCGCTGGTTGTTTCATAAGTTTTAGAAATGTTTAAAACAGCCTTGCTGTTTTTATCAATGTTTTACTTTTAATGTATATTTTTCTTAAATGTAGTTTATTGTTGTTTTCCAGTGTTGTGTGTTTTTTTGTGTCCAGAGCACATCCCAGAGGATGCATGCATATGTGTGTGAATGTCTGGGTCTGTTTTTACTGCTCCCATCATACTGAGATTTCACATGAAACATTATTAAATAAACATCCTTTCCTTCTCTCTCTGCACTCTTCCCTCTTTCAGGTGGTTTGATGATCCCGTGGCGTCGACGCTGGTGTGTCCTGAAAGACGAGACCTTCATGTGGTTTCGGGCCAAGCAGGACTCCCTCAAATCCGGTTGGCTTTACAAGAAAGGAGGAGGAATGTCCACCCTGTCTCGGCGCAACTGGAAGATGCGCTGGTTCGTTCTGCGGGAGTCTAAGCTCATGTACTTTGAGAGCGACAGCGAAGAGAAGCTGAAAGGCACCATCGATGTCCGCACGGCCAAGTAAGACCCTGTTCTCAGTCTTTGGGGTTACACTCTTAATTTTGTTTCACTTATTTTGGGTGTTATTTGGGAGAAAGTGAACAATATATAGTTCACTAAGTGTTGTTCTACTCTGGGTGTTTCTGTAGGGACATAGTGGACAATCATGAGAAGGAAAACGCACTGAATATTGTGACTGAGGAGAGGACCTACCACATCTATGCAGAGTCTCCAGAAGATGCCAGGTATATCCATAGATTCTATAGATATCATAAACTCACTGTTGTGTAGGCATCTCTCTGTATAAGTGATATGTGGATATAAAGTTCCCCCTTGTGGTTGCCAACGGAGGTTCATGGTGTAATTTTCAATTATATGATTGCTGACTTTTACTTTCTGAACTCCCTCTGACCCCATCCAGTGGTTGGTTCAATGTGCTGAGTCGGGTCCACAGCGCCAGCCCGGAGCAGCTCATGGAGATGCACCATGAACAGGCCAACCCGAAGAATGCAGTGGTTAGTGCTGTTTTACCTCTCTGCTGCCTGGGCCTCAGCTCAATATGTTTCAGCTGTAATGATGAAGCATGTAACTGAATCAGTTTGAAGTATAATTGCCCAGATTTGTGTCATATAGTCATTTAAGCTGAATAAGCAGAACTCACACACTGGTGTATTATTGTTAATTTTTATGGGCTTTTAAAAGATTGCAGTGGATTTAATGGGAATTTCAGATTTAAAATAAAAAGTAACCGGATAACAAAATTATGGAAAGACAACATTATATAGAAATTAGATAACAAATATGTACAGTATAAATAACATATTACTGTAAACACCCACTTAATGGGACTGTAAGCTTCAGACAAAGAGTTTGAAGCTTACACACATTTGCCTTCAGACATTGTCGGACGACATATTGTACAAACTGCTTAGTTTCAATCATACCCAGGCCGTTACCCTCTTTAAAACCCCTTCACATTTTTTTATTTCATGGTCGTTGACACCCTAATCAAATAGTGAATTACACTCTTAAAATAAAACAGCTTGGAGTACCATGTGGCAATGTAATATCTTATTGAACAGTTAATAACATCATTTCAAATCCACCCCTCTTCTCTCTGTCCAGGGAACACTAGATGTGGGCTTGATTGATTCTGTTTGTGCATCAGACAACCCCGACAGGTGAGGATCAACCAATAAACCTAAAAGATGTATTTAGACTGCAGTCTAAGTGGTATGACAGCAGGTAAGTTGTATAACAACACGTTTATGTGTTCTGTTTTACAGACCAAACTCGTTTGTGATCATTACGGCTAACCGGGTGATCCACTGCAACACAGACACACCGGAGGAGATGCACCACTGGATCGGCCTGCTGCAGAAATCCAAGGGAGATTTCAGGGTTGACGGACAGGAGTTCTTAGTCAGAGGTTAGTCAGTTGAGACACACTCTGGAATCTTTGATGAGGTTAGAGTGATTCATGTGCTTATGTATGCTGTACGACACCTCTGGCTAGCTCCATTCCAGGATTTGTTTGAGAGAAGGAAAAATAGGATTAACAATAATGTTTATCCTCCCTCAGGATGGCTGCATAAAGAAATGAAGTCGGGAGCAAAAAGCACTTCTTTGAAGCTGAAGAAGCGCTGGTTTGTTCTCACCACTAACTCTCTGGACTATTACAAGTCATCGGAGCGCACCGCTTCCAAACTGGGAACTCTGGTCCTCAACAGTCTCTGCTCTGTGGTGCAGCCGGATGAGAAGATCTTCAAGGACACTGGTCAGCAACAGAAATATACTTTTATATTTCTGATTAGTTCAATTGTCTTAAGCTCTACTAGGGAGTCATTTTGCCTCTAATTACTTTCTGCTTTCCTAACTCAGGTTACTGGAATATAATCATCCATGGACGTAAACACTCGTACCGTCTTTACACAAAGATGCTGAATGAAGCCATGCGGTGGGCGAACGCCATACAGGGAGCGATAGACGGCAAAGTTCCCATTGAAACGCCAACACAACAACTCATCAGGGACATCAAGGTATTTAAGGATTAATCTGCCTGTTTCTCCCTGTTACTAATGTCATGCTAATAACTGCTTTCAATTATTTGCTTCACAAATAATTCTGCATGACATATCATTAACTCCAATTCTTTTCAGTCATGCAAACCTTTGGCAGGGACACACACTGTAGTAAAGTGAGGTACCTGTACCTGTACTGTGTGCCGTGATCTTCTTTCTGCTTCGCTGGCTTCAAAACACTCTCCTCTTTTCCTCCCACATAGATGTTTACTGCAATAATAACATTCACCACTGATATTACTGCTCTGTTTTTTTTCTTCCTAAACTGATTTGATTAATTCACTTAAATACAAATGTTCTGCCTATTTAAGAACTACTTTGTCGTAAAGGTTATTAATGGCCACTTTACCTGAAGATCGCTAAATCCGTTTTTCTGTCCAGGAGAGCAGTTTGAACGTGGAGGCTGTGGAGCAGACATACTGGAGGAACCCCATCCTGAGATATACCCAGCATCCTTTGCACTCCCCTCTTCTTCCTCTGCCCTATGGAGATGTCAGCGTCCACTGTGAGTGTTATAGCAAGTATTTTTATGTTTCTTTCATTCTTATTCAAATGGTTAAACTTTTAGCATAATATTTGAAAGTGATCTAATGTCATTTTATTAATACTAAGTATAAAGTAAAGAAACTAGTTGTACTGGTCGAGCTGTAATTTAAATCCCCTGTCTGTCCATCTCTCGCAGTGCGAAAGGAAAAGGGTTACACCAGCCTGCAGGATGAGGCAGTGAAGATTTTCAACTCACTGCAGGAGATGGAGGCCGTGTCAGACCCGGTCCCCATCATCCAGGGAATCCTACAGACCTGTCAAGACTTGAGGCCTTTAAGAGATGAGGTTTACTGCCAGCTGATCAAACAAACCAATCACGTCCAGCACCCAAACAGCCCTGCCAATCGTGCCCACTGGCATCTCCTCACCTGTATGTGCTGCACCTTCCTGCCCAGCCGAAGCATCCTACGCTACCTCAAGTTTCACCTCAAAAGGTACAGTGTATTTCTGGGCATATGCCATGATTCATTACAGTCATATAGTCACAGATTACGACGGGTTGAAACTACTACTTCACTGTTTTTGCTTCTTTTTTCAGGATTAAGGAACTGTTCCCCGGTACAGAGATCGAAATGTTCGCCCATTTCATCTGTGAATCTCTGAAGAAGACCAAGAACAGAGAGTTTGTTCCCTCTCAAGAGGAAATCATAGCACTGCTTACCAGACAGGAAATGACCACCACAGTGTACTGCCACGGAGGAGGCTCCTGCAAGATCTCCATTAACTCACACACCACCGCTGGAGAGGTAAGAGGCTGTCATTGCGACACAGGCTACTTTAAACGTTCCTCTGTGATTACTTTACACAAACAATTCAGTTTTGTTCTAACATGGCAAGAGGAGGGGCCGCTAATACATATTAAGCATTGTGATTGTTGATACCTTGGCTTGCTTTGTCCAGGTGGTGGAGAAGCTGATCCGAGGTCTGGCTATGGAGGACAGCAGGAACATGTTTGCACTCTTTGAACACAACAACACTATCGAAAGAGCTGTGGAAAGCAGGGTTCTTGTGGCTGATGTTTTGGCTAAATTTGAAAGGTATGTTATACATGATCACAGGTTACTTTCTATTAAATATTAATTAATTAATATTATTTTAAAACGAGGTCCTGTTACATAGGATACCTAACACGTGAAGAAAGGACAAAATTATAGATGTGTAAGTGACAGGCTTGTGGCTTTCCCATCAGACTGGCTGGCAGTGAGGAAGCTGAGGATGAAGGCCAATGGAAACTCTATTTTAAACTCTACTGCTTCCTGGATGTGGAGAGCATGCCCAAAGAAGGAGTGGAGTTTGCATTCATGTTTGAGCAGGTGTGTTCTACTCTTCATGTTCCACTTTGAGAGTCTTTTCATTCACAAGTTGGTGCTAATGATGATAACTCTCTCGCTTTCCCCTTCAGGCCCATGAGAGTTTGACCTGCGGCCACTTCCCCTCCCGTGAGGAGACCCTGCAGCACCTGGCCGCTCTACGCCTGCAGTTTCTGTTTGGTGACAAAGCGAGGGTCACCTGGAGCCTGGAAAACGTCTACCCCGTGGGCCGACTACGCAATCGCATACTCCAATTCACAAAGGTTGGTGGCGCCTCGGGGTCCGGCCAAACTCTGGAGCGTCGGAGGACTAGCTTCCTGGATGGAACCCTGCGACGGGGGTTGAAGACGGGCTCAATGAAGAAGCAGCGCATGGAGGAGGAGCAGATGTTGGAGATGTGGATAAAGGAGGAGATGTCTGCCACCAGGGCGAGCATCGTGGAGAAATGGTCCCGCCTCACTGGTCAGGACCAGCACCAGGCCATGCTCAAATACATGACCATCATCAAGGAGTGGCCTGCATATGGATCCACACTGTTTGACGTCGAGGTAAGTTTATGAGTGTTCGATTGATGCACGATCCGCGTAACAAGGTCAGTATTGACCTTACAGCACCCAATAAGTTAATAATTTCCTAAAAAAGTAATACAAATGTGCACTTTACCAAATTGAAAATGTTATAAAACCCAATACTGGAATAACTTGAGCAATAATGGGATAAAATGTGCTGACTTATATTGTAATAACATTTTCATCATCATCAGTTTAATGCATCTTTGCATGAAAACACCGTGCCACTGTTGTAATTTTAAAATTCTACACAAAGCCTAGAGTTTACATTTCCAAACATGAAATCAGTGTCAAATGTTAGCATGGCACTAACAGTATTATACATTTGATATGCTTTCACACCTCACAAAAACACACTTTTTCTTACATTATTACATTTTCCGTCAAAATGATTACATGCAGGCCTTGATACCGATCCAGCAGATCAGATCAGTGCGTCTCTAGCTTCCAGCCCGCTGCACACATTGTATGCATTATACATACATGCATTATAACTCCCTGTGTTTGTGTCTTTCCAGTGCAAAGAAGGAGGTTTCCCTCATGATCTCTGGTTAAGTGTGAGTGCTGAAAATGTTTCTGTCTACAAGAGAGGAGAGCCCAAGCCTCTGGAGACCTTCCCATATGAGCACATCATTTTCTTTGGCGCTCCGCAGCCCTGCACCTACAAGATCACTGTGGATGAGCGAGAAATGCTGTTTGAAACCCCGCAGGTACGTAATCTTTCCCGTAGTCAATAAGTTGTGTATGTTTGTAAGAGAGAACAGGATTCCAGAATGTGCTTCTCTTCTCTGCTGACTGTGTGTTTTACCTGCCAGGTGGGAGAGATCACGAAGATCATGAAAGCCTACATAAACATGATCGTGAAGAAGCGCTGCAGTGTGAAGTCTGTGTCCAGTTATGGAACCAACTGGATCAGGTGATTGACTTGGCAGGATTCAAAACGTACTCAGCTACAGTACACCCGGATAACAAGCAAGCGTGAAGAGAAGATGTAGAGACGGCAAGAGGAACAAGTTACCTCAATAGAGATTGTGTTTCAGAGATTTTGGCTACGTAGCAACGCAGACAAGCTCCATCCAGAAATTCCTTTCTATAGAGAAACACAAAAAAAACCTGGTTCCACTGCTTGTGGCAAAAGTGGGAACATTTAAGCTTCTGCACCATTTTAAGCTTTACAGTCGTCCCGAGTGTTGCCTCCCTCCATGCAGTCTCCAAACATGATACTCGCTCTCGTTGGTTTTTTCTCACATCTTACTTGAAATGCATTTCAGGTATCTTTTTTTCGTGGAAAGAAAAAAGAAAGAAAGAAAAATCCAAGAAGACACTAACCCTAACCCTGAGTCTCACATTTCAAAACAGATATTTATTTAACCTCTGAATTAGGACTTTTTAATATCCAAAAGTGTACGTTTCTTTAAACATACATCCAAACTAGATCAAAGAATGTGTTGCCGTGGCAAACTGATGGAGTTGTCACCTTGATTCAAGTGTTTTTTCTACATATTGTGCCCCATTGTAATGAATGTTCTCCTGAATGGAGATTCCCTCAGGTTAATGTGTAATATACCTGTCCCTGGGAGATTATCTCCCTAATCTTGCCTTATTTAAATTTGTATTATTATTATGGATTAAAAGATTCAGATGCAGCCTTTCAGGAATGGAATATAAATGTTGATGAGTATGTTGGACAGTGGTAGTTATGGCTTCCACGGGTGCATGTGCTACAAAAGCACATCCCTATCTTAAAAAAGACAGAAAGTTCAACATGAATAACCACTGCATCAGTGGAGATGCAACGTCTATAACCACTGCAGTCGAGTATTTTGTCAAAAGGCACGATTACTAAAATCGATAGAACTATTTAGTGCTTCTCTCCTAGAACAAGTACTTTGTGTGGAGCTGTTTATTGTGCTGACTTGAGGGTATGTAGCTGAAACTGATGTTTAAGGATGTGTTTTTAGAAACAAGCAGGATACTGCTTGTTCAGTACGTCTGTGTCTAAAGATTGTTTTACTGTGTTTTTTCAGTGATGTCAAGGGCCATGTGAGGGGTGTTGTATATATTTATGGAAGTGTCACAGGACTGGGGGACTAAGCAGACTGAGCGAGGTGATCGGCGTGCAGGAAGTGTAATGGTTGTCCTAGTACTTTTGTTTTTCATTTTAATTCTGCATTCAGGGACACAGAAATCTAGAATCAGACAAGTTGTTCATAACTTACTGTTAATTTTCTTCATTTTGTGCCCTGTTTCTGAGCTTTTGTCAACATAAAATATCCTAAGTGTGTTGCCCTCGCCACCCAACATGCTCAATTCCTTTTATTAATCGTATAGGATATTTTCTCTCTTCTAATGTAAATAAACACAAAGGATGCCTATGCCAGTCGACTTATAGTATAGTTCATGATAAGAGTATGATCCAAACATAATGAGCTTAGTATTTACCTCACATTGCATTACTGTCTTCCATCGCTCTCCAATTGTCCTCACTTAGGCGATCTGGTCAGCTGCCGGCGGCCACACCAGAGACTGATATTGCCAATGACGATGACTGTATTTCTGATTGTTTTGAAGAAGAATCAGAAAATGTTTTATATCAGAATTTAAAGATGCTTTAATAAATTATTGTATTTGAAAAAGCCTCTTTTTGTTTGTGAAATTACTGTCTCCTTGTCATGTCTCAGAGGACAAAATGATACAAATGTGTCTACCAACTCTGTGGATCTTAATCTGTATGCACCAGGTGCAAACATTACCACGTTACTAGAAATTGCTACAGCTAATAGTAACATTGGTTGGAACACCAAAGCTGGAATTTGTGCACTTTTGAATTTATAAAATTAAAAACCAAAATCAAATGCAGGTGTGCTGCATTCGTGTACTGTTGGCAGCATGGGAGTAACAGGAAAGCCTCTCTTTATTTTAACTTGGAAATGTTGATGTATTATTATACAAACAAACATGCCAGTGTTCCATAAGTGTCATTTTAGTTCAATGTTACTGCCAGCAATGGTGTTGCTTGCATGTTGCTAGAAGTCTGTTGTTCTGTGGCTCTTTTCACCAAGTGGACGGTCTGAACGATGTGACATGAACGCAGCATTAGACTTTAGCAGAGGTCTAATCAGAGTAATTGAAAACACCTGTGCAGGTGAACAGGGCCTTTAAATATAATTAGGTGACTGTCAGTGATGATAATATATATATATATATATATATATAAAAATAAATATATATATATATATATATATATATATATATATAATATATATAAATTAATATATATATATATAATATATAATATATATATATATATAATATTATATTATATTATATATTAGAAATATTTTAAACTGTAGTCCACTGCAGAACTGAACTGGCATGTGGTTACAGTAAATTATGATAAATACTGTGTTGATATTTTTCCTTTAGGATTCTACATGGCACGTGAACATGTTGAAGGGGCTGGATATTAAATATAGTGGCTTTTTGTTATCTTGGTTTTGTTTGGGATCTAATATCATTTGAAATAATGTTGACATGGTTCTGAAGAACAAAACTACCGGGTAGCCTACCTGTGTTTCATGAACAGTCAACAAATAACTTAACAATTTTAGTAATAAAACATTGAATGCAATATAAAGGGTAATGGATGTAACTTTCCATCAGTTATTAATTCTTATATCCCAAATGTTAAAAGACTATATTTCTGTGTGTGAGCTATGAGAGACAATGTCGAGTGAAGGACTATTCTACTTAACTAGAAGTAGCAATACCATAGAGTAGAAATACTTGTTTACAGGTAAAAGTCCTGTATTCAAAACTGTTCTTAAGTACATTACTTGAGTAAATGCACTTAGTTACCTTCCACTACTGCGGATAATTAAAAAAAAAACATTACTTAGTTACAGCATAAAGCATTTTAAAAAGGATGCTTTGTTAGAAAGAAGCACACACATTCTTGTTTCTTTTGGCTGTTTGTATTACTGCTAGTAAAAAACAACATTTCTCTTCTACATATATACATATAGACACATATTTTCTGGCATCACGAGGACATTATTTTCGGTAGGATGTTTGCAGCTGTTTCGTGACACCCAGCGTCAGGAGTTCATGACGTCAGCCCTCTCTGTGGAGGTCCACCCTCCAGATACAAACATTAGTTGACTTCATGCAGTCGATGGCTCTCACTCGTCTCACAATGTCCGGAGTTTACAGAGCCTTTGTTTTTATCTTGATTTTCTACGGAGTTTTTATAACCTCGGAGGCGCAGACATCGACTCCTTCTCCTGCTCCGAGTAAGTGTGTGTTTTTTTTGTATATTAGTTTGAGCGGTTGTGCTTTGTTTTGTATATCAACAGTTGTGTCATGAGGTGGTCACATGACAGCAGAAAAATTGACCAGGAGCAAAGATAATCATCTTAATTCATGGAAATGTCTCGCAAGCAAACTTTACCCGAGTTTCTCTTTTTGCAAAGTGTTTGTGAATGTGTGAATCACTGTAAACTCTGTCGATGATTTGTCACTATTGGCAGAAAGTTAAACCTCTAGTAAGAATTTATTTCCTGTCTTGGAGCCCATTTATACGACTGCTTGGACTTGCCCAGTAAAAGGAGGGCCGCTGTGCCTCACAACCTACAATATAACAAACTGTAACTTGTCTCTCTTTCAGCTCCTTGTGCCTTGAGATCCAACACCAGTTGTGCTGAATGCCTGCAGAATGTGACAGTAAGTCTGCTAAACACCAACCAAATAAAAATACTAACAGTCTTAAGTTGTGTTAGTCATTTATTACTGTGAATACCAAAGATATGATACTAAGCACAGTGTTTGTTGCAGTGTTTGTGGTGCACACCAACCAAACAATGCATGGACTACCCAGTGAGGAACATCCTGCCCCCCAGCAGTGTGTGTCCACTGAATGATGCACGATGGGGGTTGTGCTGGGGTAAGACTCACTAAACCTTAAGCCTCGTATAATCATTAATGCCAACCAAATCTGGGTATGATCGAAATATCAATTTATTGTTTGACTCATCAAATATGCCAAACATTCTCTAGTTACAGCTTAAACATTGTTTCTTTCTTACTTGATAGTGAAGTGAATATCTAAAAAAAAACATTTCAAGACCTCTCTTTGTGCTTTAGGAATTTGTGATGGCCATGTATCACTATATGCTGACATTTAAAAAGACAAACAATGAATTAATCAATAGAAGCAATAGTCAGCAGAATAATCAATAATGAAAATAATTACAGCCCTTGTATAGGACTTTCATCAGATAATTTAAAATCTTAATTTACTAACAGTCATAAGATGCATCTGACTAATGAATTACTTAATTTAAATGATTTAATTAATAATGATGGTGCTAATTCTCCACGGAATAACCCACTTATAACTGGATAAAATGTTTTGGTCCACTAAGACTCCAACCAAGGGGAAGTAGTGTCCATGTAATAGGATGTATAATATGATGCATGGCTCATATCATTTCGTGATTTTCAATGTTTCCTTTTTCTCTGTGTGTCTGACTTTGATTTCCAGTAAACTTCCAGATTTTGATCATCACCATGTCAGTGCTGGGTGGCGTCATCATCATTGGCATTTTTGTTTGCTGCTTTTGCTGCTGCAAGTGTGAAAGAATTGGGTAAGCATTAAGTCACGTGACGTGTTGGCTGTGAAATCTAGTTTAACATGCAAGGAGGAGGACGAGGAACACAATGGGTTGTTTTACTGCGAGGCCAGGCTGATACCGCCGTCTCCAAAAAGCTTGCCAGAATTTGTAACTGCAGTTTAGCTCTGAAAATAACATTGATCTTTCTATTTAGATGTGATCTAGCCTCCAAAAACTTGCTAATTTAATAATGTGTTTTGGATGAGGAGGAGACCGATAGATATTGTTAAATTATTAGACTGATTAACGGTTGCATGTGCTGTATTAGACAAAAGGCAAGACTCTCACTATTGTCATTTATATTGCATATATATATATATATATATATATAATTACATATCTTATATTCTAGGAGCAAGAGAGAAGATGCAAAGGTGGAGCGACAAACCCGTGCAAGGAAGACCCGTCAGAAAGCGAAGTAAATGGCTGTTGAGGAGGGGAATCTGAAGATATCTAATTATCTACTTATTCCGATAAAAAAATACAAACAAAATAGTTTCTGGTACTGTAATTATAACAATAACCAAAGACTAACATAAGTGGGAATCTCTCCTACACCAAATGTTGTTGACTGTCCACATCTGCATGTTGAGAAATAAATGTCCATTATGATCAACAACAAGAAACAACAAGCTTCTCAGAAATGGTGCAGACAGAAAATTATTGCTTTTCAATGTATTTCTATGTGGCAGGTATGTAAAATGTGGAATATACCATCAGCATATTACATCAGTACTTTGTGTTGATAGATCAAAACACTGTAGGCGTGAGTGCATCCAGTGTTCTCTGTTGTCCAACAATTTGTCTTTGTTTCTTCCCCTATAGAAGAACAGAAATGCAGCTGAGACACGATGAAGTCAGGCAGAAATACGGTGAGATTAATTACTTGTTTGTGTGGTTTGAGTAGGTTAATAAATGTACATTTTGAATATCTAAGATGCTTGTTTTCACAAAGCTTGTTTTTACATGCACATTGATAAAACGGTTGCAAAATGACGGGATATGGGAAAGATAAGGTGGATAAAATAAGATAAAGATGATTAAATCTGAGCAGATGAAACAAGTGAGCAAGATAAACAGACAAACAAAGAGAAAGAAGTTAAGTAAACACAAGAAATGTGGTCCGGTAGCGCCATCTACTGGATAAAAACAACATTGCACATACACTGTACATTCAATTGCAAAAAGTTTTTACTTCAATGATTTTTGGAAGACAAGCTTTTTAGAAATATGTTATTTGCTCTTTACCCACAATTTAAATTGTATGCAACCATCAAAACAATTACTAATTAATCTGGATATGTTATATTCCTAATCCAGTGATATGCTTGTAGCCGGGTTATATGATTTGTTCTCTATTGTTCTTTTCAGGAATGGCAAAGGAAAATCCATACGCCCGTATGGACAATCATTGAGCAGAATCTCAGCGATGATCCCTTTTTAAAAAACAAAACAAAAAAACTTTGCGATGATTTTATTGATGCCAGTAACATTAGGATACATGAGAAACTGATTATCTGATTTCATTTCAGTGTTTGTGAAAAAATGTCACCAAGATGTTCTGAAATGATTTTGACTAACTGTGCACTATATTGTAAACACGTTCTCTTCACCTAATGTTTCATATTTTATTCACATTGCTTTCTGCTGTTATACCAAGTTAATATTTCTTATGCGTTCATTTTGATGTAAATGGTTATACAAGAATCTGTTCAGGTTGTTTTTCTGCCCACACAGAAAACTACATGTTAGTGTAAATGTGTTAAAACATATTGTTTGCCATGATATACAACATGACTGTGTTATTTAGCATAAAAAGCAGTATTGTGAGTTTTCTACAACTCCAGAGAAGATCAGAGCTTGTGGTGCTTCTTTTATAACGAGCAGTTTAATTTCCATACTATAGTTGTAATACACACTAGTTTACTGATCTGTACTGAAAATACATTTATTTTTATATAAAAAGTTAATTTAGACCATGTAACTGCTTTTACACGTTTTTTTTGCAATTTTATCAGTGAATAAATAGCAGGATTTGTTTCAATACTTGTTTGGATAAAATAAATGTGATGTCATCAGTGTGCTTCCATCCCACCCTCTCACTTTATTAAGGATGTGGGAATATGTTTCTGCCCTATTGACACATCCTATATGACACCCTTTCATCTGCTGCAAGCTTTCCTCAATCTAGCCATGCATGTTGCAGTTCCTGATAATAATTTGCCCTTCAAGGATTGTGGGAAAACAAATGATACATCTATGATACATCTATATATACAGTCTCCAAGGACTACAAACCTGTGGGATTCACACTATGAATCTTCATCCAGAAATGTTCCAGTTTGGAGCCCCTCTACAGGCTAGCTCTAAATAATCTACCAATGGTCACAATGTAAAATCTTAAATTGCATAAACCTTACCCCATAATCCTTAGACATGACTCTTTTTGAGAGTGGCTTTATGTCATCTCATGAATAAGATATGTTTATCCTGACCATTTTTATATAATACCCGGAATATTAACTTGACCCTTTATTAGGGATTGTCTGCTTTCATAAACTATAAGAAAGAAATGATTAGCATCGTAATGCTGTTTGGTTTGTTGTGCTTCTGACTCCCACTGCAATGGAGTTCAGTTGAATTAGTTAACTATTTGGATCTGTAGTTCAAGGATTTTGATAGACAGCCCCTGGACTGGACTAAAGGTTGGCTTTGTAGAAGGCCACTGTTGTTTCCTCTATCTCGCGGGAACGCGCAAATTATCTTGCGCGGTCCCGATGAAAATGGAGCACGTGACTCTTTTTGTCGAATTACATTTTAAATTTCCGTGCGCGCGCGCCCCTGGTCCACACGAAAGAGCCGGAGGAGCTGATAACCCGCTTCACAGTTAACAGCCTGTCTCTGCGATATTAGTAACTCCCGGTAAAATAGCACAATGTCTGAAGAGAAGCCAAAGGTCAGTAACGTTACTCTGTTTCTTCGAAGCAGCATCTTGTTCGTGTTTGCCGTTAGCTGTTAATGATGCCAGTTGGAAGTTAACGTTAGCACATTTTGCTAAGCTAACGTTAGCTGCTTCCAGGCTACAGACGCCGCATTTGAGCGGGTCGACGGAGAAAACAAAGGTTGACCAATTTGCGGATCTTTAGGTGCACAGCTTTGCGTTCGCAGTGTCCCACCAGTATTACAATCTGCCACTGCTAGTTAACGTTACTCATTGGTGTACTGTTAAATTATGATGTGTTTGCTAACGTCTGCTTCGGAGATTGCCCGTGAAATGAATGATTTGTGTTTTTCTTTCCTGTGCGCCATTGTGGCTTTCAGCGCCAGTTTGAACAGGGACTAGCTTGCTATGCTAACCAGCGGGAGAGCTGAATTATTGTGGGTGGGAGTGCGGTGTTTGGATGGTTAAGCCTTCCCCTAGGACCAAGCTGAAAATGTAACGTTAGCTGGCTAGTTACGTTAGCTGCTGTTGTAGAGTAACCTCATACTACCGGACAACAGCAGACCAACCTGTGTTCAGATTAACAATAAATGATGGCGGTCGCCAGATTGTGTCGGTGGTTGCTTGTAGTAACTATAAAAACATCCATGGTAGTAACGGCAGACGTTGAAAGCAGGAAGGCGAATTACTTATATTTTCATTGAATTACATTTACAATACATCCCCATCTGGTGTTTTTGTCATAGCTGTGTTATGATTGTGAAATGGGGTCACAATCAGGATTCCCTAGCCCCACTGTGAATGTCGACCTCCCCCATCTAAAATAACAGCATGTGGGAGTAGATATAATTTCTACAAGTAGTAAAAGAGCATTGATGCGAGATCACCACTTTGGGACTAGGCCTTTTTTTAATGGAGCAGTCTGTATCCTGCACAGGCTGTGTGTGTTCTCACGTCGCTTGGCTGCCAAACTTGTGAAGCCATGCACAGTTTATGAACTGGCAACAATCCACGTTTTTATCAGACTTAAAAGTTGCTGATAAGAATAACGACACCATAGACAACAGACATGCTGCCACTGCTGATGAGTGTTTTCTTTGCAGGAGGGAGTGAAGACGGAGAACGACCACATAAACCTCAAGGTAGCTGGTCAGGATGGGTCGGTTGTACAGTTCAAAATCAAAAGGCATACTCCGCTCAGCAAACTAATGAAAGCATACTGCGAAAGACAGGTAAGTTCATTCTCAAAGACTGAAACATATACTACATATTTCCCTGTGGTCAACAATAGTAATGACATAACAGTTTTTATGATGTTTTGTTGATTCATAAATTCACTAAAAGGCTTTTGTGTCTCTTCTGTCTTTAACAGGGATTGTCAATTCGTCAGATACGGTTTAGGTTTGATGGACAGCCAATTAATGAAACTGACACACCTGCACAGGTTGGTGAAAGCTGTAATTGTAGTCTGAACGTGTATATGAGTAGTGAAATATTTTTTACAATTCACAATAGGGCTGCACAATATTAGAAAAACTGATTTTCCCCGCAAGATATATTGGCGTGTGAAAGGAATATTCAGCATAAATGTTGTAGGGTACATGCAGTTAAATGCATCAACAAATTTAAGAGGCTTGGTAAATGTGATTGCCGCTGTGTTCAAGCTGGTTGGGGGTAGCTGACATCGCAGCAGACCCATAGGACAGTCCACCCCAGTGGAGCTTCGTCCCTCCCTGCAGGGAAAAAGGGCGCAGTGAGCGGTTAGTTCATGGTACCGGGGAGAGGCGAGGTCTGTGTGATGGGTGCTGTAAAGCTCCCGGTCGAAGCCGCAAGCCACCTTCCCCTCAGGCCTTTTATAGGGCGACTTACTACAGCCGGTCTGGCTGACTCAAATGGAGAAAATGAGTAAAAAGTGTAGTGAGTCGTTATGAAACTGGCACCTAGACTGTAGGTAATTAATGGGGAAACCCTGGATTAGTCATAGAAAATGAGAACAGTGGGAGTTTTTATTTATATATTATATAGCCGCAAAAAGTTGTAGCATGATATGTTTGAGTTCATTTGCCGACATCGCACATCCTGCGATGTGACTATTGCGCATGCTCACATTGCAATGCTGATCTGAAAAATATATTGTGCAGTCCTATTTTAAGCACTGTATAAATAGTTGTTGTTCTTAAAGTGCATATGCTATGCATTATATTTCCACGACTAACTCAGCTGCATGAATGTTGAGTTTATATTTGTTTAATCGGTGTAAAAATATATGTAACTGGTATCAAAAAGGCGTTCATCAAGATCATGGGATGGGTCATCTTCACTGGATCATGATGGAAA
The DNA here is from genome assembly GCF_900634415.1 of Cottoperca gobio. NCBI lineage: Eukaryota > Metazoa > Chordata > Actinopteri > Perciformes > Bovichtidae > Cottoperca > Cottoperca gobio. The sequence continues at coordinate 14,682,198 of NC_041375.1, read as the reverse complement.
TACATTAAACCCAATACAAAGACGGTTTTCCATTGAGGGTTGGGTATCGCGTTAAATTTGTCCATTCTAGTGCCAGTATGAAGAGTTTTGGTACTGAAAGCAATATTCTCCTTCAATAGTTCACTGAGGATAAACAGGATAAAAAATTATCTTAATACATTTGTCTGAAAATGTTAATATGATCAGGAACTACAGTGAATGGAGCTGAAATTAAGAACTAAATTGCTAATCTAATAAAGCCATTTTATGGTACTTTTCCATTTGCTCAGCGCAAGACGCGTAGCTGTCCGTACCGCAACGTATTGAGGGTTCTATACAAAGCTCTACTTCTAAGGATAAATTATGCATTTGCTGTAGAATAATGTATATATGTTTTGTTATTACAGCTGGAGATGGAGGATGAGGACACTATTGATGTATTTCAACAACAGACAGGGGGAGTCTTTTCTTAAGTTGGCTCTGGACTCATGGAAGAACATCCGCATCATTATTTTCATGTTGTATTTGTTTTCACTACTTTTTTTCTTCTTCACTGTGCTTGATCAGGCTGTTCACAACATAAAAGAAAGTAGACGGTTTTTCATTTGGGGCCAAATCCTAACTTTGAGGTGCAGGGTAATTTTTAAAAATGTGTTTTATTCACATAAATGGATGATTTTGAAATTGTCCAAGGCAGGGACACGTCTCAGATCAGATATGGCTCGTAATGGGGGGAAAAACCACTACATACTTTTGATGTTGAAATGACCTCATGCATGTCTATAAACCATAAGCTGAACTACATGCCAAAATCCTTCTTTTTTTTCTTTTTGTTTATGTTTTCCAGATCGTTGTGAGCATTTAAATTCAGGGTGGCCTCAACTATTTTTAATTCATGAACTTGCTATGGAGGAAAACTGCTGGATGGGAACCTGTGGGTTCTCTCTGTAGATGGGATAGGCATTATGAAATATTTCCCATGTAATAAACTTTTGGTAGTGTTTGTTTTCTTTGTTTTCTTTTTTTTCAGTCAAAATTATTTGCATCAATGCCTAAGAAAAATGCTTGGGCTGAGAAATATCCTTATGGATGGTTTCCTTCGATACTGTCACCCTCAAAACTTAGTGGTAAATAAAGTACAGTAATGTTTCCGGACCAAAAAGCTAAATGAATAGTGTTCTTTTATAAAAGGGTTTAGTTAATATATAATATGTAGATGTAGAAGGGCTACTGTGTCTAACAGTGGTCTTTGTTGTCACACGGCGACAGAACAGTTCTCCATTGAATTCTTTCCACCTTTTCAGGACTTTAGATTTAAAATAACTCACCTTTAACAGTCCAGAAATTGAGTGTCTCATCTAAGGTTATATATTTCAGTCAATTTTTAAAATACTATTTGTTAGCTTTGCAGGGTGACATTGGCCTCCCCATCCCCTCTTTTTTTTGATTTGTACATTATTTGTTGTCCCTATACTGTATACAATAAATATAGTTTGATACTCAATTTCTTGCATAATATTTTACCTTCCATTTGTGTGTTAATATTGTTTCTATAATGCACTACACAATGCAGGGCAAATGTTTTAAAATATTAACATCTTGAGTGTACATAAACATTCAGCTATTAAAGTGCTGACTGCATGTTGAAATCTGCATTCCTAAACTGGGTGGCGGTTTGACTCACGTAACCAGAGGTACAAATTAATTCTGCCCACTAATTTATGCTATTGTGGCAACTAGGAGTCATTGTTTCCAGATGTAAAGCCCTGGAACAGTTGTTCACCAAGCCCATGATTATATGATTTATTTAGTCACCCTTGAAAAAGTTTGGAATTAAGCCAAAATATTTGAGAAAGTTGTGTTTTTAATAAAGCAGTCTGACCCAGAGTGCAATACAATCTACATACTTTAGAGGGCATTGAAGATTCACAGGATCACTCCTCGCTCTGCTCATCTACATCTCTACATGTTTGAATCACTGAAGTCTCCAGCCCTTAAATTAAAATACAAAGACACATGTGTTGCTCCACTCCAGCCTTGTGAGGGCCGTAACTCCAAGAGTGTTCTCTTAAGAGAACTTCATTTCACAGATGTTAAATACTGAGCGGCCAAATGAACTCCCTGTGAGCCTCCTCACACAGTGCTTTGATTGTGCTGTCTATATTTCTGGCATCTTCTTTGCATTTTATATTTCCTTGTGGATATATCTGGAGTCTTATACTTCCCAAGACATCTCAAAGATGCAGCTGCGAGATGCCCCTTCCACACATACATTCAAGAACCTCCTGAGTCTGTATGTATATACTTTATATGTTTAAAGCACACAGACATGAACTGTAACGGGTGAGATTCCCTCAATGCATTACAATTTGTTGTTCTCTGTGAGTCACCATCAGCTGTGTCAGAGAGGCTTGTAAGGCAGCACATACCCTCAATTGTTTTTTTCACTGCAGATAATGGAGAGACACTTTCTATTATTGTTTTAAAGCGAAATCATTGTGTATCTTAGGTCCTGCACTGCTCTGCTGTCAGTGTACAGTGAGGCCCATTTGTTTATTATAGTGACAAGATAATAGTTGTATTATTAAACTACACAGTCACATGTATTTAGAATAAAAGAGCTATTTTCCAATGAGAAACTAAAGTGTGTTACTTGAGTTTATGTTCATCTGAATCATCTGTATTAAAGACTAAACTGCATGAGAAATAATACTCTTACTATACTGTTGCTGAATGAAACTTCAAACTAACCCCAAAAGACCCAGGTTCACCATTGTTTGTTGGTAACAGCTCACTAGCAGTTGCAGCTTTTTTGTATGGAGGCATTTTAAAGCACATTGTTAACTGATCAAATGAGAAACTTCTGGTGGGCCCTGTTTTGACGAAGGTTGATGTGCCAAGAACTTCTTAAAGATTTTGATCCTGTGCTTGAATGATGCATATTCCTGATTAATTTGTGTCTAATCAGATTACCACACAGCAAACATGCAGCCACGTGATATTCCAGCGCATGAATACTGAACACATGCACAGAGTAGGGGAGCGACATGGGTTAACAGCAGCCCACCTGCTCATTTCTGCTCAGGGGTTCTCTATAGCAGGTTACCATGCTCCCCTAAAATGTTTAGAGTTTCGAGTATTGTCTGATCATTCACTCATTATTTGTTTATTACATTCTAGTAACTTCAGTGAACACATTTAATATAAACCTTTACATGGAATGTTGTCTGTAAACAGAGTAATACATGTGCTATAATGTAAAAAGAGAAAAGAAGGTTTTTATATAAAATGACATGCAAACATAAACATCATAAAGTTATTATCATTCATTTGAGCAATGCACACTTCCTGAATTGAATTTATCATTTTAAATTCCATGTCATCTATCTTCATTATAGCTCACATATTGGATGCCTATATACAAACTATTCTTGTTTTAAACCATGCTTAGTTTTTAATTTTCTTAATCCAAACGACTGGTCCTACACGTATTTTAATTTGTCGGGCTGAATTCTGATCTTTAAGCTTCCTTCACAGTTGCTTTCTTAATTGGTTACCAATTTGAATGAATACCAGAATAATCAACATTTTTTGAGTAAATAAAATGTTGGTGCATAAACATGCAGTACACAGTGGATTATTACTGTATGGACATTACACAACACAGGGGGAGGGGGTCTTCGGACAGAGCAAATAAGTTTAAATTGGGACACGTAATGATCGAATGAGGTCAGTCAGCCGGGTTTTGCATCCTCAGTGTGTCCAGCCAGTAACCTCAGATGTGACACCCTCCCCCATTGAATCAGTCCAGCAGGCTGAATGAAACCACTGTGCATCTGGAGACCCTCTGGATTGCCTCCAGAGCGCTGCATGCTGATGTCACCCTCTTGTGCGTAATGTGGTCCCCACCCTGTCAGCAGATCAGGTTTCACCCCAAAGCGTGTTGAGATCTTGAGGGAGTGTGTCGGTTGTGTTATCATAAAATTGTTGTTATGCAATAAAGCTTAAGTTTCACTTTAGGCTACAAATACGAGTGATGTCCTAGAGACACTGGATTTTGGATCACTTTGAAAGATAATGTCTTTTAAACAGTAGACATTTTGACTTGTCATAGTAAGAAGACCCCTGTGCTTCTTATGTCAAAATGTCCTTTGGTGAAAAGGGCCCATTTCTCTAACACAGGGATGATTTGAAAGTAAGAAATCCTTAAATATAATCTGGACAAAAATCCTGTCTGTAACTGCTAAAGGTTTCGTCCCAAGGATATTGGATGAGAGATGTTAGAGACAGAAGTGAGTTAAGAAAGGTTAAACTAAAAACATGAAAGGTTAAACTAATCACACATTCCTTCCAAGTATAGAAAGGATTTATAGAGAATAGATACAATAAATGAAACCTTTTTTCTCAGTTTGCCACTGAAAGCATCTCATGGAGACCTCTGAAGAAGAAGTCAATTATATTGACAGAGATTATTAATGCAACCACAGTCACACTATACAGCAGTTTGCCACCACCCAGATTAGTATATACACACAATGGATAAGAAAAGAAAGAAAGAATAAGAAAAAACATCACTCATATCTGTACCAGTATGTGTAAGTCTAAAGGTTCTATCATTTAAAAGAAGCTTTTCATACTTTGGTTTTCAAATATGCTTTAACTCAGGATACATCCAATGCAAATCATCCTGTTTTAAACCACATGCAGTTTAATTACAGGAGTTATTAAGTGCAATTTGCTAAGACATTTTCACTTGTCAGAACACTACATTACATTTAGATGTGCCAGCTCCAGGATCTTGATAATGCACACACTATCTCACTGACATGGCTTACTGGGATATTAAATTAATGTTGTGAGTGACACCTGTGCTTGTTCTGCCATGGCACAGTCATGTTTGCTAAAGAGACAAGCAAGACTGTATTGTCATCCATCTACAGTGCAGTACAGTACAGCAGGCTACATAGAGGAACACAATTGTGTTTCGCTGGTCGACGGTGCAAAACAAAAGAATGAACAAATGATCAATGCATGCAAACAACAAGATACAGTAAAAGGTGCAAACATATAGTGCAATAATAGAAACATATAAATACAAGTACCATAAATATACAATTCCCTATAAGTGATAGTGTAAAGACAACAGTAAAACGCAGTTGTATTTACCCCGAGGATGTAAAAAGGTACAATTGTCACTTCACAAGTTACTTTGGACAAAACTGTCTAATATGTAATTATTACTCTAAGATAAATAGCTTACACATAAATACAACAAATGAACCCCTTGAACCCACATTTCAATCACTGCATGTACAGAAATGGAGGAAAGCCTATGTAACTGTCCTGGGGGGGGGGGAGAGACACAAGTTTGTGGTCTCTCACAATGGACTCGAAGTACCACAATGCAACACAAAACATATCATCTCCTTAGCGACGGATTTGGGAACTACGCCCCGAGAAGAAGTGGGAGGCTTGCCCCCTGAAAGGACTCATTGTAGGGAGGGATGAGACTGTGTGCAGCCACGGTGTGTGTGGTGTGAGTGAGTGTGTGTGTGTGTGTGTGTGGAGCCCCCTCCTCCTTAACTAGCTGGTCAGCAGCGGAGGGATTAGTGAAGCCAGCTCCACTCACTACTAACAGACGGGGAGACGGGGGGGATTGCAATAAGCGTGAATCATGCTTGTCGTCATTACTACCGGCTGGGAGTGGAGCCGAAATTGTGCAAGATACGGATAACATCGAAGAAAGGTCCGTGTGGATCGAGTCAAGTTCCCAGGTCTCCTCATTCCGCCGTGAAATGCCTCACCAGGGGCTCTGCTGCTGCTGCCGCCGCTGCTGCTGCTCCTCGGACCCGTCGCATTCTGCTGCCTCCCTCACATGTGCTTTATGTTGAACAAGTGACCTAGGATATAAACCTGTAAGGAGTTTGAGGGGGCGACAAAACCAAAGGACGTGCGGATATTTTTTTTCTTTCTTTTTCACCGTGCCGAGATTTTCTCAAGTGAAAGAGAGAGGGAGAAAAGTTGTAGGCTACTTGTTGGTCAAACATGGGGAACGCAGGGAGCATGGACCAGCACACTGATTTCAGAGGACACAACATGCCTCTGAAACTACCCATGCCCGAGCCAGGTGAACTGGAGGAAAGATTTGCAACCGTTTTGGTAAGAGAGAGAAAAACATTTTCATCTGTCTTCTCTTTGTTCCCTCCATGCTTCGGTGTCCTGGGACGGGACAGCTGTGTGTTGGTTGGACCTGTGTGTCCAGCACGCCTGTCCTTTGTTGTTCAGAGAAAAGGGGTATTGCGACGAGAAAAGCGCACTTGTGTCAAAGGTACAAGAGAAGTGCATCTGTTGCACTGCTAGAATACAAATTTGAGGGTGATGTAACATTAACTAAAGTCCTTTCAACCCGTATCAAAGTGACGTTGTATCAGGACTGTGAACACATTGACACTAAAATGTGTCTATTTAACATTATTATTATTATTCAACAACTTTCTGAGGCTTTTAACTTTTTGCCACAACATGCTGAAATTCATAAAATATCACTTTGGGGCTCCCTTGACTCGGAACACAACATATTACATGTTTACTGTACAGTAGTCTTCTCATTTAGCAGCCTATGTCCAGCCTCCATGCTTCTGAACATTTTCCAAGTGTAGTCACACCGAGACACCTGCAGTCAAATTATTGTTTTATGGCAGTTTCTTTCCCAACTTTATGAGTCCAGACGCTGGCTCACTACTGAAGCTCTAAGTGCCCAGCATGCCAGCTCCTTTCGAAACATCTGTCACACCATAAAGTGGCAACAGGGTCTGTCAACAATTATGTTACCTGGGAGTGAATGCTGCACATTCCTGGTGTTGTTAAAAGATCCTCCAGACTTTAAAGTGCCTTCAGCTCAGTAACCATGAGGGGAAAAAGTGTTTAGTTGATGGTTGACAAACTTCCATCACCAACATGTTGACTGATCGATGGGAATTTAGTTGTAAGAAGCACCAAAGCATTTTCACCATATTCTGTTGCACTGCAGTATTATTATTATTATTATTATTATTATTATTATTATTATTATTATTATAGAGGGCATTATTGTGGGTAACTAATATGTCTTTGCTGATGGGGACAACTTCCAGCACACAGCTCCCCAGCCAGTGAATAAAGGCCTAAATAGAAGAACAGTTCAGTGTTGGTGAAATTTGAGAGCTGGCAAAATGTGGGTCAAACGTGATTGTCGCCTGGCTTACTGCGCTCATAAACATTAGCTGATCAGTACAAGGTATTTGACTTGAGAAAGCAGGTTCTTACAGCAGCGTGACTTGAAATGTTACATTTTATTTTTATTTGTCTTCGCTGCTTTTTTCTTCTGGTACAGGGCTTTGTTTTTGTTAATGTTGGGCGCGTTCTGTAATGATCCTGTTCTGCTTAGATCTTTTAGCCTGTAAGCCCATTACAGAAAGTGGATCAAGTTTAGGTGGAAGTCAAACCATTGTGTGCCACCGTGTTGTGTTGGGGTGTGATTGCTGCTTGTCAGACGCCGATGAATCCCTGGAGGCAGCAACCTTTGGGGTAGAGAGGTTTGACGTCACACGACAGAGGGATTTGGGCCTTCTTTCTTAATCACGTCTACTTTTAGAATCGCCTTCTTCTTTTGAGCATTGAGGTTTCCCCTCCTTGTTTATACACATTCTGAGCAGTAAATGTCAGGTGTGAGAGAACGATCAGGATTCATGAATTCGGATTACAAAAGTAGTTCTTATTATGCTTTCCAGAAAGAAAAAACTACCTGTCTAACTCGAGGATTTTGTGGGCTGGCTGTCAGAAAAGCCGATCCTCGCAGCATGTCAGGAACTCCCCAGCTCCCCCCCCCTCCCCCCCCTTGCTGCCAGCATGATGCCTCAGCTCTTGGCGGGATGGAAGCCCTCCAGCATTACAAGAATTTAGTACTATAATCACAGCATTTAGTGTTATTTACTGCCATTTAAACCCTAATGTGTCTCAGCCGTGCCTGATGGCTGTTTGCTCCATTGACTGCGGGAGCGAGTGGCACTGTGTGACTCTGGTGACCTCACTTATGGGTTGAATAGCAGATGATTAGGATGATACCTCGTCTGTCCTCTTCGTATCCCAACATATCAGTGGTTACCAGCGTGGATTAATCCACATTTTATCATCAACCTAGGCGTGAGGGAATAGCAGCAGGACTGTTTACCTGCCACTTCTAATAAGTTTGATCAACAGGCAAGAACTGGATCGCAGTAGGGAGCCGTTTGGATTAAAGGCTTGTGCTGTGCTCCACCACATGCAAGCACTCGCCTCACTAAACCCTTGAATTTCTTATCAAGGGCATACAGTATTTGAATTTGTGTCCATGCTGCGTGATATGAAAAGCCTCCTTTGAAATATTGACTCGTGACCTCCACCATCTGAGCAGACCACATACGTGTGTAACCGCACAGAGAATATGGCTCATTCCTACAGCGGGGATGTACTGGGACTTTGATTTGGAGAAGCCTGGAATTTTTTTGCCAGTAATTTTAACACTAATACAGTTTTTGTGGTATAAAAAGAATCTGGTGATGTTGAGGACCTTCAAGACACGTTAGGATGTCTTGCTGACCCCTTGCCCCCTCAGTTTGTGAGCATTTCCCCCACTGCATTGAATCAAAACAAGACCTGGCAAGCTTAGTGAGCTGGATCACTAAGTCACAGTATACTGTACTGACAACTCTTGCTAACCTCTGTACCAAAATGTGTACAGTCAGTTAATGGAGTTCTAAATCAGTTACAGCCCTGTTTTACAGGAATTATGTAAAGATCACTGAGATCTAGATGAACACAATACAATCTAAAATAAGCAAAGTCTCCTGATTTCCTCAATTAGATTACAACATACCTTTTTATAAAATAATAAATAAACAAGACTAAGAACCTGAAAAAGCATTTGATGACAATTTTGGGTACTTGGCAGTAATCACTACTTTGTGTCACATGCACATTTCTGAAAGTTCCCAAAAGGTTTAATGTGTGATACCCAGTCTTAATTACTGGTTGTGTATGCCCACAGTAATACTTGATGATACAAAGGCGGTTTGTTTCCAAATAAAAGAAACCATTCACTCCCCTTAGGTTTGGTACAATATAAAAAAAAATATTTCCAGAAACTTGTCGGCTGTTTTTTTTCTGGGTAAACGTGAACAATGTGGTTAATAAACAGTTTCCACTGAAGGTCAAAAGCTTTAGGAACTTGTGGGGCATGGAACAAGTGACAAAGTGGACCTTGAGTGGAGATTGTTTTGTAAACTACTGTTTCCAAGGTCCAGAATGAAATGTAAAGCTTGTATTTAATTATTATTATTTTTATTTTTAAGTTGATAGTTTTATTATGTCTAAGCTTTGTGATTTGTCTATGTACACAAACCCACTATACTACAATCTGTTTACGGTCAGCTGACAACAGCAAGAACAAAAGCCACACTAGGAAAACACTTTTTTTGACACGTCCATATTGTCTTCTTTGTCTTCTTGCAGGATTTTATTTTTAAGATTTAACAGTTAAAATTAGCATATGCAATTAAAATAAAACAAAAATGGACTTCTTAGCCCTCATATGGTATACATTTTCAAGTTATGTACATTTTACATAATTAACTTTAACTAGTTACTTTTGAACGCACCTTGCTTGGATAAGGCTGTACTGTGGTTTCATACCACCAGTCGCCCTCTTGCAAATCAGTATTTACAGTCTGATATTTTAACTCCGTCAGTGATCTGGCTATGTATGATCGTATGGTACCACTTTACGGAAAAACGTTGGGGTTTACTGCCGGCTGAGTCGACATTTTCTACTAAATGAAAAGCTCCCATTGAAGTCTCTGTCTCATGAATCCCTGGAGCCAAGGGCTGATCTTCGAAATAGACTTAGGCTAATTGTAATGCAAGGCCTCTGCCGTGATAAGAGAGGCTAATTCACATGTGACCTTGGCCATGAAGTAAGTTGTAGATTAACCTAAATATTCATTGTTTAAAGTACAAAGGGTGGAAGATTTCCATGCAGGTGTAAGCTGGAATGTACTAATTGTTTACACGTTTTAAAGTAAGCAGTTTGCTGTGTTTAATCCCTGCTAGCTCTTTGCTTTGTGTGCCTTGTAAATGTTACTTGTTGTAGTCTTTTGAGGGCTCAGCTTTTCTAGGGAAAATGTCTCTGTAGTTACTCGGGGAAAGCATGTTTGCAAGTCTTCACCTCTCTTGTGGTTGCCATAGTGTGAGTGAGACTACAAGCCTACAAGAAGAAGATGGGTCACACGCGATGATTTACCAGGATCAGATGTTAACTCTGCTCTGCTGATAACCCAGTGACTCTGCTGGTCATATGAACATATAGATCAATCTACTCTGCATTTATTTCTTTATCAATCCAAACCTGCCATTAAAGGGTATAAGTAACACTTCAAAGTGCCATTTGTGTCTCTCATTCTATAAGTACACATGGGCTGAAAGCATGAAATGACTGCAGTCAAATCTCTGTGAGTCGTATCTAGAGCATGAGCCAGTCTATATGCTTCATGCTGAACCACAGGAAAGTGACTATGTGTAACAGGAATTCAGCGCAGGCCTCATGTCTGCTCCTCTGCCTCATCTAGCCACAGAGCTGACATCAAATACAATTGTACCCACATCTAGGATACCATCCACTTCAATCTCAGGGCTGTAGTGTTTGCTGAATGTCATGACTGCTGTCAGGGAGGCAGAGAAGTTTACAGCCAGTACTTGTTTAAATGCCATATGGGGACTCTTGGCTTAGCTGTTGTTGTAGCTGCTCTTCTTAATAGTCTGTCCCGATTACATCTAAGCTACTTTGTTTAAAGGCTGCTGATTCGCCCTGAGATGCTGTTATTTTTGCTGCGAAGCCCTGCATCTGAAATCTACTCTTCAGATTAATCACACAAGTAGCCGTAACGTTCAACTGAAGTGTAATTTGTCATATTGACAGGTCCAAGCTAGCTGTGCTTTTTTACCTGCACACACAAGCTCAATTTGAAACCCTTCCCAGAAGTATTCAGCTGTGCTTAAACAAACTGAGTTTTAAAAGACTGAAGGTGTATTTAAGCTGCACTAATCAATCTTATTATATAAGGAATGGGTCCAATTAGTCACGTAATGAAAACTATGTCACTTGTAGAAATGAATCCACAGAGAATTATCATCCGTTTCAGTCCGAAAGGTCTTTTAGCTTTTAGGACCCACAACTTTAGTGCTTTTGCTCTTTAAGCACTCATGAGCGTCATTTAAAGCCCCAGCAGGCGGGTGCAAAAAAGTTCTGATGAAGCCATGTATGCTACATGCCCAGCATGGATCGCACACCCGACAAAGTTTGCGTCTAGCTTGTAAACATTTAGCATTTGAACACCAAGACCAAGACAGAGCTACAGGGGAGTTTATACTGGAATTTTAATTGTCAGGTGTTCAGAAACTCGACTCTAATAAATGCACATGTTTCTTCCTATCTATAGGGTGCATTAATATTCAACTGTTTGCTAACATAACATTAGCCATAAACAACTTAAATACGACTTAATGTGTGTGTGTGATGTTCAGCTTGTAAAGTTCTGCCCCCAGGCTGCCAAAACAATTGATTAATGCTGCGTTAGACATTTGCTTTGTCATTGTTTCCAACATTGTATTCGTTGTGGAAAAGATCATTTATGTTTATTGCACCTTTTTTTCGGAATGAATCAGTGGACAAACACAAACTGAGCATGAGGAGGAGTCCCAGAATGGTTTGGGTATGAAAATGATGAGAATCATGTACACTGGGCTTCGCATCTTAACCCACCTGAATGCCTAAGGGAGATTTTACTCTCTTCCACCATCATCAAAACATCATTATGAACTCGAATCATGTGTTCATCCCTCCAGTGAAGACTTAAAGAAATACAAATAGGTAGAAAGTAGATTAACATTTAATCAATTTAGGTAGTGCCATAACTTTTTATATGTATGTAGTTTATTCTGAAAGACAGTTTGACTTTGAGAATTTGACAGGCCGTCTGTTAGCTTGTGATTTGTCTCTTCCATAACGAGCACCGTGATCCATCCATCTCCTACATTGCTACATGGGACCCAGGAAGTGACTAAGCTAACCCTCATAGTTTTTGCATGTCGACTCTTCTTCATTAAAAAGCATAACAATGGGTATTGTCTGAGGAGCAGAGGGTGAACACTGGCTGAATCCTGTGCAGCAGGACCCGGGGAACAGAGCTGCTCTTTATTCTGTGGAGAGCCCAAGACGGAGCCTGGCACTGGACCCAGACCCGGCAGGCTGCGAGAGGCCACCACACATACCCAAATATGTGTGTGTGTGTGTGTGTGTGTGTGTGCATACATGCTTGTGTATAAGCATGTGTGTTTGTGCTGTAGTCGAAGCCCCATGATGCCCACCAATTAGTCGTAACAGAGCTGAGCATGAAATGCTTGGGGAGCGATGAGATCCGACAGCCAGTGTGCTGGCCTCTGCAGCCTCTCAGAAGGGATGCGAGGTGCAGTAGTTGCGATAGCGATAATATGCTGCTCAAAACCCCGAAGCGGAGCCTGAAGGGCATCTTGCCTAGCAGGCAGAGGATCAGCTGATCATATGGGAACAGGTCTTTCTTGGCTGTGTGCAGGTACCGCTGAGTTAAAACCACTGGGGCCTTCAATCACTATTGTTGTTCTCATTTTAGTTTTGACATCCGCACATTTGGGGGTGGAAAGGTTTTCTGCACTGCAGCGTGGGTGGCAATGAGCACTGACCAAGCAAAGCGATATTGACTTTAAAACATTGCTTGAACAAAGAACAGTTCCTGACCCTTGTTTGGGTGCTGGACGAATAAGAAGAGCCTCTGGACTCTGGCTTAGTGACCCGGCTGTTTCTCAGCTACAGAATAGCAAGAGCAATTGAGCTTCTTTCTTAACGTTGTACTGAATGCCAGCTATCAATACACACTGTTTGGAAAGAAAGAGAAACTTTCCCCGGGCAGCTTTTTGACGTCACTCCCGAGTAAGGCTTTAGTTTTGGACGTAGCTTCGTACTTGGCGATGAATATCTTTGCTGTAGGTCTTCCTGCGTAAGAAGCAGGTGGACGATGATGCAGCTTGGAACAGGCCGGCCTGGTCCATTCATGTTGGTCACAGCCAGTTTCCAGTGTTGCTCAACAGGACCGATCCAAGGTCTTTTCCACACAAAAGAAAAGGAGAGTTACTGCTCTGTGGAGGAGTGCATTATGGCCAGGATCTGTCCGGGCTCCAAGATGGCAGCTGCGCTAATAAAATAAGATTGTTCAGACAAAGTGCTGCACAAATGTGGGTGTTTTGTTGATGAACTGTTAAGAATGAGTTGCTGTTGAGCTTTTTATCTGAAACCAAGTGTAGAAAAGCCTTCAAATGTCTGTGTCATTGTGACAAATGAACGGTGTGTTGTGGCTTCAGGGTCAGCTTTATCTTGTGACATTGATATTGTTGTTCTATTTTATGGGCCTTCAGTGATCTTGAGTGTGTTTACACTTTGGTATTATGCTCCACTGAACTGCGGAAGCCTCATTAGTTTCATCTGTTGACTTGTGTTGATGTGTTGGATCTGCAGGATGTGTATTCTTTAGGTTAGTAAAAGCACCAGGGACTCTAAGGTCTCAGCGGATTCTTTTTTGAGTTGTTGGAACATGTTGGTTATCAATTACTTTTTCACAACACTGTACAAATTCCGTAAGGTGTTCTTCCATCCAAATGCTGCAAAGTGTGCACACAGAGTTTTAACATGCAGTATAACACCAGCCCTAACTTGTAGTGTAATGTTTCTGTAGTGGAAAGTTCACTTTAAAGCAGGCTCATTTCTTTTTAAGCTTTTCTTCCTGAATCTTTTTTTTCTTGGAACATATGCTGCTTTTGACACTGCCAGAGTCAAAAAGGCAAGTTTTGTCGGGTAAAGACTTGCCAGAATTAACATCTGCAAAGCAGATTGGGACGTTCTGTCGCATTTGAATGTACGATGACTGAAGTACATTTAAATGCAACAGGAGTTTGCCAGAGTTGGATATAGGCCCCGTCACAGCTCCAGACAAGGCAGCAGTCTGGTGTTTCAGGCTTTATTGGACAGAAGATGTGACCCTGGACCCCCGACTAGAAACTAAAGCAGAGTGGAGCAGCATCATCATGGGTTAGGATTTAGATTGAGTAATTATATATTTCCAGAAAATGAAAAAGCCAAAGCAGTGAAAATGTCCTCCTAAGAGCATTTATTCAGAGGGTCTGAAGGTGGTTGGCACCCGTATTGTTTTTGTAGGCTTTCTTTCTTCTACAGTGATTTAATTCAACTGTCATTTGGTTAAAAACACATTTTAAATAATTCTCCCAAAAAGGTACAGCAGATCATAGAACTTACTGTGACGGTATCACAGACTCGTGAGCAGGTCATTTTCAATGAAAAGCTTGTTGTAACTGTTTCATGATGAGTCACAATGCAGGACGTTAGACTCATCAGTGACTAATATTAGTGAGTGAGCACGTTCAGTCACGGGTTTCAGATGTTTTAGCTTTGACAAATCTGACTGTGAAGACACAAATTGGAATTGGGCCAATCATAATCCAAATGGCTGAGTGGGTAAGCACTTTGTCCACACTGTAGTATCTTACTCTGCTTGATGCACCTCCGCCGGGCTCTCAGGACTGCTGCTTGCTGCAATGTTATCCTTATTGTTTGTTGACAAAAAGGTAGTAAAGTGATCAGCTACCATGTATTTTTACACCCGTTGTAACAACACACTCCTGTGTTGTGCATCAAATCATCATTGAAGGAGGCGCTGGACTCTTTGTGTAAGAGAAACAATGTATTGTGATGCCAGGAACATCAGGGATTGTTGTAAAGAATATGTCTATCGTAGTCTTAAAATATTCCAGTGTGGGAAATTTGTACGTTTAATTTTCCACCCTTATGAGATGTTGTGTTTGTGTTTGTTTATAGTTTTGTTATTTTCTACACCTATTCTATTGTCCCGAGACAAAGACTTTATTTAAACAAAGGTTTTAGTTAGTTTCATGTTGTATTAAAGGAACAGTGGCCTCAATGCAGAAAGAGTCAGAGACGTATTGCACCACAGAAACAATTGTAGTGCGATGAGTCTAGAATACATACAACATAGTTGTTTTTTAATGTTGTTCTACATCAAAACCATTGCCGACTTTTCAGATACAAAAATAATAAACTTATTACATATCCATAAGGTGACAAATTGTGAAAAATGTGAAAGGTCCATCGTCAATATTCAACGTTATATATTGCTACATCACAACTTTACAGATGAATGTGTGTGGTGGTCATGGGATACTGTAGTTAATACAAGACAGATTAAAAGCTCTGAAGGATTATACTTAGCAGCATCATTAACTTACTCTGCCTCCTTTTTGTGAGCTCATAAATGTCCTGTTCACTCCACTGCCACCTACTAAAAGTGACATCTTTATCTGAAGATGTTTTCTTTAAACCTTATATAACAAATTCCAAGCAAACCAATGATTTCATACAATAGCCCACTTACACTCATGTGAGCCATTGTTTATCTTACAGATAAACAACTTTTGTGATTCATATTCTTTGTTCACTTGAACTAAAACATGGACTCCACCTTAGTCCAGACACTTTCGCAACATCTGGCCTGGCTGGAACTCATCTGTGTTCATGTATCACTTGTTTTGTTTGGACAATCTTGCTGCTGCTCCAAACCATCTCCATAATGTTTCCGGTATTTGGATAACATCCAGCATAAAGGCCATTCTCTCTCATGTCAAAGTGATTTCACCTACAATGTAAACATTACACCAGCCTTAAGGCAATAATCCTTATGTTCGCCCACAACAAAGCCAAGTAAGTGTTTTCTTAAACGTCTTCACTGCAAGAGTTATTGAAACAGAGAAGCTTGGCTTTACACTCAAAACTTAAGATTTGTGCACAGAGGAAGTTAAATTTGATTCCTCCTACTTGCAGCTGCTGTATTCTGTGCGTATCACTTGATTTCCCTGAGTCATTAATCATATACGTCTATGGTAAGGCTCACAAAATGAAATTTCAGACTTACACCAATGATATCTTTCACCAAGGGTAGCTGGTGATGAGTGCCTGTTGATGTGAGGTTGGCATAAGTACAGTAAGAATACAGTCTTCACACTGAGGTAAATTAATGGAATTTCATTGGAATGTGCCCATAAGGGGGGAAAATGAGAGGCCAGGCTCAAACATTTGAACTCACCATTTGGGCAGACATTCCAGCGAACAGCTTCACAAACATAAATACTACTGTCCTGGTGGAGGGGGCTGCTGAGCCGGAGCAGGGGGTCCTGCAGATTACTAAACTAATCTGGGGACAGACAGGGGACACCTGTGCCCTCGAACAACGCCAAGGATTACAGATTCACGCTGAGCTAATGAGGGGAGGACGGCTCTGTTTGGATAGGACATGCCTCTGGGCCGTCCTACTCCTTTCTCCCTTATGTAGGCAGTTATCGCTCACTACCTCCACCATGAAGATGATTTTGATTCGTATGTCTGAGCTGCAGGGCTCCTCCACTGCCCGGGAGGGCAAACGAGAAGAGAACTAACTTGAATGTACTTTGTGTCGTGTATTAGTACGATTGTGAAGGAGTTTTTAACTCGCAGAGTAGTCTGCAGTGCTAACCTCATTATAACTGTGTGAACTGATCCAGTCATTTCATGGATATTAAGCAATTTTAAAATATTTGTTATGACTAGTCATCAATAACTGATGCAGTCAGAGGTTTTCTTGTTGTGGCATGTAGTGTAGCGTATGTAATGCTACTTTAAAAAGACAGCGAGAGGATTCTAATAACAGTAATAAATTAGAGGTTGGAACATTGCTTTGAATCATCCACACACACATTTTCAGAATCTCATTATTGAGCCTGCCTGTTTTCACACACACACACACACACACACACACACACACACACACACACACACACACACACACACACACACACACACAAACTCTTGTTGAGTGCACTCATTGCTTTTATGTTCATGATCAATTATAGACAGCTTTCCTCAAGAGTCAAGTGGTGATGTGAAAGCCAGGATGTGGAAGATGGCTGTATTGTAAGTCCACTTTGTCTATTGTACAACAGTTTCATTTCTGTTGAAGTACTTTGCACATACAGTATATTTAACATGTTTAGTAGGGTGTTCTGTTGATGATGAAAGATGAAGGGGATAACCCATCTGACCTTCCAGGCAGGCAGCAACTCCAGAGTTTATAAGTGAACTCGTATTTAGCAATATTTTAGTTAACTTGAGTTACGACTTTGTTTGCTTTGTGCATTTAGTTTGTAACAGTTGTGTGACATGTTTGAAGGCCTGTTCTGAGCTGATTGGTTTTTGTGTCCATAAAAGTAAAGTAAAGACAGGACGGGAGGAACATCGATGAAAAAGTGTGACTGTATTCATTTTGTAGAAGTTCAGTTTAGATTTGTTTCCACACCTATACTTCACAAGAAAATACGTCACCTCCTTTGAAATGGATAGCTTCTTGTTTCTGTTAACATAGCATACATCTCTTCACAGCAATACCAACTAACTAACGGTTTGCCTTTGTAGCCAGCTGTGCTGTGAAGTCCGTGTCTCCGCAGACCTCCTGGAAGGTGGTGGCTGTGTTTAGAGCCAGCTGTCTATTTTTACTCTTTTTATGACTCAAACGGCTTAATGAGAGGATACATGCACACTAATAAGTTATGTCCATATTTCTGAGCCATGTGGCCTGATGCAAGTTAAACATTGACATTTACTGATGTCAGTAACAGTGGTTAAAGTTCAGCTCCTGATCGTGACCGTTGACTGGATCCGGTGTGGCGTACTGGATTATGGTATGGTGAGAGGGATTACAGGCACCTCACAGCAGAGGATGACTCTGACCCAGGATCTGTTAACAGTCCACACTGTTGTCCAGACTTTGTGATTGCAATAAACCATTTTGTTCATGAGTAACTTAAGAATCATGAGTAGTGTGTAACAGTGTTGTTTCTTTGGGTTTATGATGTTAACACACTGTGTGTCAGCTGTGTGTGATTGCCTTTTTTAGTTGTGTCGGACCTAATATACTGTACATAGTGGTGCATTTTGGGTTTGGACTGACCAACCAACATGTCAGCGAGCATAGAGCATAAAATGCTTTTCATTTTGCTATGTGTGTGTATTGTGTAGCACTCAGAAATGGCACAAACATTCCAAAAAGGTTCAAGTTTCTTATCCATGCCTTTTTTAAAGATGTACAGCAGTTTCTTCGGATGGGTGTCTTTCAAAATAATTTGTGTTGCTCTCGTTTACTCAACAAGACTTTTGCACACTAAAACCAAAAAGGCTAAAAAGTACTGTTTTAAACTGACGAGGAGGAGTACCAGATGTTTTCTTTATTTCTGATACAATACTACACCCTTAACTATTTGCCAAAAAATCCAGAAATCATATACAAATTTCTCATTGTATCTTTAGTATATAATTAAGTGTTGCTTAGCATTTGGCTATCTATAAATATTAGTTTTTACATTGCTTTGTGAGATGACATGCGCTAAAAGCTTGAGCTTTAACTTACAGCTTTAGCTTTTTCCAAATGTCATAGAAGGAATTCACCCGCCAGGAGTACAGATGTGGGACAGCTGCACTGGAGATGAAATGTCAGATTGGCAGCAAGCGTTGAAACTCCACATTTCACAGAAAGGGATTGGTCATCCAGCGCAGTAAATTCCATGATTTTCCTCCTTTTGTCATCTTTATTTTGTTGATGTCCGGAGGGAGTTTCTCATATTTTTCTCATTGTTTCTGACGATGTTTGTTGCTGCCTAGCTGCCCGTTCATCATACATCTTTCTTTGCATATTGAAGCTTCTTACATGGATTCCTTTCCTTGAAACGTTACCCACTCATTCTGCTGTTTTGCTTTTAGGGCGTTTCAGGCTGACTCGTAGCTATTGGATCAGTGCAAACCCAGTTACTGTGGGCAAACCATGTGATCATTTTAAAGTGTCCAAATGGTCAAATCCTTCTAATGAGTGAAATTTAGGTACACGTGTATTCGTCAGGGTGGTCTGTCATCAGGTGCCAGTGAAAATCTGCCACACCCTCCTCAACATATCACCCTGTTAATACCGCACACCCAACCAGAAATCGTGTGACTGTAGACGTAGGGAAACCTGACCCCAGCAAGCTGAGTGCCTGTCACAGTTCATTAGCATTGGGATGAAGTGAAGGCTGGTAGAAGTGCTTCTTTGCTTTAGTTGGAGCCGCACCAAGCAGGAAGCCTACAGCTCAGTGCACCCACAGCAACTCGGCAAACAACCCACCCATCCAGTCTGCAGGAGCACAGCACCTAGTATATCCAGTGCATCATTACCACAAACCCCTTTGTCTCCAGGCCAAAAGTTATCCAATATCCAGACATAACAAGACTGAAGTCTAGAAATAACTTAATGATTTACCGTCCTTTTTTAATTTGAGCTTGCCGTCTATAAAATGTAACAGCCCGTTTTTACTGTACTGAGACTGTTAGTGGCTTTCTGTCATTTAATATGACTGTCTACTCAGGTGTCAAATCTTATTTTAATGTGTTTAGAGAAGGAAAGTAGGTACTAACTCTAGTCATCTGGTTAGCAGCCAGACTGAGTCAATAGAGACTCCCTGACTCCCAATTCCCTGCAGTCAGCACAGCAGCAATCAGCCAGCTGGCAGCATCAGCTGAATACTAATGTCATTTCCTGCTCGCTCTCGTAGAGCAGACTAGACGGGCCACATCTTTGCGTACCATAAAACATAACTGTTGTGCTTCAAAATGATTGTGATGCACCTAAAGACATCAAGAAACATTGATAGCAAACTGTACTCTTGTATCAGTATTTCACTTCCTTTCTTTCAGGTTTAGTGACACGCCTGTGGAGGAAATCAATTGAGCGTCATCAGTGTCTATTTAGAAAAGCAAAACAGATTAAACTATGGAATTACATAATATAATGAACATAATTACATTATCAGTAAGCATAAAAGTTTACGAACTTGGTTACCTTTTGATCTTTAGGCTTCACTTGTTCCGTTGTTATCAGTTATCTCATTTGTAGAAATATTGTGGTTTGTCTTTACATTACTCTTCCTCTCATTAGTAAGATACAAAGATGTGTACAAGCCCGATCCCTGCGCCTCCTGGGCAGCTCTCTCGCTGCATTGATTTTCTTTTACAAATGCACTCTTTTCAAATACAAAATAATGATTGTGTGTAGATCAATAGTCTAGCTATAAGATAATATAAAATGCTTTCTACACTCAAAAGCAAGTTGGGGATCGGACCTCTCGATCAGTGTCTGACTGTATCCTGGTATTACTCGCTCATGAAAATAGACTGGATCTCAGGATATTCCTCATCCATCTTCCTCTTCCTCTCCCTGCGATCAAAATCCAGTGGGGGAAAAGTGGAGGCTGAGGGCTGAACACACACTGATAAATGATCCAACCCATCGAATGAGCAGAGGAAAGAACCACAAGCTGAGTGGTGTGCGATGACCACAATTCCCCCATTTTCTATCCTTAGCCGACAGTGGAAACAATCTCACTGAAACACATGTAATGTCTTCAACTGTCCGTAGCCTTAACTTGTTGTCAAGGCTGTTGTTAGAGCACACACTTACACTTTCTTTTTAATACGTTTATTGTGCGTAAGAAGTGTCTAGTCTTAACAAATGTCCAGCTGGGTCACACGTTTTATATCCAGTTTGCTGACATATTTGCATGTTCTGTGCTCCACATACTGTAGGTGGTAAGACTTAAGTGGTGGTTAATTGTTTCAAGCTTTTTCTAATTCACATGAGGGCGGGGTGAATCATACAGGATAGAGAAAGGAGTTGTGTAACACTTTTTTTTGGATGATTGGGGCTTATTTTCAGACACATGGGTCAGATTACATTTGTCCTGAACAACAATCACTTCTTAGGAAATCAATCTGAACACCGTGAAATAGGCATATAGTATTTACTGACATCAGGAGAACAAGAAAAGGAAGAACATGTTTGTAAATACAGCACTGACAAAAGCCTCCTCCTTTACTTCAAACCCACTCGTGTTTCCCTTTCACTTAAATTGCTAACTCTCTCAATCACTCTCAGTGCGTTGTCTTGGTGTTGCAGTTTAGTATGTCGGGGTCAAGCTCGGTCGCCCGGTTGTCAAATTCAAAGCGTTGACTTAAACAGGGCTAAGATGTTTCTTATCTCTTCCTCTGTGTCGCAACCGAACTCTCATTAAAGAGAGACCCCAGTTTCCCAGCTGTGTTGTAAAACTCCTCTGCAGATGTTTTGGGATTGTCTCATTAGTGGCTTTTCTGTCAGTAACTGCGTCGTAGGAAATGGAAATTATTTAGGTAAGATGTTTTAACCAGGAGGAATTGGGGGCTTGTATGTTTGAATCAGGGTTTGAATCCTGGACTGTCAAAACACAAGCACAACAAAAAGGCAGAAAGAAGTAAGACAAGGTTAGTGTTACACTTTGTAATCAACAAACTGTACCTTGACAACTAATGGCCAGTTTGGCATGTTTTTGCCAAGATTACATTTTGTACATTCTTACTCAAGACAGGAAGAAACATGTTAATGTTGGTGATCTTGTGACCTTTGCCTAGCAGCAACATCACACCACAGCTTTGCTAATATTACTTGTGAAGAAGTGCTCTCTTTACACCAGGTAACAAAGTGTGAGAAATCATGCGTCTCACTCGTAATGATTTAATTCTCTTGTATACCCTTCCCTCCTGTGTATGAGCTTCAATGATTTTTAGTTAATCTGCGATGTGAGTTTTTATCGGACTCATGTAACTGATGCTGTTTCATTATCCACATCCAATTAACTCTGACCTTTTTCTCTGTTTCAGAGCTCGATGAATCTTCCTCCAGACAAAGCACGACTGTTGCGACAGTATGACAACGAGAAGAAGTGGGAACTCATCTGCGACCAGGTGGGCATCAGTCTGATGATATGGTGGCATATAGTGTCGTAAAAGTTACACTGCATAATTACCAGACTCAGGAGAAATGTTTTAATTAATTAAGCTTAGGTGCACAGTTGTATAGCTTTAAAGTGACTAGTTTACTCCTCCACTAATCAATCAGCCTCCGATACAGTTTACCTATTAGGGCTTTTCCATTGGAACCTTTAGCAGCGCCGAGTCAAACCATGCGGCGCCTGATTCGTGTTAAGTTTCTGCTGATGAAAAGCAGTTCCTGAGGTTTCTGCTTCATAATAAAAGCTTTTAAATAACAAAATAACAGGGAACTTTTATTGTGAAGAATTTATAGGAAATTTAATGTGTTTATCATCAAAGTAGTGGAGCTTTGTTGGCGGCTATTCGGCAATAAAAAACTGCACGGAGGAAGAGTAAGCAGCAAAAATGAAGGGAAACTTTTATTCTGAAGACTTTTATAGGAAATGAAATGTGTTTATCAAACATTTCACAGCCGCTCCTTTGACTAGTTACAGCCACGGGTAGTCCTGTTGTAATGGAAATGCAGATCCCTGCCGGGCTGGGCTGACACGGAGAGTCAAGCAGAGTCAAGCCAAGCCAGCACATGTGTATGGAAAAACACCATAAGTGATCTGTCTAACCTATCTACTAAATATATAATCCTGGAGGTCTGTCCCACTGCGTGCCGTGACCACACCACCTATGCTCCATTGCCCTGCCTTTATCCTTTACACATTGCCCTGGCTTCCCTGGTCAAGTGGGTTAAGTGGCGCAGAAGGGTGCAAACATCAGTTAGTCAGTTAAAGAACTCGGGTTATTGGCGTCAGCGCTACTTGTAGGAAATAAGAGAGTGCACGTTGTGCAGCGAGCTGTGGTCTGAGTGCTCCACTCAGCCTGCAACCTCCCCGCCAGAGAGTTTTTCTGCCTCTCTGAGCAGAGAAGAAAAACTGAGACCAGATCAAGACCACCACCCACTCAAACTGTATTGATATCCACTGACCCTGAAGGGAACAGGGCCAAAGAGAGCTCACCAGGCTGCCGACCGGCAATCAGAGATCCCCTTTCAGCTTGGAGTGGACTCTATTTTCCTCTGTCAGACCTGATGTGAAAATTGTTGGTTTCCCTTTTATTGTCAGTGACGCAGTTTCCAAAAACATTTCCCAGTGAATTTGATGACAAGCATCTTGGTGTACTTTTGCACTTACCGAAAGAGAACAAAATGCAAATGGTGTGTCCACGTGAATCACTGTTATCCGTGTTTAAAAATGGCCTAAGTGACCAAGTGCCATAAAGTGCCAAGAAGTTGATCTTTATGGTGTAAGAAGATCCATTGTTTTAACATTCAAACATCCAAGAATATTGCTAAACTAGTCCTCTGTTTTTGTTCCCTCTCTTGTTTTCCCAACTAACCAATACCCACGACAGCACAGGCAGCTCTGGGACTAAAGTATTTTCTGTGTCATAGCTACAATGAATCTCTTTATGTAACCATAGCAACAGTGATGGAGGGAGGCAGAGTTGACGGGTACGTCCCCTTTTGAAAAACAGGCCCCACAAACACAGCCAGCGGTTGAAATATTAAACATTTTTCCGGGCAATTACGGGATGTTTATGAAATATGGAGGATGCTCTTGATGTGAACAGAAGGTTAAAGTACAAGAGTACAAAGAAAAGTAATATGATGAACTCATCACTGTCAAATCATGAGACCTCCCAGAATTCATTTGTAATCCTGTTTTTTTAAACGACAACTTGTTTTCTACAGAAGTTCATACAGATAGGTATTTATGCGTGTTTGAAAGCACCCTCAACTTGTGTATATACACAGCAAACAATTGCTTGTTAGCTGATTTCCTCTTCTTGAATCTCTGCTCAGGTGCAGACGGGGGACTTTACCCCTCAAATTGTTTCCAAACCAGCTCCCCCAGACAAAACGTATTCACGGCCATATAGCGTGTTAAAACCTCTTTTATATGTGCTCCTAAAAAACAGATCTGTGTTCCATAGTATCTTGCTTCATGTATTTACTGCCCTCCATTCCTCACATGTTTTGCATGCAACAGGATATGTATAGAACTTGTCAACCTCGCTTATTATTTTTGCTGATTTGCAGATAATTCTTTAGCAAAGAAACTCTAAAATAAGGTTGACCCGTCTGTCCAGCTCTTTTTCCTGACGCCACTGCTGTCTTTCCTGTTGTTGTGAGACAGTCACACGGTGACAGTGATAAATGTGATGTTGCTGATAATACTGCGTAGCTTTAAATGACAAAAGGTCTTGTAGGAAATGAAGGAAAATCTCTAACTCGTGTAGAATTCGACATGACGGTTTGAAGTGTTGCACTCAAAGAGTTTTAATTAAGATCGTCATGAGTAAAATAGTTTTCACGCTCCGTCCCAAGATAGACGGGGAAGTGAACAGAAACAAGGAACTAGAGCAGAAATAGGACATCCCGGATTAGAAAAAGGAGAAACTCCAGCAAATACCAAGTTGCCATGGTGACACAGAGTAGTTTTCAGCGGAGTTGGGTTTTGTTTGAGTTTAGGAGGCTCACCTCCCACATAAAACTCTGTGGGGAACTCTGGTGGTATTTGAATCACAAAGAAAATATGCATTGACACAGAAAACCTCAGAACAGCTCTCCTTGAGCTGATTAATGATCGTGTAACTTCCCACTGTACGTACATTCTTTATAGATGTGCATTTGAGATCCTTGCACACTCTGGTATGCATTGCAAATCAAAAATGGAATGATCTATAACAGAGAATCTTATGGTGGACTTTTCCTTGAAGGCCAGTCAGTCAGTTGTTCTATGCTATTGCTTAAGTCAGAATATGTCCTATAAAGAATGCATTTCGTCAGGGGTATGCTCTGTTGAGCTCAGCCTGATCCAAATACTGTTTCCCGCTCATCTCACTGATCCAAATCCAGCACTAATCTCTTGTATTTATATTTAGAGCACAATCGTGAAGGGATTTGACCTAAAACCTGTTCCTGGCTGTGAACTTAAGAAATGTACGCACACAACCACGCACGTTTAGGGACGACCTCTAGGCAGGTAATGCTTTGTGGCATACAAAACTAATCACAATCATTAACAGCACGATTATTTATGACCTCATGAGGGCTGAATGACATGTCATATCCTGAAGAGTTCATCGCCTTTCTGCTCTCATCTACCTGTCCGCTAGACAAACCGATCGAAACAGAAATCGCTGTTGAGCCTCGAATATTTTGCTGGTTAAAGAATGTAAATCTGATGACGATTCATGTTGTCATGTGCCAAACCTCTCCTTTTAACAAACATTACATTTGTTACAATACTGTAAAGCTTTCTACACAATAGCCATTATTAAAGTACAACAAAATGATCCTTGAATGTGGAGTTTTCTGAGAAGCTAAGTAATGCTGATCTCCAGTCAGATCTACCTCATACAGAGGGTTGTCATTGCTCTTTCCCCCTCTTAAAGTAGATCATAATCTGGGATGACTCCTGATGACTGTAATTGACTCAATGGCTGTTCAGTTTACAACAGTTTACTGTATACCGGCAATGCGTTCAGACTTGTGAGGGTGTAATTTGTCTTTTTATATTCTGTGTGTCCGCATTGAATAAACACAATATCATTAAATAAAAAACTACAGAACTGCCTGAAATTAAAGCTACAATCATACTATTACTGAAAAACAGAGAAAGTGTGTCATTCTCTTCATTCTCTCATCTTGTTTTCCTTTTTGTTTTGCTCATCTCACTCTTTTTTTCTTTTGTTTTTGACAGGAGCGATTCCAAGTGAAAAACCCACCTCACACGTACCTCCAAAAACTGAGGAGCTATCTAGACCCAGCAGTCACAAGGAAGGTGAGTGCCCTTGCTAACATGCTATCCTGTTCCACTGCTGCAGTTTTCCTTCCCCTCTGAGTCTCTATCT
Organism: Cottoperca gobio; assembly: GCF_900634415.1. Lineage (NCBI taxonomy): Eukaryota > Metazoa > Chordata > Actinopteri > Perciformes > Bovichtidae > Cottoperca > Cottoperca gobio. The sequence goes on along the minus strand of NC_041375.1, from coordinate 14,656,262 downwards.
CTTGTCCAGGATATCCCTACAGCTGAGGAAAGATTGCACTCAGGGCTTCTGGAGCACACAGCTTGGGAACTTAAGTTAACGGTCAACAATGTGACTTATTGAGAACAGAGAGAGTTGTTTATCTGTAACGCCCAGGTTTGAAGGTGAAGTGCCATTGAGCAAGACACTGCATCCTTACCAATCCCTTGTGCTGCTGTTCTGTGTCTGACAGCGTGCTCTGACCTCTCTGTGAGGAAGAGCAACAGAAAAAAAACTAATTATTAGTTACTTAAGGCAGAGGAGAGAATAATAGTATTGACAGTCAAAGAGAAGGATCTAGGTTGCTAATTGTCACATTGACATTGCCTTGCAGCCGGGCAGAAGCTAACCGGAGATATCAGCAGTTTCTTAGCTACATGACAAACAGATCTTATGTCATCTGTTTCCCTGGCTCCCTGTAAGGGAGTAGAAGGTAGTAAGAGGAGGGGCTCCATGAAGCAAAGTATCAGCCAACTCTCAGGCTTTGCCAAAGTGAAGTCTTTTTTGGCCTGAGAGAGCTGTGGGGGCAGTGTTGGGAGACCGATCTCTGTGATAAACAAATTAAGCAATAAACTTTGCCAGAATAACAACAAATCGCTGAATAGTTCAGTTTGGAGTTGAGATTTTACATCACAATAAGCCAGCTAGAGCAGCATGAAAAGAGCGATAATGGCAAAAAGAGGACAGCAATGGCACATAAACTACTACAAATCACAGGACATACGCAGACACAGAGTTGGTGAATTACATTTCTCCTGCTTGATTTGATGAAAAGTGCAAAAATGTGTAATGCAGCACATCTTCGGGTGATATAGATTCAGACCTGCATTATTGATGTGCAGGACAGTGATTCCCTAATGATGTTACCTCGGTCGGCCGGTTTTGCCAGGAGTTCATGGCAAGATTATGGAGCAGCTTTTACTAATTAAAAACATGTATCTACATATTTAGTCAGCCATAACCCCTGGACACCATGTGTTGCAATATGTGAGCATAATTAGCTAGCAAGCAGAGAAGTTGAAGCTCAAAGTAACAAATCAACAGCTTAAAGTGACTTAAAAATAAATACAAATTGAAATAGTTAGCTAAAAAAGTAAACTGTTTGCTACAAGTAATAGATTAATCGCTGAAACAAATAGCTACAAATAATGGAACAGTTGAAATAGTTAGCCAAAAGTAGCCGTTGGTAGTTCAAGTAATGGATAAGTGGTTGAAACATCCAGCTTCTGCCTCTCTACTAATAGCAGTACAGATGAAAACCTGACCAAACCAATATAATTAATAGTTAGAAAATCATTTCAAATGAAATGACAGTTGGAACATGACAAATGGTGTCGAAGAAGGGCTGCTTGAGTTAATCTTATAGGCCTGTGGGAGGAACCACTGGTCTCTGAGACGGCAACACTCCTGTGCTTCTGATGCCTAATGCAATGCCTGAGAGATTACACACAGGAGATTTGATAAGAGCGGGAAGTGAAAGCAGACTGACGCAGACAAAACACTGTTAAGGATAAAGCTTGGCAGTTTGTGCCGGGTCAGCAATAGTCTCAAGGTTAGAGACGCACACTTGTGGACAGCTGGTTTGAATATCTGGACTGGATGTGAAATCTAGATGGAATAAGTGTTCTTCTTCACAGCTTCTACACCTACTGCTGAAATGCTTTTGAGCAATGCACGTCTAACTGCCTGAGGGGAGGTAGTCGGTGGCCGTCAGTATGTCCATCTTGAAACTTCCCTGTCAGTTTGAGATTACGGGTTGATGCTTGGTATATAAATGTGGTTTTTGGTGCGGTATGGAATATATGGATGTGATGATTCAAAGGATCAGTCCCATGTTAAAAGAATAATTTGACACATGCTTATTAATCTTTCGACTCCACTCCCATGCTTGTCTGGTAAATATGAAGCTACAGCAAGAAGACTATTAGCTTAGCTTAGCATGAAGACTGGAAAACTGGGGGGAATCAGCTCGCCGGGCTCTATCCAAAGGTAATAAAATCCACCTCTAAAGTTTACTAATTAACATGTTATATCCATACAAAAACATGGAGTGTAACAACAACACATTCTATAAGCTTTAATGGTACTAGTAGTTGGATTTGTTTCGTCCCTGGACAGAACAAGGCTAGCTGTTTCCACCTGTTTTCAGTCTGTTATGCTAAGCTAAGGTTAAGTTAACCATCTCCTGATTCTAGTTTCATATTTCCCATACAGACACAAGAGTGGTATCAATCTTCTCAACTAACATTGGGAAAAAGCAAATAGGCGTATTTACCAAAATGCCAATGTCTTCCTTGAAGGAGATGGTGACCGTGTGTAAAGCTCTCTGGGTGTAATCACTTAACAAGGGCTGAAGGACTTCAGACAGACTAGACAAAAGGTAATGTTTGTTAGTCCACCACAGCTGATCTAAGTGACATTCATCCTCTCTTTTTTTGATGAAACTCATCCGTGGCTGCATGAATAACTCGTTGTTGGGTCTATATTAAACCACTCAACCTTTTGAGAGGCATTCCCAAGCCTCTTTATGTTTATTTATCATCTTGTTTTTAATGTTTAGTCTCATGGGCCGAGACACGTGGAATTTTGGAAAATCATCCTGCCTTGAATTGCGGCCTCTGCCTATTCCTCTCCTTGATCAAAGACTTGAAGTAGACAAGGAAACAGGAATGGCATGAGAGTAAAGTTAGAAGAGCAAAAGAGAGGGAGGGAAAGAGGAAGGCTGAATAATGGAGAGAAGGTAGAAGGGGAGAAAGAGATGGACAGAGAACGAGAGACAGACAAAAAAGAAGCACAAGAGAGCACGGAGGAAAATAAAGAGTTATGGGCTTCTTTCTAAATTCCTGCTCCATCCCCCTTTTCTTCAAACTCAAAACAATTGCCACTTTGTGCCGCTGTGAGAGAGCTGGAGGTCATTGCCTCTGCTTTCCATAGGCAGGCTCCGGTGCATTCCTCTGGGCAGCTCCCAGCCAATAGGCAGCCAAGGAGGAAGAGCTCCAGTCCAACTAGTCCCCAAGAATGTATCAGCCATTGATTTGTTTCCAGGATGACCCCTCCTGAGCTCACACTACCAACAATCCCACCCCAATCCTCCACACTCTTAGTGCTGTCTCTCTGCTCTCACTTTCTCCTTTCACTGCTCCCTCCCTGTCTCCTCCTCTTCTTCTCTTTTCCTCTCATGCCGTGTTCACCCTCTTCCCCCACAGTCGGCTCCTCTCTCTTCCTGCTCTCTGTGTTGCAGCTGGTAGTACTTAAAGTGTGGAGTGTAGGGCGTTTGGTGGGAGAAGAAGAAGAAGAAGGAGGGGGGGGGGGGGTGCCTCTGGGAGCCTGCGCAGTACCCCTAAATATGCTCTGCTTTCCACACAAACACACAAAGGGCTCCTCCCTAATAAAAACACTCTGTTTCTCATCTCCTCATGTGCCAAACACACACCGCCCAAGCCCAAAGACACAGACTAGAGAGAGACCCTAGCTATGGGAACAGCTCTCTTCTCTGTGGATGTTAATAATAGGTTAACACAGGGCTGAGCTCTGTTTCCTCCCTGATACATACGCATCATGGAAAGTGACCAGGCCCTCCAACCCTGGGTGGATACTTGGATATCTTCTCCTCTCTCCTCTCCTCTCCTCTCCTCTCCTCTCCTCTCCTCTCCTCTCCTCTCCTCTCCTCTTCTCTCTCTGTGAGGAGGAGAAAAGCAGCAACTCATCACATTTGAGAAGCTGAAACTAAGGGATTTTTGACTAATTCTTCCAGCTTGATTTCAAATGTAAAAGAAATTGAGTGGCCTGGGCCTCTATAATGTTTAACACTGAATAAAGAAATAGTTAAACATTAAATAACTCTTCTCTTCATAATATAGGACCGTTCATTAGTTTTATTGACATGGGATAAGAAGTTGTATCCTCTCTGCTACAACAGTTTCACGCCCTCTCATCTGGGATTTTCCACTCCTGTTTGATCACCACCGGTCATTCACTTGTCTTGTTGCTGCTGTTGTGTAACAGCCTGAAGGGCCTTTTGTTTGGTCTTGCAGATCACCTCCTATCAGAGTCTGAAATCAAAGAGGAGCCCGCTCATGTTCTCTGTTCTGCTTTCTATTTCATTCTCTGGCAGCTCATACCTTCATGCACATCGCTCACACACTAACACTCTCACAGTGGTAGCCACAGTAACAGGACACAGAGAGAGAGAGAGAGAGAGAGAGAGAGTGTGTGTGTGTGTGTGTGTGTGTGTGTGTGTGTGTGTGTGTGTGTGTGTGTGTGTGTGTGTGTGTGTGTGTGTGTGTGTGTGTGTGTGTGTGTGTGTGTGTGTGTGTGTGTGTGTGTGTGTGTGTGTGTGTGTGTGGCTGATGGGTGTGCTGGTCGGGCTTGAGAGGTAACCAATTAGGTTACTTGATTTTATCACGGTGCAACCAGGATTGATTACTGCTACATAAAGAACCAATGTGAGCAAACAAGATAACAGCAACTACTACATATTCAGTTTCCAATGAGTCAGCTCGCCGCCTGTGTTAGCCTGTTGAATGGTTACGGGCAAGTTAAAGGCCCACTTAAAAATCTCATGAGAAACCTATTCCCAACCTTTTATTTTGTAATCAGTGCGTGGCTTGCCTGCTTTCACATTTGTATGTCACTGTGGTTGTGTCTATGTCTGTTTGTCTGACCTTTCAATAAGAACAAGGTTTCTCCAGCCAAAATGTTGCTATGCTACCACTTGATGATTTACAGTTCTTGTGGTACGATGAAATATTAAATCACTCCCCCTTTTTTCCTTCCTCAGAAATTCAGACGGAGAGTTCAGGAGTCCACCCAAGTCTTGAGAGAACTGGAAATTTCGTTACGGACCAATCATATAGGGTGAGCCACTGCAGCATTGTGTGAAGCTTGTGTAGTGTTGAATGTCCCGGACCTGGTTATATTAGATTCAGGGGGAAAAGTCTGACATTCCAGACACCCGGAGACGCAGACGTTGACATTAACCACCACCACCACAACCACCATCCCCTATTCATCTCAGTGCTCCGGCCTAATATTACACAGAAAGCCATGTGGCGATGGAGAACAGATGAATCGATTGATTGTTTGAAGCAGCTGACACGTGACTGGTCTCTACAAGGAAAACACTATTTTCTTGCTGCACAATTTGATACACCAGTGTTTATGTCTGCCATCCGGAAGAGGTCTTATTGTAGATGTTACAAGAGATCATGATTTCACAACAGATACAAACACTTGAGTATTTGTGTGTAATTCCAGGTATTCCAGGGTAACAAGCCTCAGCCTGCTGCAGCTGATATTGATCCATATCTCAATGAGCGCCACACAATGTCTCAGTGGTGTGTCTGGCTATAGATCATAGGTCCTGTCTCTGTGATTAGAGATCCTGATAGTTAGAGACTGTGATGGATTACTCAGCATTACTAATGCATTCTGGGATCTGTAGGATCCAGGGGCCTCATTTATCACAGCAACATTTAAACAAATACAGATCCAGCATGGGGACGGATTAAATGTTTTATTCTATCTTAAATCGGATTCTATGTGTACATAGTTTGAGCACAACACTGTGCTAATGGGTGATTCATAAATGAGACCCCAGGATTCTTTGTTAGGAATGAGGATGAGGGCTAGCAGCTGGGAAGAAGGTGAAGGTGGGCGGTCACAGGAGAAGTGGAGACCCTGTCTAAGGCAGGAAGGGGCAGCCATGAGAGGGTCTGCTGGCCACAGACTGTTGTGGCAGCAAAGCCGCAGAGATACGCTGGTTACACAACCAGACCTCAAATACACGCACACGCAATCTAAACTACATCTCTTAATCCCTTTGTTGTTTTTTTCTCCCTCCCACACGCATATTACTTGATTTCAATTTGTCTGCTTCACTGACTCTCACAGAAATCATCTCATGTTTCTAACAACGTCTCTCAGACTCCTACACACTATTTACACGACGATCAGATTCTGCTCTTCAGACCAAAATAAACTCCAACCACGGCCAGAGAGGATGTCCGTCTGGCAAATCAGTTGAGGCGTTGTTTACATGGATTATTTCCTTATAGAGACCTTATGTTGGTAAACTAGATTACATAAATAATCTACCTAATCTAGATTAGACAAAGCATTACCATAATGGCAGAAGGACGGGGAGAGAGATTGAGATAGTACGGGGAGGGGGGTGGTGAGGGAGCAAGATGTCACCCACTCAGACAGTGAATAATTACTGCTTCTTTTCAGAGGTGAAACAGAGAAATATAGCGATCATGTAGGCTGTGAATAATGGGTGGATTGTCCCCATACGAGCACTGCTGAATATAACTCCGGCTCCCTGCCTGTCTGCTCCTCACATGTTGCTCGGTGGTCAACAACATGCGGTGAATGGGAGGATTGTTAGTTAGTGTCCTGTGGTAATGATTACCATGTGGCCCAACAAACCCTTTTTTAAAAACACGACAAGCCCCACCAGGCACCCCTTTACTGGACGGTCTCGTTAGTGTTACTCGCTCCCATGTAGTTACACCACAGGGGAGCTAATAAAGAAACAGCTAGTGGATTTTTAAAGCAGTTTAACCTTACATCTTCATCAGCACAGTACCACTCAAAAGTCTGCCTGCTTGTGTTATGTTTATGCCCTGCAAATTTCTCTAATCTCTGAGCAATCAGGCCTGTCGAAGCCGTCGGGCTCCAGTATAAAGCGTCTTCATAGGATGCGATTAAATAAAGATGTTCTGTGATTCAACTCGCACTGCTTATAAATATGGAGGGAGCACAGCACATGCCAATGGTAGAGGGAGCTTTCCCTTGGAAAAAGCAGGGCTTTTCTGTGCAGAATAAAAAATGAAAGCATGCAGAGTTGGGCGGCCCATTTCAGTGCCGGTAAGGAAGGTGAAACTGGGCTTTTGATCATTCTGAGGGTTGGCTTTACCACAGTTCGAAACTGTGTGTGTGTGCGTGTGCGTGTGTGAATGTGAATAAACAGAAACAAGAGAAAACAGGCAGGCTCAATAATGACATTCTGTATATGCGTGTGTGTGTCGATGCTTGTGCTTTCGCAAACACACATGCATGCGGGATATGTTTTGCTGCTTTGAGCCAGAAAGCTTTGAAGTCTGTCAAACGGGTCATTACAATTCTTCATGGTAAAGGGAGAAATGCAGGGAGAGAGGGTGAATAATCTGAAAACAAGGTCAGGTATGGTCAAAGCCTGCACAGTATTATTCCACATTATACTACACAAATCTCAAAAATATCTTAAAGTTATTGTAACAGCCAGTGAAATTTTTTGTCTTTTTTTATCGTGATTGTGAGGCATGTCATTTATTAGTCATGTTAATTATTGATACTTGTTGACATGAGCAGGTGGTAAAAACGATATATAAAAATAAAATGGGAAAAAATGGAAAGATGTTGAGCGATACCCATTAAATATGAAGCATCTGGTGGGGTTTATTTCCAGATAACAAATCACTGATTCTTGAGACTTTGGCGAAAACATGTCCCACTAAGGAAAGTGCTAATTCCGTTGAAAAGCTATAACATTTTCTCATTTAAAATAATCAATGTTGATCATCTGAGGGTCTTTTGCACAAATGTAACATTTTTTCATATGTTTGTCTTTAATTTAATAAATTATATGATTATATGGTCGCCCAATACCCAGAAAATCAGTTGTCCCCAGACATTTCAATTCGATAAATTGTGAACAACTCATTTAAAATGTATAATATATATATATATATATATATATATATATATATATATATATATATATATATATATATATATATATACCAAATGAAAAGTAGAGTCCAATATTTCTTTAAAACTAAAAGCAATGAATGTTCAAATATATTCACTTTATTTTATGGTTTCTCAAAATGTGTCCAAGGTTTTTGTCAACACTGTCAGATATTTATAAAAAAGCAATAAAAATCAGGCGACCACATGATGAACTGTTCTCCTGAGGACTCGCTGTCCACCTCCACATCTGCTAAATGCTACAAGAGCGTTCAGGCTCCTGTAAGTTTGCTATTTGTTCAAGAATTCTTACATATTTATTGATGTTGCTACTGTCACAACCATGATGTGTCAACACTGTCTCTTTTGTATAGAAATAATAATTTTATATTATGACATAAATGTATGCATTTTAAGTAAAGGCTAGAGGCAGCTAGCAACAGAGAGAAAACAAGATGGCTGCTGTAAACAACTCATGCATGACATGTCAGAAAGTGAGTTTTTGTCACCACCGTCAGGTTTTCTGTCTTATTCATGCTTAAAACGTTGCAGTTGTACTGTAGTTTTTATCTTGCCATTGGCCATTGTTAATATTTACAGAAGGATAACATGTACATAACAAATAGTTTGTTGTAATAAGGCCGCTGTCACCACCGTCAGATGGAACTTTCTTTGTTTTAAATGAATACGACTACAATATGTTCCTCCAATGCAGTTGATGTATTGAAGTAAATGTCTATTTGAAATTAAAAATGTGATTTTTTATGTCCACAGTTATTATTTTGTATATTTAATGCTAATGATGAAAGTTGCATGATACTGAGCAATGACAGGAAAAACACATCATTTATGAAAACATTACAAAATCAGGAGGTTGCCCAGAAATATTGCTCAATTGCTGAGACCTTGTTCTATAAACACATACATATATAACACGTTTAGATTTCTTAACAATATATATTTATTTTTTTTCAAATTTAAAACCTGTTTTATCCAAATTCTCAAGAATCAGTGATAAGAGACTAAATAATATCAAATTCTTCAAGTTTCTCTATAAAAGCGTGTTTAATTGCTGACCAGGTGTATTTTAAAGTGTACACTTTCTACAACTTATTTTAATCAGAGTTTGTGTGCTGATCAACTTTTGTTGAGATAAATGTTTCCATTTCTCTTCAGGTGGGTGCGAGAATTCTTAAATGAAGATAACAAAGGTCTGGACGTGCTGGTGGAGTATCTTTCTTTTGCACAGTATGCCGTCACGTAAGTCACTACCAGCTCTTTCCCTATATCACTATAGTCTATATGCAGAATTGACAACCTGCACAATGCTGCTATTCTGCACAGCCGCTGATGCAGCGCCACCACCACTAATGCTGCTGCTGGTCGTTAGAAACACTGAGTCACTCGAGGCCCATTGCTGACACATTGGCACTGTGTATTATACCAACCATAGGCTTCTATTCATAGATTGATTGTGTGATTATTAGTCAGTCACAAGGTTCCTGTTCAGGGCCAAAGAGCCTTGCAGTTAAATTTTTAATTCACCCTCCTCACTTCACCATATGTTATTATGGTCTGTCCACATTATGAATGGTTAGCCGTAAAAGTGTGTTTACCCTCAGTACCACCGCTGCAGCATATAAAAGTCATGGAAACGACCAGTCTAAAAACTGAAATAGATCATAACAGGTAGGCTACGCTGTAACTACCAGCTCTTTCCAAGGTGTCTGCCAAGTGCAACAAAACATGAGACACTCTGCTTAGCCTACCTATTATGTCTAAATCAAAAACCTGAAATGCTAGCATTAGCACTAGAGTTGAGCACATTTTCACCTGTGCCAGCACTCATTAGTTCTTGGCCAATATAGAATATACAGTAGGCCTATATGGGACTTATATGTAGCTTTTTATATACATTTTATATTTAACTATGTTAGCTGCTGATGTTATTGACAAAAGTGAATGCTAAGTGGCCTGCTAACTGTGTTTGTTTGGTTTAACCCAGGGGGTTTATTTGCTGCTTAGCTTAGCTAGTTATCTGTCTTAGCTAGGTTTGTTAGCTTGACCATTGGTTGACGGTAAGGTACTTTTTGCTAGCTCAAGTAGCATGTGCCTTTTTATAGAGGGATGTTATCCAGACATTGTTAGCTGGTTTCTGCGTTGAATATTTCATTATGTTTTTAAATAAAGTTTATAAGTTTATAGTTTTTTAAATGACAATATCAATCAGTCTTCAAATAATAGCAAGTAAGTTCTTACAGTGTTGGTTTCTTATTTTATGTGTTGTTTTGCGACAGGTTTGATGGAGACAGTGTGGAGAACAACCCTGAGGCTGCTATGGATAAGTCTAAGCCCTGGAGCCGCTCTATAGAAGACCTGCATGGAGGAAGCACCCTGCCGTCATCCGTCACTGGGAACGGCATCACACGAGCTGGGCGACATTCCACGATACGGTATAATACGCACACTCATTGATGGTTAACATTTCTGCAGCATGAGGCAAATACCATCTTTCTGGATTTTTAGGATTGACAAACACAGGCTGGTTTTGAACATGACACACAATTGACTGCAGTTATTTATGCGACAGACGATGCAGCAGAAGGAAATATCTCTTTTATGGACGAAGTCTGTTTTGTTTTTCATGAATACCAAACAAGCCATTTTAACTCCAAATCCTGCGTACAGAGGATTTCCCAGCCGTTCATTTATAAGCCCATCCTAATATATGCTCTGAAGCATAAATTCCATTCATTTGTGCATTATTTCTCTAATCCTCCCTGTCATGCCATTGATGTTTCAGTACAGCACCCGCCCTGACTTCTGTGACCTCTAATCCTTTAGTTTGACGAGGTTAACTTGAACACATCGTACACAAAGAGCGCTATTGATTCAATGAGGCACATGCCTCTTTAATATTATCCTTCCATGATAATCAAGTCAGTTGTTTTCCGTTGTCTCAAAAGTACTTCAAATAATGCATGTGAAATAAATAAATGTGTCATACTGGCAGGCCTTTTCTTCTATTTTGCTCTCCTGTATTACATTAAATTAGGTCAGTCATAGACGGTCATAGAAAGAAAATTGTGTCCTGTTCATAAAGCCACACCCATTATGCTATTAAACCAACCATAACATTTTGTAATATGCAACAATCACCAGATAATCATGGCTTGTTTCATCATTACTCATGGGCGGTTATTTCATTGGTACGCCTATAATATCAATATTGGCCTATAACTGACTTTCGCCTCTAGATGTATCCTGCATGTACAGTGTGTGCAACAGCGTCTTCGGTGAGGCTGACTGTCTGTTCTGTTCTGTCCTGGTGTTCCTCCATAGTCATCTGCTCCTCTGTCTGCCAGTCTTCGACAGCAGGCAGGTCTCTCACTTTGCTGGCTCTCAGTGAGCCTTCTGCAGCTTTAACCCTGCATCCCTGCTACCTCCCAGGACACACACACACACACAAATTCCCCCTGCCTCATTGTACTTTATACCTCCCTGCTAGCACTGCCCAGTTTATTTGTCCCGCTGTCTGTGTCGGGGATGTGAATTATTTGTACTGCCAGCCTCCCCTCCTGCGCTCCAGACTGAATTCTCTTTTCCTTGGAGCAAATGGGTTTTTCTGCACTCATTGTTCATGTCTCTGTGTCTGTGTGCTGCTTGTGTGGCTCCCTAAATGCCATTCTGTGCAGAAGCTAGCCTAGTTGTTTTTTTTTACAAAAGCCCTGTAAAAGCCTTTGCTTTTACAGGGCTTTTGTTTTTTGCTTAGGTAGCCTCTAAACATCTTCTGTATTTTGGATACATTTTTCATCTCCTGGTTAATAAGAGATGTCACACAAATTTTGCTCTGGTGGTTTTATAAATTCTTAATTGTCCATTATACAGAATCTTTGTCCCTTTTTTAATTGCTTTTAGCTCTCTGTAGATTAGCTTACATTTAAAATAATGTAAGAAGATCAACTGGGTGTCAAATTAAGATTTGTATATCTCTTCTTTAAAATGCCATCTTAAAGGACACCGAGCACACTGAGCTGTCCAAAGTGCTCCCAAATAAGACGGTATGGAATGTGCTAGAAATATGTAGCTGTGTCAGTGCTTATAGTTGTATCTGTAGTGTTTTGATGTTGTTCTGTGGTGTTATTTGTTGTTGTCGTGCTCAGGAATTCTTTGCATTCATGTTTTGTAACCAGGACATTAAATCCGGGACGGCTCTGAATTTTCTCCTGCTTGAGGAGAATAAATCTGTCCCCTCATCTCTCTTATTCCTTCAGTCATATTCAACTTGAAGTTTGTAATATAAAGTTTAGTTGAGTCATTTCAGACAAGTCAATGCAGGTGAAGGTATTACATTTCGCTGGTATTGCATAATCATTCATCATCAAATTTAATTTGAGATTAAGAAAGATTGTTGCTCATTTCCTCCCAATGTTGCCACGCCTCAGTTTGGATGTTGATTAACCAGGAGAGGTAAAGGCCTGGATGAAATCCTTTTTTCAAGATTTTGGCTGCTCCTGAATCGACTGCACTTATGTCAACGGACTTGTTTTGCATCCGGCCGGCACCACATCCTGTTGGAACACAACATTTAGAATGCTTACTATTACAAAGACACACAAACTCACATCGTAAATGTCAGATATACACAACCTTTACGAGGCAGGATCAACTGTTTTATGGTTTATTTAATATAAACTTACCTAATTAAAGAATAGTTTGGTAATTGTCTTAAAACTGCTGACTCTTCCTTGAAAAGAGAGAGTGGGAGACACACACACACACACACACATCCATACATACATACATACATACATACACACACACACACACACACACAAACACACCATGTTGTGACTCACAGAGGAGTAATGCCTTCAGATATGGGAGCTGACACGAATCGGCGTGTCGATCAGTAGCCTGAAGACGCATCTTCCCCCCCAGAACTCGGGCCGGTAATTGAGCCTCGTGACAAAAGTCTGAAAATAAACTCTTTGCTCCGACTGGCTCTGCATATTATTCACGAATGCTGCTGCTCCATCATTTGTCGTTTTATTGTGAGAGCTGCACCAGGAGAAAAAGGCTTGTTTTTGTCCACATAAAGCTGCACAATCACTGTGCTGCATGCAAATGACTGGCTTCTATTGTGTTAGCTGTAATTGATATCTTTGTGAAGGACATAAAATTAAAACAATTGAAACAGGGCATCTCGTGGCCCCTGGCGAGGCTGTAGATCAGGGGTCGGGAACCTTTTTGGCTGGGAGAGCCATAAAAGCCAAATATTTTTTTATGTATTTCCTTGAGAGCCATATATTTAATAGATTTGAATGCAACTTTATGCGTGCATTTTTTAAGAATAACACGTCTCCGAGTACTAATAGCGGTATCAGTGTTGCATTGAACACGTGCTCTTTTATTAAATAAACTAAACGCTTACGTTATTTATCTCATTTATGTGCACGTTTCAGTGTTTACTGCACGGGTGTCAAAGTCAAGGCAATTATATCCGGCCCGCGAGAAAATATCATATCTGTCATAACTGGCCCGCCGGTTTTGGTAAATCAATGCATGGCACAACCACGGGAAAAGACATTCGAGGAAGTAACTAAATATGTGAATGAAATGAAAGTTTTTGGAAGCAAAGGGAAACACACCACAGATCTCTGGGACGATGTGAGCTGGACTGTTTGTGCGACATAACGAAGCATCTCACTGTTAAACCTGCAGCTTCAGGGCCGTGTGATCACGGACATGTGTGATGCAGTGAGAGCTTTCCAAGCCGAGCTGCCTGTGGGAGACTCTGATGCAGAAGGAAACTTTGGTCACTGCGTGTTTCCAAACACTGACAAACATCTCCCCCGCTGTGTTCCCGACAGCATTCTGCTGATCAACTGAGACCATTTGCCGACTTTGCCGCTCAGAAATTTAAATTGAACTGCTCAGCAATCCGTTTGCAGTTGACTTAAATATGTTCCGTATCTTTTTGCACTTTTATCCAATATGTGTATCCTGTTCAATAAATGTGGACCGTGTTTGGCCCTCGACGTAGTCCCAGTTTTTAATGTTGGCCCTCTGTGATTGAGTTTGACCCCCCCGGTCTACTGCTTGCTTTGTGCAGTTTCTCCTCTGCTCGGTTTCGCGACGGGCGGGGCTCCGCCCCCTACGCACACACGTGTGAACACACCTTCACCTGCAGTCAGAGACAGAGCGGAGGAAAGGAGAGGGGAGAACTAAAAACAAATCCGCCGCTAAATGTTTTACTTTAAAATGACACAATATAATTATTTATTACCTGTTAATCATGTTAAATGTCAGCTCAAAATTGTCTGCGAGCCATATTGCGTTATCGAAAGAGCCATATATGGCTCGCGAGCCATAGGTTCCCGACCCCTGCTGTAGATTATATAGCTTTTGTGTGTGTTAATGTAAGGTGGTGTGGCAGTTTGACAACCTCCCTGTGTGAAGGAGGGTCATTCACAAATAGCATCTGTTTTCTTATTTATCCGGTCCTCGTGCACTGTTGTTTGTGTTCAGAAGCTCATAGACTCACACTTGTTTTGGAAAAATAGTTTCCTATCATCACTGAATTGTCTTTTCTCTCTTTTGTTTTTTAGCTCCAACACTCTGCCGAGCCGGAGAACTCTGAAAAACTCCAGACTGGTCTGCAAGAAAGATGATGTCCACGTCTGCATCATGTGCCTGCGTGCCATCATGAATTACCAGGTTAGCCCTTTGCACTTATCAGAGGACGTCAACACAGACTGCATGTCCCTCTGGACTAAAGCACACTTACCTAACTGAAGCCAAATTCAATTTGTTCCACTGCTACTTATCTTGTTTAATGTATTATGCAGAGGAATGCACCTCTTGCTTATTCAGTGGCTCTTCTTCTCTGTTAATTAGCTTATTTGTCTCTGTCTTTCTCCCTCATTTGCGTTTCATCTCCTAGTATGGCTTCAACATGGTCATGTCCCACCCACATGCTGTGAATGAAATTGCACTAAGTCTCAACAATAAAAACCCAAGGTAAGTTAAAAAGCTTTTCCATTATTATTTATTTGCTATTTATCTACCTGAATGTTTTTACGTTGCTCTTTGCTTGGATACAAAGACTAAGATTAAATTGAAGAGAGATGCGGTACATTTGGAGCTCAACAAATCCAGATATTTTGCCAACAGACCCAAACTCATAATGGAACATTCAGAGTCCAACGTTAGCCTCAGTGCACCTGCACAGTCCAGAGTGAAAGTGAAAGTGTCTTTGACGCTCAGGGACACATTCATCTCGACAGACGGGTCAGGGCACCTCTGGCACAGTCCTCTACACTACACTGGCAGCTGTTCACTGAGACTGCAAACAGAAGGACTCACTTCTGTGTGTGGGTGTGTTTTCACTTTGTGCCTAGAGGCTAAAGGATTTTCTCAAAAGTGGATGTGAAACCACTCCGCATCACCTGTCACATATCGTCTCATCCAGGCAGAGAAATCCCGCATGAATGAACTAGAGACTGGACACACACACACACACACACACACACACACACACACACACACACACACACACACACACACACACACACACACACACACACACACACACACACACACACACTGGGCCTGAAGTATTCATATTTTATACCTGCCTTTTTAATCCAGAGGATAAGATAAAAATGTGGAGCTCTTATATTTGTTCCCTCTCAAGTTGTGACATAACAACTTTTTTAAAAGTAATTTAAAGTTTGTTGAAGTTGATTAATATTTAGAAGTATCTATAATATAAAATAAAAACGTTATTTTTAATTACCACAATGTAAATCCATTCTAAACAGAGGTTTCAGCATTGGCAGGATGCTAAATTACACGGTGTTCCACTTGTTTGCTCCATGTTTAAGTACAGGTTTGCCACAGCGCTGGCACTTGTCATTTACTAACCATTACCGCCTTTATTCTCTCCTTGTTTTACAGAACTAAAGCTCTGGTCTTGGAGCTCCTGGCGGCAGTTTGTCTCGTGAGAGGAGGCCACGAAATTATTCTCTCTGCGTTCGACAACTTTAAGGAGGTACGAGCTACACGGAGACAGGAAGTGGGGTCTGAGGAGACGAATATGTCATTACATTTCAAATGTGCAATTTCAAATGGTGACTCAGTCCTGGAGGAATGCTCCGCCGGCAGATGTGAGACGGGCAGATTCCTCAATATAGTATCTAGGAATGAGCTCGTTGTCAACAGATCACATACACTGCTTTAGCTGCTTAACCCAACAGGACCTACTTCCAGAGAAAAAAGTTACAAGTGTGTAAACTACATTTGGCAGACGCATCAAAGCTCAAAATAGCAAAAGAGAAAAAGGCTCAACAGACAGCCTTTGCTGACCCTCGTCTGTCTGGATAAGGTATTCTGTCTGCTGGAGAAAAGGGTGGGAGGTATATGATGGAGTGGGCGCTAACAGCAGCCCCATTTTGTAGTATACCATCCGCAAAAATGGGCCGACTGCAGTTAATGCAATATTTACACCCCTGAATGAAATATTGAGTGTTGCTCTCAGTGGCATCGGCATTAGAATAAGGCTTAGGGAGAAATCTGCTCTTCTAATGAGATGAAAGTTAGTGTCATGATAGTGCTGGAAGCATTTGAGGACTCGCTCACATTTCTGTGTCTTATTGCAGTGTTGTGAAGGTAGATTACGGTATGGTATTCATTATAGACTATGATATCTTGTGTTTGATGAAGAGGCTGCAGTCTGAGACTCAAACATTGTTCAGAGGTTTTTGGATACACACCCCTCCTCTTCCTTCTCAATTCTTCATCATGCTCCATCTCCTTCATTGCCCTCCAGATGAACTGTCTGAACTGCAGAGCATCTCTCTTTTTTTTTCTATCTCCAGAACTCTAGTGCAGACAGGCAGGACAAGAAACTGCTGTGGTAAAAGTTGTACCGAAATAAATATTGAACACTGATTCACTGTGTACATTCAGCAGCAGTTGGTAAATAACTGAGGTCATGGCAAGTTGTGACGTATTTAGCAGCATTTGCTTCACCAAATAATGTTGATAACCTCTGGTTGTCTGACGGGGAATGGTAATATCAATTAAAATGTATGGTAAAAAAGGTTCATGATGTAACAGTCCCAGAAAAAGCGTTCATCGCTAGTGTCTCTGTGTGGCCATCACAGAAGTTAAAGGTGAAATCAGGAGAGCTTTTGTCTCAGGCAGTGATTGGTTGCATTACTCACTTTATGTTGCTCTTTACACCTAGAATTCAATAAATCCAATAAGTAAGATGTGGTTTGTTTTGCAGGTGTGTATAGAGACGCAGCGGTTTGAGAGGCTAATGGAGTATTTCAAAAACGAGGACAACAACATTGACTTCATGGTATGTTCACACACACACACACACACACTCACACACACACACACACACACACACACACACACACACACACACACTTAATGATTATTGATTATTGATCACACTACAAACCCGTAAAAATCCCACATCGCAAATTAAACCACAAATGGTTTGTGAATGTTTTAGAGCTAAAGAAGCCGTGATCATTCTTTTCATCAGTGTCGAGCCTTTAGGCAGCGTTTTGTTGAGCAACTAGCGCATTTTTCAGCTGATTAGAAATGTAGATATTTTAAACACTACTGAACATATGTCCTGATATGTCAGGGCTACACACTCGGAGGGCTATCAGTTTTAGTGCCAGCCCTGTCATTTTTTCCATCACAGCCCTAACCACAGATGCGTGGTGCAATACATCAAACTGCAGCGGCCCTAAGCGAGGAGACCGTGCCATGTCTGTCATTTCCAGGCCGAGTACAGCTAATTAGCCTGGCAGATAAGATTAAAAGACGCTGTGAAGAAAGTGCCGATTTGGACAGTATTTTATCCAGTGCTGTGTTTGAATAGGACTTCTGTCACAAGTCCGCTCACAGTCCCTCGGTAGGCCGTCGTCTGACAGCAGCACTAAAGCAAACAGACTTTGTCAAAGCTGCCATGTCGCATCGAGACCACTGAGCATCTTACCGGAAGTTCATTAAGCAAGTGTCAGGGTGAGAAAAAGGGTTAGGGTTAGGGTCCCACATGATCTGCTTCCACAGACTCCCATAAGGCAGCCGATGGAGTTGAACTGGCTTTTTTTTAGTTCATTTGTTTTGCCAGATAAGCTACTCTGCCAGCCAAGCAGGCACAATAATCAGTGGAAGCCATATTTAAAGGAATTAGATGTGATAATGAGCATAAAACCATTTCACATAAGTACCTGGCTGATGTACAAAAACCTAAAACCTGTTGTAAAGTTTTCTCTGAACACATTTTTACTTTGCAGTGTCATTGACACACATTATATGCAGGGTTTTAAAAGCCTTGAGAAAGCCTACCGTTTCTGTCCAGTTCACTAAATGTATCTTCTCTGTTTGTATTCCTCAGGTGGCCTGCATGCAGTTCATCAACATAGTGGTGCACTCAGTGGAGGACATGAACTTTAGAGTTCACCTACAGTATGACTTCACCAAGCTGTGTCTGGACGACTACTTAGACGTGAGTTGAGACATAATGCTGCCGGAAAAATTCACAGACAGACCATACACTCCCGCTCTTGATATTCAGCTCAGTCCAGACAGAGCACAGGTCGTCATTACAGCACCCCCGAGACAGCAACCACAGAATAGCAGTCAATAATGTTTTTTCCATTACCTCAGAAGAAGAATCTGTCAGTTCTTTAAATCCTCGTATCCTGCCTCTGAGATGTCGGCCTCGTGCAGTGAACTGAAATAGTACATTTCTCCCTGACTGCGTCACTCTTATCATCACGGTATTTCTTTTTGTCTGCATTTTCTTGCAGAAACTAAAGCATACAGAGAGCGATAAGCTGCAGGTTCAGATCCAGGCCTACCTGGATAACGTGTTTGATGTGGGAGCCCTTCTGGAGGATGCGGAGACCAAGAACGCCGCCCTGGAGCGTGTGGAGGAGCTGGAGGAGAACATGTCACATGTGAGAGCCCTAGACTGTTTGAGTTTACGCTCTGAAAATCCATTAAACTGCCTCCTTTATTCTCATTTATCTTCTCTCGCAAAAGGCTATGTATTAAATTCCTGAATGTCAACGTGGGATTTATCTATGATCTCATGCTTTCCCTTAACTGTCAGCCACCATGAAAACAGGGCACACTATATATGGACAAACACATTCAGAACTTTTAAGTCCTCACAATATGTTTTAGTCCAGTAAAAAAAAAAGATATAAATGTGAATTGCCTCAAGCGCTCGACTGGATGTCTTTGTTGACATATTGAGTTAGTTGCTGCCGTTGCAATGACTTCATGTCACCTCCCGACGATTGTTCTTGTAGATCACAGAGAAGCTGCTGGACACGGAGAACGAGGCCATGTCCAAGATCGTTGAGCTGGAGAAGCAGCTGATGCAAAGGAACAAGGATCTTGAATCGATCAGGGTCAGTCTCCAACTCTGAACCTTCACATTCATACAATAACCACCAAAAACAAATAGAACGTTTTACTCCAACTGGTTTCCACACAATCTTAACTCCCTGTGTCTGTGTCTCTCCCACACAGGAAGTCTACAGAGACACCAGCTCGCAGGTACACACACTGCGGCAGATGTTGAAGGAGAAGGACGAGGCCATCCAGCGACAGAGTAACCTGGAGAAGAAGATCCACGAACTGGAAAAACAAGGCACCATCAAGATCTACAAGAAGGGAGACGGAGACATCTCCATCCTGCCCTCCCCACTCTCCAGCGTGGAGGGCTTGCCGGGTGCCGTGATGGGAGGAAACTGTGCAGCTGTCAGTCCAAATCATATGGGAGTCGTAGTGGGCACTCCACCACCACCTCCGCCACCCCCTCCACTGCCAGTGAACGGCACATGTAGGTTTACAATTAGTCCAGTTTATTAGCACGTAAACTGTTGACCATGAAATGTGGAGAGAAGACAAAAGATGGGAGAAAATACACTGTTTGCATCTCAGATAATAAATGATATAAATATTGAGCGTCTCTCCTCTCTCCCAGTGTCAAACGGACCATCATCAGTCATTCCTGCAGCAGCAGCTCCTCCACCTCCCCCTCCTCCTCCCCCACCGCCGCCTCCTCCACCGGGCCCAGCCTCACAGATCTCAGCACCTCTGCCTCCTCCGCCTCCTCCTGTAGCGCCCCCACTGCCCGGCTGTGGGACACCCACTGTCATCATGAACTCTGGGTTAGCAGGTAAGGTCATCAAATGGGGAAATAAGACACACATTGATGCAGGTTTGTGTCTATATCGCCATAGCTTCTTTTTTCCCCCCGGTTGTATTAAACTTGTATTTCAACTGCTTTCCTCCGTTGCAAAATGTAAAGTTAATACAACCTTAATACTTGCTGCAGCTTCTTTATAGTAAAAGCTTTAACATTGCTGGGAATGTGATAAAAGCATAGGCTGGAGGCTGGAGGCGGTGCTGGAAGACTTTTACTGTGCAGCAGCTGCACGCGTGGGATGTACAGTCATTAATAAGCTTTTTGCAGTTAGTCTATATATGTATTTGTATGTTTTATTAATTGACACACCAGGACAATATATTACTAAATAATAATTGGATTAAATACTATCAATATTATAATATTATCTAGTATTAACGTTGTTGAAACATTTGATTCTTTTAAACATTTTCTGCGACAAAGCTATAGATTTTAGCCAAATGCTGTAATTTTTGTATATTTGAAGAGTTTGAACTAAGGTTTAATATCAGAGTGGAGTTATGCTACCAAATCAGCATAACATATCAAACTTACTATCAGGCATGCTCCTGCTCAGATTATGAGTATTGATAAGTAACATCATGTGACTTAATGAATTATACTTTTCTGTACTGCACTGTATGTAGACGTGGGGGCATATTCCTGGGTATTCCTGCATGTCTAAGCTCAACCCCCCTCTCCCCGAGAAGTTTGAAAATACAGTGATGCCAGCCAGTCATTACAAAGTGGAAACCCCTTTTTTAAGTTTGATTTTAAACGCATAGATCCTTTTCTGTACCTTGTGTGTTTGAGACGTGCATGTGTAAGCTTTCTCACTAACTCTGCCAATTTCTTAACGATTTTATCTTTTAAATTGTTTTTTTTTGCCAACCAGAGGGACCCATCAAACTTTTCTGTAGGTTCTGCTTGTCATGTTTGGTGTTTGTCCCTCTCACTGTTCCCGTTCCTTTATCACACGTTTTTGAAAAATGGTATTTTCAGTCTCTGAATCCCTAAAGGAAAACAAACGTTTTCAAGTTTTCTCGAGCACATTTTCTTTTTAATTTCTTTTTGCCACTTCTAAAATGAGCTTGGAAGCATATAAAACCACACATTACATGTGAACTGTGACTTTATTGATTATTTCTGTGAAACATTTAGATGATTTTAAACAGAGAAAATACCAAATTTCAAAATTCTGCATGGTTTACCTTCACACCTTGCCGTAGTTTTGTATGTGTGTGTGTGTGTGTGTATTTGTGTGTTTTGTATGAATTAAGTATCACCACCTCTCAGAGTGTTGTTTGCATGCTGACACACAGTGACCTGCTGTGGCACGCAGATGATGGAAAGTAATAGGCATTATGCAGAGCTGGAATGCTGTTTACCTTTCTCGTGACAGCCTTATCTTTCTGTCCCTGCTGACACCTCGTCTGTGGCTAAGCAGGGCGCCACCTCGATGTTCAGCTTCAGTGAATCAGCCCAGGTGGCCACAAATAGCCATAATCTGCCTGATAAATAGTCTCCGTGCCAGGCAGGATATCCATTTACTGTACAGGATGTACCTTTTGTGTACCAGAGGCTAACAGGCTTCATAATGCTTCAAGTGTGACGAAGTATCTTTTTTAGTTTAGTTTAAAGGAAGGAAGCATTCTTTCAAATAAATAAAATAGATACTTGTCTACCCTTTCACCTGCACGTGTGTGAATGTGTGTGTGTGTGTGTACTCTAACAGTAAACTGAGACGCTGTGCTAACTCTTCTGTTTGCTGTGTAGCTGTTAAGATCAAGAAACCCATCAAGACAAAGTTCCGTATGCCCGTCTTCAACTGGGTCGCCCTGAAGCCGAACCAGATCAACGGGACTGTCTTCAATGAGATTGATGACGAGAGGATACTCGAGGTAAGAGTCTGCTCTCGGTTACATCCACATCCGGCCTCATTTTCCTGATAACGGAACATTAACGGGTTCCTTCTCTCCGTCTTTAAGGACCTGAATGTGGACGAGTTCGAGGAGATGTTTAAGACGAAAGCCCAGGGCCCGGCTATCGACCTCACCACGAGCAAGCAGAAGGTCATCCAGAAGGGGCCCAACAAGGTGACGCTGTTGGACTCCAACAGAGCAAAGAACCTGGCCATCACACTGAGGAAAGTGGGCAAGTCTCCCGAGGAGATCTGCAAGGCCATTCAGATGTAAGACCCTTAAAAGAAATGCAACAAAAGATCTCAAACCTTCTGGGGTCCTACGTGCTTTCTTTGATTGTAGTACTTTACCTGAATGAGACATGTGATTGTTTTGAATGTATGCTGGCAATGGATGAATGCTTTCTTTAAGTGAAAGTCTTTAACTTGCTGATCGCTTTCCTATTTTGTTTTTACTTTATTTTCCCATCATCAGTCTTTTTTTTCCAACCCCACATAGCATCAAGTGGTCTGTGTCTTTCACTTTACTTTTCCAGTATGTAACATATTTTGTGTATCTCTCCCCTCCCCCGTCTTTCAGCTTTGACCTGCGAACTCTGCCGGTGGACTTCGTTGAGTGTCTGATGCGCTTCCAGCCCACAGAGAACGAGATTAAAGTCATGCGGCAGTTTGAGAAGGAGCGCAAACCGCTGGAGAGCCTGACGGGCGAGGACCGCTTCATGATGCAGTTTAGTAAAATCGAGCGGCTCATGCAGAAGATGACCATCATGGCCTTCATCAGCAACTTCTGTGAGAGCGTGCAGATGCTCACGCCGGTGAGAACTGGGATCTCTTTTGTGTTATATTCTAAAACTAAAAGACTGGACATGATTAGGGGCAGTTTATATGGGATGCTGTGACCATAACAAATGACATTCGACATCTTCTCGTGTCGTCCTCTTTGTTTCCCTCGCAGCAAATTCATGCAGTAATCGCAGCGTCTGTGTCCATCAAATCATCCCAGAAGCTAAAGAAAATTCTAGAGGTAATTCAATCATTTGTGTCTGGACTAAACGTAATGTTATAATGTTTTATCTTTTTCACATTGTTGTTCCTTCTTGTTCGTCAGATTATCTTGGCACTTGGAAACTACATGAACAGCAGCAAAAGAGGAGCGGTGTACGGATTCAAGCTGCAAAGTTTAGACTTGGTAAATTGCCTCCCTCTGACTTTAAGGCTTTTTTAAAAACTTTTTCTTTCCAAATGTTTTCCAATGTTTTGTGTTTTCTCTTTTACTTTCTCCACAGCTACTTGATACCAAATCGACGGACCGTAAGCTAACGCTGTTGCACTACATCGCCAATGTGGTAAAGGAGAAATACTCACAAGTTTCTCTCTTCTACAATGAGCTGCACTACGTGGAGAAAGCTGCAGCGGGTGAGTCGCACAGTGCAGATGTGTTTGCTGCTGCGCCGAGCACTCTCATCTGAAGTTTTACAGTTGCAGGGTTGCATGTGAACTCATATAAAGCCGCTCTCGTTCACAGTGTCGTTGGAGAACGTCCTGCTGGATGTTAAGGAGCTGCAGAGAGGCATGGAGCTGACCAAAAGAGAGTACAGCATGCACGGACACAACACCATGCTCAAAGACTTCATCACACACAATGAGAGCAAGCTGAAGAAGCTGCAGGATGATGCCAAGATTGCACAGGTAACACTCCTCGCTTTGTAATTGCTCTATAGCTTCTTTGTTGTTGTTGTTGTTGTTGTTGTTGTTGCGACAGGATTTTAAATAAAGTCATGTAAATGTTTTCTAACTTAAGTCCACTGTCCGTCTTTGAAAGGATGCCTTTGACGAGGCGGTGAAATTCTTCGGGGAGAACTCCAAAACAACGCCACCCTCCGTCTTCTTCCCTGTGTTTGTGCGATTTGTTAAGGCTTACAGGGTGAGTTGGACGATCATCTCTCACAGGATCACACAAAACTAGTCAAAATAACACAGCTGTTAGACTAAGGACTTGTAACAGCCCTCCACTGATTTAGCTTTGCACTTCGATAACATCGGACTCTTGATGGAAATGAATCAAAAGGGATTAACATCGCTGCAGCAGAACGAGAGATATCGTCTTTAAAAAACAAAAAAATAATTATTCTTTCATCACTATAGCTCCTTTAGCCCTCTTTGTAGCCACAACAAGCTTTTTCTTTTCACATATGCAGTAGTACTCCCCATGTGTAGAAGCATACACTACAGCACAGTGTTTTCTTCCGTGACAAAACTAATTTAAAATAATTTTACATATAAATGAGCACATTGTGAGCTTCATGTACTACAGTACCTCTACAAACAGAAACCCATCACACCAAGTGTTACTGCACTTGTGCTCCAAACCACATTAATGACTCCATTCATCACATTTCATGATAGTGAAATAGAAGCGCAGCACATGGGGTGAAACTATTAAATGTCTTTTTAAATGAGAGTTTCTTATATCCAGTTAACAGCACAGTGTTCTCTATGTACACAGTAATATATTTAAACAGTTTGTAACTGTGTGACATTTCTATGTAATCTCAGCAAGCGGAAGAGGACAACGAGCAGAAAAAGAGACAGGAGCAGATTTTGATGGAGAAACTTCTAGAACAGCAGGCCATGATGGTGGATGACCAGAAGGTAAGTCACCCCCCAACTATTTTTCCCTTCTCCCCTTGCTCCCTGTACCCTCCCCCCTACTTTTTAGGACAGGAGGCTTCAGTAGATCACGCCGACCAGAAGGTAAGCCGGTTCCACTTCCTCCTCCCTTCCTCCAGACTCCTGATCACAGGATTAGTCGAGCACCGAGTGCCTGCCGGTGTAGTTATATCTGCTTCTACAGTCTGACACCCTGCTGAGCCACATCCCACCTACTCAGGATCAGCCGTTATTCTTCCTAAATGTTTTAATCCTCTCAGAAGTGCACAAACTCACAAAACAATGTGTGGCGCAAAAGCATATTTGAGCTTAAAGAGTGGTAGATCCTTTGTAGATTATATTGGAATCATGACTGAGAGTATGACTTATTAATAAATGTTAAACAAGGTCTTGGTGTGTGTGTGTGTGTGTGTGTGTGTGTGTGTGTGTGTGTGTGTGTGTGTGTGTGTGTGTGTGTGTGTGTGTGTGTGTGTGTGTGTGTGTGTGTGTGTGTGTGTGTGTGTGTGTGTGTGTGTGTGTGTGTGTGTGTGTGTGCGTGCGTGTGTGTCTGTCTCCTCAGTCTCCATCTCATAAGAACAAGCGGCAGCAGCAAGAGCTGATCCAGGAGCTCAGGAAGAAACAGGTGAAAGACAGCCGCCATGTCTACGAAGGGAAAGATGGAGCGATAGAGGACATCATCACGGGTAACGTCAACTGGGCCTGGTTGCAGTCTCTTGTTACACACCTACACGCACACGCACACGCACACACACACACACACAGTACAGGACGCTCTGCATGAAGGTCCTCTCCGATGCTATACATTCAGTCTTTAACAAATGTAATCTAAACCTACTAACACGACGACTCTGTCAGATGTTTGAGGACTAAAGGTTTAACCTAATGAGTACAAACATGCACATGACAGTTCAGCTAATCCAGTCACAGTCAGCTCAAATGTGTTCGATGATCATTGCTTATCTTGTCTGCTTTGTCATTGCTTTGTAACACCATCTGTACGTAGACGGGGCCGGGTTGTGACTAGATTCTAGAATAATAATTAATTGAAATAATAATACTTCTGTTTACTGAAGGGCGATTAAACTTAACATGGGCAGTGGTGGAATTTATATTTAATATATTTACATTTACTCAAATGCACTTGTACAGTTGTACTTTATATATTATAAGTATATTAAATATTTGATGCTATTTTATACACTTTTCACTTTTTCTACGTTTACTCCACTACATACCATAGCCCATAAATAATAATAACAATAATAATAATAATAATAATATATGATAAAACATTAATGCATAATTAGTGCTTTCCTTAATACTAGGAATACATTTTGGTGTTAATACTTATGTACTTCTTATTGCTGCTTTTACTGAAGTAAAGCTTCTGAATATTTGTTCCACCACAGGAATAATGTAAATGTTTTTCTAGTGTTAAAAACCTAGAAAATAAAGTGTTTTTTTATCCAGATCTCTGTAACTTTGCTATATTCTAACAAAGAAAGTCAGAAAGAGTTTATAGTTAAATTAAAAATGTTTATCAGGTCCTTCAGTAGAACATTAACTGCATTTACTCTTAAAGACATTTTGCCCTGGCCCCTCCTGATGCTGTTGTTGAATATTTGCTTAGCGCTAACCAGTGCTAAACCCCTGTAGGAGTCTGCTTTTCTTATACTCTGTTTGTCTTGTCCCGGCTGTTGTCCTTGTTGTTCTCAATGCAGTGCTGAAGACAGTGCCCTTTACCGCCCGCACAGCCAAGCGTGGTTCTCGGTTCTTCTGCGAGCCCGCTCTCAATGAGGAGTACCATTACTAAGCTTGTAGAACTCTCTCTCTTCTCTAAGGTTGCTGGAACAAAACGTTATCTTCTTTATGTCTCTCTCTCCTCCATCCTTGCATGCCTCTTCACACTTCCCTCCTTTTTAAACCGTCACACTCAACCCCCTCACACCTTCGGACCTGTGCGTGTGCACTGCGCCCGATCTCATGGTTTTTTGCACACACGCCGGAGTGTGTGCGTTTGTGTCCACATGTTTTCTCCCTCCTGAGCATGACTTGGTATCGGTGTAACGGTTTTTCTCTGCCCACCTGCATGAAGTGTGACACCCTCATTTATCATCATTATTTTTTATCAACCACAGCAAACCATAATGTCACAGAGGAAACCGTCTGCAAGGTCATACTCTTATCTGCAGGAGATTAAAATTGATTGTACTTTTTCTCATCGAGTACTGGAGCAGAGAAGTTAAGCTGCGTGCTGCCATCTAGTGGTGACGGATTGAAACTAAATACTGACTCATGAATCAAATACTTTTAGGGTTTTATCACTGATTAGATTCTTGTTTAACTTAATGTAGTATATATGTATATATGCATATATACTACATTATCAGCCACCACCATCTACATGGCAGGCATGACTGATTTGTGTAAGTGCCTGTGGCATTATAACTTGCTTTTCTGTGTTTTCAATGTTTTAATGAAAAATTAATGTTTCTGTGTTTCACATGTCATTACTGCTGCAGCTTCTTGCATGCTGATTGCTTCATCTAATCTCGAACGCTTTCCCACAATGCAACCCTGGTGCAACTCATGTGCTGCTCCTGCTGACAGTTCACCTCTCTGTCTGTAGTTTTGCAGGCTAACTAATATTCTGCATGAAGTCCACATATGAATAATCACTTGCATTGCAGCAGCCTGCCTTTGCAGTTGCATTCTCTGTGCTTGTGCTACTAACATGCAACCAGGTTTACACCTGTTTTGTAGTAAGCAATTCATTAGCGATCAATTTCCCTGGATGCATGCATGCTTTGGTTGGGTTTTGGTGAAGATGCTGTTGAATGTAACAATCCTGTCCTGGAACCATGTTTTTATTTCTGTTCACAATTGCTCTGTACTGGAAGTTTGAAACTGGCTCTTTTTCTGTCCTGCTGGTAGCCACTCCGCAAAGCAGACTGAGTTTATAACACAGAAAAAAAACAAAAAAAAACTATAGAAGCTTTGATCCTCCAGCTCTGTTTCCTCTCATGCCCTTATCCTCCTCTGGCCTTTCCCCCATGCAGCCTGCTGCCACCTTGCTTTGCTCACGCAGTGCTCTCTTAGCAAAGCCAGTGTGAAATATGTCTGGCTGACATGCTCCGGTCAGCCTCCTCTTCCTCCATTTTTAACCTCCACTTTGTCTTCTCTTCATCTAGCCCTAAAGAAGAATAATATTACTAAATTTCCCAATGTCTACTCGAGGGTAAGGAACTCCTCCAGTAGCACACCTGTAGTGGTGGATGTGTCCCAAACCTGGCAAGCATCTCTTTATTACCTCCCTTCCTCTTTCACTGTCTTCCCATTTAGGGTCCACTTAATGTCGACCTACCTCTCCCTTCATTATATCTCCTTCATAACAGTAAACTTGAATGTCTAACAATAAAAAGTAGTTAATTCCCTCTTTTTGGGGAACGGGTGCGTCTTGGTTTTACAAGATGCATGGAAGGTTTTCCTCTTACAAGTCAAAACCTTGTTGCCCGTCTGTCGTAAAACCAAGAGACCTGCAAGGATTCCTTTTTCATTTTTTTTTCTGTGTAGAACTCATGCTGCTTTGAAAGACAGTCTGCCAGCACTCTGAGCATGTGGGCTTATCAAAACACCTCAACAAGATGACTGACTGCTCTTTTATTCATCCCCAAACCCCCACATCCCTTCTCAGATTTGAGGAATCAGCCATACAGGCGAGCTGACGCTGTGCGGAGGAGTGTCAGGAGACGCTTTGATGATCAGAACCTGCGGCCGCTGAACAACGGCGAAGTGGTCGTGTGACGAGGGAGCAGTGCATGTGCTGTGGGGCGGGGGGGGGTCTGAAGAAGGGGAGAGAGAAGAGGTTCAATGCAGAGTGAAGGATGATAAGTGAAAGATAACGAGTGTAGCAACCATAGAGATGAGTGTGTGTATATATATTACATAAGAATACACGTTATTACATGTCTGGTGTAGTAGCAGCTGTTCACGATGGACTGGGACATGTATGAGACTGAATTTAAAGTGTCTGAAAGGTTGATACAGAAACCTTAGACAAGCCAAGTGCCTGAACTTATTTTTGTGAGCTTATGTCACGCCGTCTCGTTTGTCTGATGACTGTTTTTAATATTCCCCACTTCAAGCAATACAACTTGACCTGGCTTTAATTTTAAGATGTGTAAAACTGGACTTGCGGTGGCCTTAAGAGCCACGTGAAGAGATGCTTCCTTGGAAACATAATGTAGAATGTATGGGACGCGTTCCCTGTAGCGGTTACAAATATTACAACTTTTAGTGTTGAGTTTGACGCTCTGTAGTATCGCGGTACATTCCGGTGCTCCTATCCATTCCTTACTATAAAAACGTGCTCAACCTGCACTATTTGTTTTTACACCTCATGAGGTTTTACAACTAAAAGGGCTGATCAGGCATAAAGAAGGTGATCAGTAAGGTCATTTTATTTACTAAAGTATGTATAAGGGTGATGAAGGATGAACGAAAGACAAAACACCAGGCTAATGTGAATTGTATCAGGCCTCTCTCCATGCCGACTTCTTTCAGAATTGGTTACTTCAGTGAATGGCTCGAACCTGAATTTGTAGCTCTAGAAGTACTCCACCTGTTCACATAAAACTCTACCGTCCATTTAAAATGTTGCATTTCTGTAGCAGCACAGCAGTTTGTCTGGTTTCTGGGAACAAATTGGGAGTAAACGAGTAAAAGCAACATAAAACACATTTTATACCAAACATAGCAACTGCACGAAAGATGCTGAACTTTACTGTCTAATTGTCAAAACTGGATATAACTTTGCATTTCATCATCTCTGTAAACTGTTTCTTTTTTTTACAAATTAATTCTATTCCAGGCTACTGTGTCTACTCACTTTATTGTAATTTTAATGTATAGTATTTAACCACTGAATGGATTCTTTTAAGCTCATGTTTTCATCTAATGTGTCCACGGTCATTAAAAACATGACAAAACAAAAAGTAAATGTACAGATATTTTGCTACAAACCATGTTTTCTTTTTTTACTTAATCCACATTACCAGATGGTTAATATTGTACATATTGTTTAAACAAAAGTTCATTGCTTTGTGCTATACAACTTGAATGTTATTTTAACTTATAGTTTTTTTTGTATATTTAATTAAGCCAAATGCAGCCAGACCCTATAGTAGTGTTTAATCATGTCTCACGGTCAGGCAGGAGGCAGCAGATGATTCTGCTTGTTGTGTCACAGGTGCATCAAAACCAGCTACAAAAACATTCAATGTTCTCATTTTGTTTGCACATTGGAACAGATTAAAACTCTTAATCTTACAAATTGTTTGTAATAAAACTTGCTTCTATTAGTTGATCTGGTTTTGTGGCGAAGTGATACGCCCTCCTGTTATCTCCACTGAAGCACGTGCTGCCGTTCATCTCCTTTTTCTTTCTACTTCACCGTCTGTAATAGTGACATTTCTCTAACTGGATAATACTGGCATGTTTTTTTTTTTACTTTCACCAGAAATGTATTTTAGGCAGTTTGTGCTTATTACAAAAATAACAAGCTTTTTAAAAACAATTAGGTGATATGAGATTTTCAACGAATATGATCAAATAAACTATTTACATTGAATACAAAACTGTTTACCTGGGAATCATTTTCTTCTCTTTGTGAAATGTGCTACCAATACATGACTCAATGACTTCACTAACTGCAGACACACAGGAGGGTTAAGTGATGGTACCTTCTCTAAAGTCAAGAAATGACAGACGTAATCTAATGAAACTGTATTTTATTACATTTCACTACATTTCCATTTTAACAGATGCTCCAATTAAAACCTTTTTGGATCATTCCTCAAGAATTCAGCTGCAGTTGAGACCAAATCAAAATAAATTGTTTCATTATGTGAACGTGTCTAGAGATAATGAAAGATATGTTGTCCTGGAACTTATTTCTTCTTGCACTACTTTTCCAGGCGAAAGACGGTCAGTGTGGCGTTAAAGATGTACTTTAAATTGAATATAAAAATGATTGGCGATGGAAAACATGTACAGCTACAGTCAACTAAAAAATACTAACAAAAGCAACAAAAAGACAACCTGACATTTAAAGGTTGATCAGCTGATCAGTTTCCCCGATATCAAATTAGTCACCAAATAAGTGTGTAAGCTCAGTGTCGCACATCCCCATAAATACCGGAGACCGATGTTATCTCTCAGTCTGCTCAGGCTGGTACGCCCAGAACAGTCAGATGAGCTTGGGGAATGCATATTGTAGAAGTGTACAAATACAATAAAAGGGCAGCGGAAGTGTGATCATCAAGGAGCATCCAGCTGTTCCAGTAAAGTTCTTCTCCTCTTCTCCAGCTCTCCTTCACTCAGCTCGCTGCCTGACGTATCCCAGCCGCCCTGACCACAAAACAAAGACTCGGTAATATATGGAGGAATGAATACTTGACTGGCGTAAAGATGGAGTCATCACAAGAGCGCCTCGAAATCATAGTGAACACCTCTCACAATGACCATTACAAACTTCTAGAACATGCTTTACATGGTAACTTTCACCAGTTAAACATCAGCTAACCTCGACAGCCGTTAAAATAATAAAGAAAACCAACCTCCTCTTTTGCCGCTTTTCTTTTAGGAGACTTCTGTTTGGAGTCTGAGCGAGATTTCCCCCGAGACTTGTCGTTCTCTTTATCTTTCTCTAAGTCCTTCTCACGCTTTCCATCGCGCTCTCTTCCTTTCTTCTCAGTGTCAGATTCTGGCGATGCCTGGTTGTCATATTAACCATCAGTGCACATACAAACAACACACACATTCAGATTGCATGTATACACACACACAAATCTTTTTTTTTGGGGGGGGGGGGGGTTCCTGTATACTTACAGACTTGTGACGTCTCTTTTTGCCCTTCTTCTTGTGCTTCTTGGATTTTTTGTAGCTCCTCTCTGGTTTCAGGCAGAAAATGTCAGTAAATGTCAATCGAGCTGCACTTCTGCCACACGACGATAAAATAAATGATCTGAAGCTTTGAAAGCCACTCACCAGATTCTCCACTAGAAGAGCGTTCGGATGGAGATTTGGACTGCGACCTCTTTTTCTTCTTGTGGTATTCCTCATCCTCAGACTCTGAGCCCTGTCAGAGCATTAAAGTGGAGGCATGAGGGAAAGTGCTGAGATATTCTTACACATTATTAACAGCTAAATTGTTTGCTCATCGTCTCTGCGGTGAGGACGACTCACCGATCGAGAGCGGGATCGTTTCCTGTGGTGCTTCTTGGACTTCTTTGAGTGTTTCTTTGTCTTGGAGTGGTGATGTTGGCATTCATGCTGTAAAACAACAACACACATGCCATGTTAAACATCGTCAACTAAATTGAGAAATTCAGCCCATTCCCACCGTCCTGACAGACTTACCTCTAAGACGTGCATAAAGTCTTTGAATATCCGTTTCCTCTCCGACTCCAGCGTCACGTCTTCAAAGGCAGATTCTTTTAAGAATCGATCTCTGATCTGAAATCACCACAAAACACTAAGTACAATAGACACGGAAAGGACCAGCTACCGTGTATTGCTTTTACAAATCTTTTAGAAGTTGTAAACACAAAATAGCGGGTGCTTTGAAACCATAAAGAATGTTTCGCAAAAAAAGGCGCACCCCCTCCCATGTAGTCTCTGGCTCCAGAGGTGGTGTGGCCAGCTTCAGCATGTTTTTAAAGGCCGCTTCTTTCCTTTTCATCTTCCTGGCCTCCTCTTTCTCTCGCTCCCTCTCTCTGGCTTCCGCCTTCTCCAGTAACTACGCAGGAAGAGGTTTCAAAATGGGTTAATCTAATAAATATAAACAATTAAAGTATGAACACACAGGAAAAGGCCATAACATAACATAACATAGCTTTTAAGCGCGACATTAAAACGCACAGAAACTTTGCTCAAATGTATTGTACCAACTAAAATATGTCATTCTTAAAAATGTTCTCCAGTCAATATTGTTTACTCGCATCTGTGTTCGGTAACTATGTAGGATATTACAAAAGCTAGTGAGGGAAAACGTCTGCAGGACAGGACTCGGGAGTCTTACACTGTTGAATGCCAGCTTTATGTTTCCTGCATCCAGTGTGGTGGCTCTCTTGTCTGAGCTGATGACTGATCCAAAGTCTTCAAAGCTGGTGTTGACCTCCACCAGAAAGCCTTTGTCCTGGCGGCACAGAGGAAGCAGAAGGTTAACAAGGTGTAAGACGTAACATAAAATATCACAACAGAAAGCACTGATATGAGCAGATGATGACGATCTTACCTTAAGAATATCTTTGATGATCCTCTTTTCATCATGGTAGCGCGCCTTCAAGTCTTCCACATAGAATTTGAACAAGTCTAGGGGAGTGGAACCTGCAGAATACAAAGGACAAGTCAGAAGATGTAGACAATATGTTTTATGCTCCAAAATATATATAAAACCGAACACGAGGTTACAAAACCATATCAATAACAATTATGCAGGAATGTGTGTGTGCTGAATGTTGTTAAAAATATATAAAAACTAAAACACGTATCTAAAATGAATGGCGTAAGAAATGATTCTACGTCAGTGAAATGTGTATGCTTTATGTCTCTGTTCATGTCATGTGCTGTTGTCTACATGTCACGTCCACGTGCTTCAGAGCATTCAGCTCATGCGGACACGTGAGGCTACGTCTGCAGTGACCTGCTGTCCTACCCGGCTGGCCCAGCATGTTGGCAAAGCGGATGTCTGAGCTCAGGGTCGGGTACATCTCCATCCAGGCGGACATGGAGTGAAGATGACCGTGGTCGTGGAGCTCGTCCAGGAATTTCTGAGAGAAAACAACAAAATATGAATTCAGGAGAGCAACAGTTATACAAAGTTTATCCGATCGACTTCACATGGGGCGGGTCTACGTCCGAGGACCTAAGGAAGCGTAGTGTGAAGTTGTTTGGATGAGAGGTTCTCGAGAAAGCTGCAGGCAGCAATACAGGAGGCCAAGCAATCAGACAGTTTCGAACATGCACTTTTTGAACGGGCGCCGTACTCGTAAGAAGTTAATGTAGGACATGAAGCCAGTATTTCTTTCTCTGACTTAGTGACTCCCAGATCTTAAGTGTTTTGAGATGCACATGTTTTGCCCCTCCATTCCCTCTCACCTGGAAGGCCTCCCTGTTCTTGCGTTGTCGTCTCCTCTCCCTGAGAAGAGTCTTCTGTTTCTCCTCCTCCTCTTCCTTCTCCAGCGCCCGGATGTGCTCCTCAAAACAAATGAGGGCATCCTCTTTGTCCATATCTGTCAGCAGGAAACGACACTATGAGCAGGGAGAACTGAGAATAGTTTACACACAGATCTGAGTGAAGCTACGGTTGTTTGAAATAAAGTGAGGTAGAAACTTTGTCCTCTCACTTCTACCATCTGTTTAAACTAAAGTAGGTCAATAAAGATATTCATACTCTGCAGCTCCTCATCCTCTGCAAAGGTAGGGTTGTCTAGCAGGTACTGCTGGGCCTCAGACCAGGTGGTGCGGTATGTGACGTTGGCCATGTTGTCCAAAATGTTCTTGAGAGCTTCCCAGTTCCTCTTTCTTAACTGCTTGGCTTGTTCCTGGAAACATTTTGTAGAGGAGAAAACCACAGTGTTAATTGTGCCAGTGTTCCCATAGCCCCCATCTTAATAACTCTACATCATGATGATAAACATGCAGACTGAAAATGTCTTCAGACTCCGAGGGAGTTTTACCTTCTCTTTCTTAGCGAGGTAGAACAAAACATCTTCATAGATCTCCAGCCGGTCTCTCTCTGGTACACAGCTCCACACCTCCAGCTCATTAAACATCTGTTCTGCTTTCCTGGATTGCAAGTAGAAACAGAAACATACAATAACCCACATGAGGGCAGCACAGGCCACATTTACTTCCAACACATTGGTTTTAAGGCTTAGTGCAAGCCATCCGATGCACAGTTTTGTAGAGTTAAAACTCGTTACATGAGTCAGAAGAAGCGGTTGACTGTGAAATAAGGTATTACATGGAAGGAGACGCACACATAATCAGATAGCACTGCTATCCAGTCCAGCTGCGTGTCATCCCAGATTACAGCCCCAGAAGAACTCCGTTAACTGGCTTGTTGTCAAGGTCACACGTCCGTCCTCTGTCTGTCACGATGACTTTCACACAAATACCAAACCAAAGACTGCCGGTGAACTCACGCAGGACCAAGGACCAAAACATTTTAAATGTTGTTGGCAGAATGTCTAATGCATAACACCTTAGCACATGTGTTTGTTTATAGGTTAGCACACCTGAACCAAATTAATTAGTAACTATTTAGTAACAAATATGCTATATCTAGTTTCCAGCATCTCTGTTGCATTTATTAGCCTGTATGCACCTGAGCCCCAACATCAACAAATCACAATGTTCCTTAAGTCCACTCACTCTCTAACTTGTGACCAAGCAACATCATTTGATGTAAACATTGTGACAAGAGCCAACGGTTCTAAGTATTTCAAGAGGAAGTGAACTGTGCGGTAACTGCATGATGGAGTGCAGGACCCATAGGTGACCTTTCACCGATCCCATCTGCATAATCATATTGACAATTCAGTGAAACACAAATCAATACAAAAAAAACACTTTGTGAGATCATTGCAGCACTTACTTGTATCTGGTGGTAGATGTCATCTTGTCATGGTTCTCCAAGAACCTCTGAAAGGTCTCTTTGGACTCCTTGTATTTAATTCGGGCCTCTTCTTTTTCTTCCTTCTCTGTGTGGACTTTGTAGGCATTGAACGCCTGTTTCTTCTCACTCAGTTTGGGAAGTGCGCTTTGTTGAAGAAAGAAAAGTAAGAATTTGAGGTCAGGTGGGCATTGTTATCACCTGCCATTGTGAAAAGGATGAACTTATCCCAGGAGATTCGTGTACCTGTAGCGAGGATCGTTGATAATCATTTTCATAGCCTGTTCCCAAGAGGAGTTTGAGGACACGCCCTGAAAAAGAGAATACAATTCAAGTTCAATTGTATGTAAAATGTTCCATCATATTCAAACTACTGATCAGTGAAAATAGATTGTTTGAGCTGTACGGCTTTATCTCGTAGAAGTAAACACATTTTCTTAATTACTGATAGATGCCTGGTTACGAGGTGTAGAGAGGCAATAATTCAAAGTGCCACTGAGGACTTATGTAAGTGCCCTTGCTGCCACTTGCCTCTCGCAGGGAGCGACTCCATCCATTATGAACTGATTCCAGCGCATGCCTCGGTCTTGTAAAATCGTCAGTTATTCTAACTCACTGAGGCATGCCACTTTCTCTCACTGTTTTAATCCCAGGCAGCCCCTCGCCTTTGATCCAATAAAGCTAATCATAAAGACAGAGCCATTAAGATCTTGCAGGAAATGGCAAGCAATCTCAGAGGAGGGCTTTGTGCACAAAATTAAAAAGAGCCTAAATATAGCCGCGTTCAAGGTGGGTGGTGCTGGGCCACCTTGTGACACAACACACCCACAGCAGGAGGGAAAGCTTAACAATTGAGCTAAGACCTCCCAGGGGCTCATGGAGAGGGAGGGACGGGGATTAGATCCAGATCAAATTGGGAAGCATGTGCTGGTAAACACATCAGGCATCGAGAGAGACTGACGCGATAACATTTCACCTTATAAACAAACCTTCTACAACTTTCAGCCATTAATGTTGCAGCTACAGCCTATTCCCTTTCTAAATTGCAGTTTAAGACATCTCATATTTGGGAAGTTTTGTTAAAATGTAATTTCTCTAATCTCCAACTTTGGTCTCTCTTACTTCTGTCTCTTGCTCTAGCAGGATATTTTGTATAGAAATGAATGACTTTCAATGCATACCAGTTCTTTCACGCTCTATTCCTCAGTTCATATTTTACTACTGTGCTGCAAACTCTCAAACTATATTGCACTGGTGGTGTGTTAAGAATCAATCCATTTGTATTCACTTCCCTGGTTTCCCTGCTATTCCACTTTCTACCTGGTTTCATAATCAAGCCTTAACTAAAGGGTACCATTTAAAAGCTATACAAGTCTCTTTGCGCGCCAACCTTCGCCCTCTGATAATCTATGCACGATTTGGTCCGAGGATCTCAATATATAGAAAGAGACTGAGGTTTTAAAACATGTCCACACGTCATCTATTTGTCACCGTCATGGGGTCTTAAAATGCAAAGTCGTCTAAAAGCAAACTAGCTTGCACATCTCCTGGCACTGACCAAACTAATCTCACCCAAATGTTTTGGACTTGTCCCATCCGATCTCTATTTCGGAAGTCTATCTTTGAATCAACAGTAAACTTCAGTCACATTGATGATATTTTGCATCCCAAACAGAGCTCCAATCCAGGTGATGGAGCAGTCGGCCCTACAGTCTTTGAAGCTACGATGGCACAAGTAAAGTATTCATGGTGCTCCATGTTGGTCACAGCTACAGTAAAAGCACATTAATCGATACTATTGTATGGCTAGGTGAGCACGCTGATACAAGCAGAATTTTTTTTTTGTATTTGATCTGATAAATGTTAAGTAACGTGAAGATGCACTACAGGCTGACAGAGACCAGCCTCTACACTCTCTACAGTGTGTGCTCTCTAGTCCATCTACATGTTGACAGCCCGGCTCACCTTCTCCTTCAGCAGCTCTTTGAAGGCCTGCTTGGCCTCCTCTTTCGTGTTCCATTTGTAAGTTTTCTTCTGGAGTTCTGGCCGTTCTTCTTTTGCGACTTCAATACTGAGTGCAAAGGAAGATGTTATTGCATGAACTTAGCCGTGTTTGCATGAAGCATTTAAGACATTGAGCATTCATCACATCGGCTTAAATGAATTTATGAGACACAAAAATAGACCTCCTCATCCATGAATACATTAAGTTGAAAGTACTGTGGACATAAAGCCAGCATCATTATGACTATAGGTTTGGCTTGATGTTTAAAGTGCAATGTCTGAGTACTGGAGACAGTACCCGTCTGTATCAGACATAACTCATTACCTGGCTGTGGGCTCTGTGGCAGCTGAGATCTCTGAGGGAGCCACAGGTGCATCCGCAGTCTTGACCTCAGCTGCGTGATGCATAGCAACCTGAGACAGGAGTTCCTCTGAGACTGCTGTCGCAGTTTCCGCCTCCATAACGGTTGCCATAGTGGCTGCATTATCTGCTTGCAGTGCAGGAGCTGCTGCGGTGCCAGGAGCCATTGCCTCGGCCGTTCTGAAACCAAATCATGACGGGTCAAACCACACGATGGGATGCATAGCAGGACAAAGTAGCTGACTGGAATCTAATATAAAGTAGGTTTATAATAAAAATAAAAAGGGTTTTGATCATGGAGGGAGAAATAATGTTCAATAACCGCTGTATTACATTACATAATGCAGCAGTGAAGTGTAAGCGAAGGTAAACAGGAAGCTCTTACCCATTCTCCTCTGCTTTGATCATAGCTGGAAAATACAAAATGAGATAGCTGTTAGGGTACTCGTTTTCATTTCAAAGCATACTGCAGATAAGAGAACAGCACAGAGATAAATGCACTCTTGTGTTCCTGTATTTGAGCTTTCTGTGTTTGTACATCAATGATGCCCACAACCCCTCTAAGCCATGCCGTTATTTGTCGAACAAGCCAGCGGCCTACCATTCACGCTGTTAAAAGCTCATCCATGGAGCGCAGCATGGAAAATCACTGCCCTACTAACTACAGGTCTGGCATCATTAGACAGCAGCTCTTTACCTTCCAAATCCTCCAGGTCTTTGGGTTTGGTCCATCTGGACTCTTTCGTCTGAGAGTTGTAATAATAAGGCTTCCCAGTGTCCGACTTGTACTCCTTCCAAGGGCATTTAGACAGCATTTGCTAAAAGAGAACAAAATACAATGCACAAAGTTAACTAGTGTGATGATATTATCCATATGAAAATTATTATTTAACTACTTCTATAACTATTTTATTATATAAATACACCATGAATCTAATTGTTATTTATTTAAACTAAGAGTAAAACAGGGTACAAGTTATGATTTTTATATAGAAAACAGTATGTGAATATGCGAGTAAACAAATGGTTACTTGGGTGAACGTTACAGGTAAATGTAAGTGATGAAGGTTTGTACCTCTGCAGGAGATTTGAGATCCTCTGGTTTCTCCCATGTGGACTGCTTGGTCTCTGTATTGTAAAAATAAGTCTTCCCATCCAATGACTTGTGTTCTGTCCACAGGGACTTCTGAGGCAGACAAAAACAATACGTTAGATTTGTCAGTGTTTAAAAAAAGAAACAAAGCAAGAAACCACTTAACATTGGTTCTTATATCTAACCAGGAGCTGTGATATTGTCACGCTTTTCACACACAGTACCAGTCAAAGGTTTGGCCACACATTCTCATTCAATGTGAATATATATATATATATATATATATATATATATATATATATATATATATATATATATATATCACACACACACACACACACACACACACACACACACACACAGAAAGAACGAGATGGCTGGAGTCTCCTTAGAGATAGGGTGAGAAGCTCAGCCATCCGTGAGAGACTCGGAGTAGAGCCGCTGCTCCTTTGCGTTGAAAGGAGCCAGTTGAGGTGGTTCGGGCATCTAGTAAGGATGCCACCTGGGCGCCTCCCTAGGGAGGTGTTCCTGGCACATCCAGCTGGGAGGAGACGCCGGGGAAGACCCAGGACTCGGTGGAGAGATTATATCTCCTCACTGGCCTGGGAACGCCTCGGGATCCCCCAGTCGGAGCTGGCCCGGAGAAGGGAAGTTTGGGGTTCCCTACTGGAGCTGCTGCCCCCGCGACCCGACCCCAGATAAGTGGTAGACGATGGATGGATGGATGGATGGACACAGTACCAGTCAAAGGTTTGGACACACATTCACATTGAATGAGACTGTGTGTCCAAATTTTTGACTGGTACTGTGTGTGAGATATATATATATATATATACATATACATATACATATCCATTATCAATATGCACAAACCTTCTTTTGCTGATCTTCCTGTGGAGATCCATTAGTGGTACTCTGCAGGGTTAAAGGACAAATGAAAGTCTGGCAGACTGCAGTTATTGAGAAAACAAAGTATGTGGCGCTAATGGTGAGAACTCTAAATTGTCAAATTGTAAACTTGCAATTACGGCATATAAAGAAAAAAAGATGTTGCACTTACAGCTGTTCCAGGTGCAGCAGCTGTGAGCATAAAAATACAAATTCTGTCAGACACTGTACTTCCAATGAATACAAAATATGCAAGAATATGATTTGCAATTAAAGTAACAAAATAAGAATCTTACCTGCGGAGTCAACACCAGGCTGTGGAAAAGACAATTTTATTAGTGGATTACTCACAAATCTGAAAGTTACCGTCTGCACATCTCTAAGACAGAAAGGTGAATTCAGCTAGGATTACAGCGCTATCGTTCACAATACACAGTGTGTGACAAAGCTTTCCTGATTAGTACAAAACTCCACACCATCAAGATCCAAAATAGGATTGTGATGATAAAGTAGATGTTTTACGATCTCTAAAACCGTCTGGATGTCGTTACAACAAATATATCAGATGACTCATTTGCATAACTTGCTAACCCCTCAGTATAAAAGAAAAGTTAACAGAACATCAACATTGAGGGCCTCATGTGTTTCATAATGTTAAGTGATTCACAGCTGAACCAAAGCCAAACCAAAAGAGACAACAGGGACATATCGCACGCAGGTGTTCATTTTAATTTTGATCAGCCA
Source organism: Cottoperca gobio (assembly GCF_900634415.1). NCBI lineage: Eukaryota > Metazoa > Chordata > Actinopteri > Perciformes > Bovichtidae > Cottoperca > Cottoperca gobio. The sequence goes on along the minus strand of NC_041375.1, from coordinate 14,615,919 downwards.
CTGTATGTAATTATGTTTTGGTTTTTTTATGGAATGACATCAATTCATATCCAACAGTGTTACTTGGCAGCACAAATGATTCACTTAGCATTTCACAGATTGCAATAAGAAGTGTGAAGCAGTGCACTGATGGTAAGGAAGAGAGTTACCGGTCCCGTTGGTTGTACAGCCGCAGCTGGCATGCGAGGGGGCATCATCATCCCTGGCATCATAGGTGGCATCATGCTCGGCATCTAATAAAAAAAAGCATAATGAAATATTCATCTGGCATTTCCATATCACCCAGTGCAGGAAGAAGTATTAAGACACAGTGTGAGACAGTCAGGGTGTTGGTGCATGTGTGGAAGGCGGCTTGCAATGGGGGGGGGGGGGGGGTGCTTTTTTTAATAGTGTGATGCCATAGCTTCCGATCTGTGAAGTAGCAACACATCAAACTACATCATCTTGCCACCTTTTTTAGACTTGTGTTGCTGGCACCTTCTTCAAACATCTCCCAATATCACACCTATTTATATGCATGACAGGGCCATATTTGCTTTCTATATGAAACCTATTTTTGATTAAAAAAAGAGTGCGACTACCTCAGCAGTATTGGTAGATGTTCAAAAAGATGCGCACGTTAAATGGCATCTCTTTAGAGGACTGCGAGTGCCACATGATATAGCACACAACCAACACATTAGCTTCTGTGCATAAGTGCTAAAGAAAACAGGAAAGTTATAAATAACTTTTCTAATGACCAACACAGGATTATGCTGAAAGGAAACTTCAGTTTATTATAACTTGAGTTGTATTTTTGTTTATTTCAGACTATCGACTTTCAGGTATGATAACATTGTGCTCACCAAAGTAATTACTGAGATCTCAAAACAGCGTCATTACTAAAAGATTGTTTTGCCCCAATAGAGCAAAAAACACTGGTCATGATCAGACGGGTTGCAAACAAGCCGAGATGTGAATTTTGCGTGTTTAGCTGCCACTTTATTTGAGGTAAACCAAAAGCGAACTAACCGTAATGTAGCTAATCATCCATCATTGCATTGGAAAATCTATAAGTGCACACATCTACAGCAACGCAGTGGGTCAAAATTAAACCAGGAAATCAGCATGTAATCTCTGATAGAAGTTAAGCATTTTCCTTTGGTTCTTTTCCAAAAAGGTTTGAGTAACCTGGAGGATTGTTCGTCTCACCATCCTTTTGTCAAGACCAGTCTGACCATATTTTAGTGATGTCGTCTCATTACGATATCACCATTACTTTGATAAGTACAACGTTGTCATCACTCATAAAACAATGACCAGAGCAACTTAAAAGGAAAATGATTTGTCATTACAACTTGGGCATCATTAAACTATCCAACATGTCCTAACTTACACTTCTCAGTGCTGTAAGTCGCAGAGCCACTTGTCTGTGGCAGGCAGGCAGTTATACAAAGTTATTTCTTCTTTCAGTACAGTAGTTTGGAAAACGTCAACCAAAAACACAGCATCCCAACTGTCTCTTTATTAAAGTAATAACGCCTGCCATCTAGCTTTTTCATTTATCTGTTCTGATGTGTAACTTGGCCAGTCCTTGTTTAAGTCAGGAGTAGGCCTGTCACAATAACTACTTTTGATGGAGGATATATCGTCCCAGAAATAATTACGATAAAACAATAATATTATCATGTTGTGATCATGCTATGCCACTGATTTAATGATAATAAAATAGCATAATAATGCAAGTAATGCATCCTTCTAAAGAGCAATTAACTTCTAAGGCTTAAGAATATTGAGATATTGGAATGTGAAAAACATTAATATATCCTAAATAAATAAAACTAATCAAATAAAACCACACAACCTAAAACAATAACATGGACTTTCAGACTTTGTTGACAAAAACTTAAATAAATATTAAACATGTGGCACAGGGGTAGAGAGAGTCTCTAATAGGCAATATGCAGCCAATGCAGATTATTTATTTTTTCAAACCCAAAGTGCAAAGTAACAACATGTTAGCTAAAAGTGAGTAATAAAAGGTGCCGTGAGAGGAGCAGCAGACCAACAAGCTTTTAGGACTAATAAATCCTACAAAACAGAGACAAACCTACAAGCTTCCTACAAGACTCACCTGTCCCATTGGTGGTGCACCCATTGGTGGCATTATTCCAGGGGGAATTATACCAGGAGGCATAGGAGTCATGCTGGGTGGTCGCTGTCCCATAGGAGGCATTCCGATGGGTGGGTAATGAGGCGGTATTCCAGGTGGTCCCATCTTGACCAATGAATAACGAGAGAGAAGAGATGCATTAGAAAAAATTAAACATTAATGAAGACCTTTAATATTTACCACTCTCCGTTAAACCCTGTATGAGCTAATTAGCATAAACTTATCTGTCACTGACTTACAAATGGGGGAGGTATCCCTGAGGGCGGTACACCTGGATAAGGTGGCGCTTGGCTCGGGCCATTATTGGCGTCCAATGAAGACTGTCATGAATAAGAAACACCAGACAGAGTTAGTGAACTCACAACAGCCAGTGCGGTTTCTCCAAATATGTCCTTACATTTTTAAAATGTGGGTAAATTAGATTTTCTTGCTCCAATATTTTAGTTAATACTGTAGTCAAGACAATAATAATGTTGTATCATGACATGCACAACCTAAATCTAATTACTATTAGTTTAGAAAAGTATTATTCAAATATATTTATACAAAAGGAGGGTGGACAAAATATAATGACCACCTGTCAGTATAAGGCGAAACAATTGAACAGCACCACAAACTACAGCATTAGATCACTTATGACTTATTGCAGAGCTATTGTATTAGCCTTTAATGTTTTTGTTTTAGCTTGGTGTGCCTACAGTATATGGAAGTATATTGACAACCAAAAACCTAATTCTGACTCCTACTCAGACAAACGGCAAGGCAACATTTGAGAGTGCACAGGCACAGATTTGTAAGAGCAAAATTAGATTTCAGTGTGCAGTCTGGATCATGCATGTGCTCTTTTCTGAGAAGCTCTTGTTTTCTGAGTAGCTCTAAATATTCTCCAGATTACAAAAAGTCTCTTGACAACCATTTGTGACACCAAGTTGCAAATAGACACATCCCTATCTGGATGTGATAGTCTTATCCTTTTTCAAACTCACACAAGGAAAAAAGCCAGCCTTTGAATATATTGCTCCTCTATAAAAGGAGCAATACGTGATTATGACTATTTAGGACAATATGGGATTTACATAATTTATCATTTAGCCTACATTTTCAATTATTGTGGGCTTGTGGATATGCACTATAGATTAAAGTTCAGCCACATTCTGACAAACTTATTGATCCCTTACTGTTGCCTTGCTCATTCATAAAGGTTTGTCAAAATACTCATATGTAGTAACTCTGTATCAGCACTCGCATACATTAAGACAGCAAGCAATCATCAGGATTGGCTTTCTGAGCTCGTGTTCAAAAATGTAAGAATGGTTAGGCAAGAGAAAAATATCAAATGTGGGTCCTAGTGATCAAAATAAATTGTCTAAATTAATATTAATGTATCCAAAGTAGGCAACAATACACTTTTCACTGTGGGAAAACATCCAGGTAATTGTGACCAGTCATGAAAAAGAGAGTGGAGCATATTCTAGTAAAATGCAGAAACTATATAGAAGAGAGACAGGTGAGATCACACAATTACAGAAAACAAGGTGGAGCATGACTGCATCTCAAATCATCTGTTAAGTTCTCAACTCTGGCCTTGCTTTTGCACAAATCTAATTATGGTCTTATAAACCCTGCACGCTCTCAAAGGCTGACTTGCAGAATGCAAATGTTCTCCGAAATCTTTGGTCGTCAATGTAATTCTACGCAGCCATACAACAAGAGACAACATTGCATACTTAACAATTCTTTACATATAGCCAAAGAGAACATTTGTTTAGGGTTGCAACCAATCTGCCATTTATTTTCTAGATTAATCGTTTCGTTTGGTCTATAAAATGTCAGAAAATAGTGGGAAATGTCCATCCCAGTTGTCAAAACCCAAGTTGATGTCTTTAAATGTAAAAAATGTCTAAAACCCAAAGATATTCAGTTTTATATGTTATAAAACAGAGAAAAGCAGGAAATCTCCATATTTGAGAAGCTGAGCATTTTCTGCCATTTTGCAGAATGTTAAAATAGTTTTAATGTTTAAAAACACCCCTAAAAGATAACTTATATGTACGAGTCTGGCTGAACTAACTTATTAATTTGCAAAGAAGTCCTATAAAAATGTTACATTATTCAAGTTCATATTGCTGAGGACTCCATTAATTAAGGTATATCGGACTTTACCATAGATTAAGTTAACTAACATTATACGATACAGAGAAACTAATGAATTATAGTACCAACTTAACGCTAGCTTTAATGTTAGCGGTGATTGACAGGCTCTCCAGAGGCAGGTTTCTTTCGTTTGTCTGAAGTCTTTTTTACCTGACGTTATTTCTTATTGATAACAAATATTCGTTACATGCATTATCAAAAATCTCAAATTGCATCTGAGTAATGCTAAGTTGCTAGGTCACTGCTAAAATGCTGCTTGTAATGAATGACTACAGACTGTCTAACCTCTGGTGAAGAATAATGGTTTACGTATAGCTAACGTGAGAGTTTAGATAGCGAGTTAGCCAAATATTCACAAAGCTAAACACTTTTTTATCGGCCTTGAGTTTAAGATTATGAACACCGTTAGACGTATTTACTAATATTATATGCAACCGAAGCTAACTGAATGTTAGTGGTCTTCACCTTTATTGTATAATAAGAATCAGTTCCAGGACATAGTCGGAACCATGACGATATGTGTGTGCCGCTATCTTAGCTCAGCGCTAACACGACATGCTAACCTGTGATGCTAAAGGACGTGAAACATTATTATAGCATCACGAAAACAAAAGGTGAGTCATGAACCTGACGCCAACAAAGTACACGAACACGTTTTACAGTTACTGACTTTTACTTTACAGTAAATAAGTTATTCTTTTGAATGGGTGCACTTACCATGTTGACGAGAGGGTATGGACCTCCGAGAAACTTGAGCACCTCTCAACAACGAGCGATGTGATTGGTTCAACTCCCTCCGCGTGCAGAGAGGTCAAAGGTAAACACTCTGTAGCGTCATTCTGCGGTAGTAATGTGCAAAGATGCGCAATCCTGTGACTGTATGGGTTAATAAAAAAAATACAATGAAATAAAAATTCCCCTGAATTAAATAAAAGCAGTCGTATGAAAAACGTCCAATTTTATTTGTATAAAAACCTATTTATTTATGTATTTATTGAACTATATATTTATTCCCTCATTTATTTATTGCAGGATTTATTTCATAGCCATATTTATTTATGTATTCAGGAAGGTTTAAATTATTCTTCAAGGCATGACCATAGACATACTGCTAAATAAATATACAGCCGAACTAGATTTAAAAAAAATGCATACAATACATATAGAATGGTCAAAAAGTACGGTGGAGCTGCTTAGTGGCCATCAGAGCAGACTGTGGTCGTACGGGGCAGCTTCCAGGTGTGAATGTGTGTAACTGTGCGAATGTGATCAAGGCAGTGAAACTTCCCTGAATTTAAAAAGACAAACAAACTGACATATATATTAAATGGGCAATACAATAAGGCAATGTACTGTCTTCACAGAGATGTCTTTATATGTATACTATTACTAGATTAAGTATATGCAGTAGTTTTATAAACTGTTTGCACAGACTTACAGTATTAACAATTTCCCATCTCAGCCGTTCCTTACAGTCATTTAAAGGGATGTTTTGTACTGTGTCATAAATAATGGGTGGTGATGGCCTAGTGGTCTAGTGATACAGTTTCCAAACAGATCACCGGATGGTTATGAATTCAATACCAGGCTGTCACCATTGTGCCCCTGAGCAAGGTACTTAACCCTGAGTTGCTCCAGGGAGACGGTCCCTGCAGTTCTCTGTAAGTCATTCTGGATAGGAGTGTCTGCTAAATGACCTGTAATGTAATAATAATTGTGAAACAGCACTAAATTGTAGCCTATTTTTAAAAAAGTCATTATGACCTTAATTACATTCTATGGTTCCACTTATTCCCCACCCTTACACTGCACGTACATGCTCATGATACAGAATTCTCTGCAGAAGTAGTTATACTTTACTGTGTTACGATTAATCATTTTCTCCCCGGTAATTTAGGCTGTTATCACAGGTGTCCATTTCAGAAGCTAGAGTAGCTGGTGTCCAGACACAGCAAAATTACCTTGGTGTATTGGGGATTATTTGGAGAAGTGGCTGTGATTTTCCAATTATTGTCTTCAGTTCTCCTGGCAGTATGTGGCTGGAATGATTCCAAATTACGGTGACAAATTAGAAATTGGTCAGTCTACACACTTATTTTTATCCCTCTTTAATTTCCATCACATGGCTTTGTTCATCATTTGTTTCCTGTTCTTCTTGCTCCTGGAATATGTTCATACACTATATTTTTCACCCAAAACGATTGGGTTAAGCAGCAGCTAACCCATTATGAAGGTTATTCAAACAGAAAATTACCTTGATGGCCTTTAAACACATTGATTTTAATTTGTTGCTGTAGATATTCTGTAGAGAAGCCATGTGCACCATCTTGAACATTTTAAAAGACCGGGGTATGTATTCTTTTTCATCTTTTTTAAATGAATAACGACAGATGTACTTGATGTGCACCTATATGCTGCTCGGTGTTGTTGTTTACTGTGGAGTTGTCCTTGGGATTCGGAGTGCTATTGGAGTGTGAAGCATGCAACAAAGAGTTTGGAAACAGATGAGCTCACACTCGAAGTAGACTGCAATAAACTCTGATGTATTTACTGACAAGTGCAGGAGAATTCCCTATCCATTCTCTTAACAAGCCAGAAAGACAACAAGGCGACAGTGAGGGGCAGTGATGGATAGAGCTTCAACGTAATGAAGCAAGTCAGTCAACCACAGAGCATCACTTATTTCTTCAGGGAAACAATCAAACATAAAGAAAGTCATGAAGCAACACTGGTGCGTAGCTGCAAACGTTTTTGGTTGGACTGAATGATTAAAAAGAAAGATTATTTAAAAGCTATGTTAAACTTAGGTCTACTAGAGAAAAAGCTGAAATGTTAGTCAAAGTTAGACTTTTTAACCTGATGCTCTCGACGAGTATTATTATTATTATTATTATTATTATTATTATTATTATTATTATTATTATTATTATTATTATTATTATTATTATTATATTATTGAATTATTATTATGTGGTGAGCTTTAGCTTAGCCTTAAAAGAAATTCAGTTTTCACTCAAAAGAAATTCCAGTTGATGTAGTAAGATGCTCATTCTTGATTGCATACAAACCATATTTTTAGGAATTAAATTGTTGATAATAGTAAAAATGTATTATTCATATTATATGTAAATGTAATGTTTGATATCATAAATGATATTTACTTTATCATTATTTCATAATGTAAATAATTACAGTTCTGATCTCAACAACAGACATTTTATATAGAAAATTAAAAAAAACATACCTAAGGACATCTTAAATATATCGATATAACTGTAATTCATTTTGAATTTTGAATTTTCCATAGTTGAAAATGTTGTTTATGATATGAACTGCTGGCATTTTTAACTCCTTACAAGTCAATATGTGATATGAAAAACAAAGAAATAAAACTGAAAACTGCCTGCCTGGTGCAGCCTTACACCGAGACCCTGCTACCAGCAGGGGCGCTGTGCTGCAGCTCACAATATGTCCAGACCTCACTGCAGAGTACTAGTGGAAAAAGATTTTCCTAACAGGAATCAATAAAATATGTCTCACACAAATCAAATATCTCTCTGGCTTAAATTTTTGGATTCATAATTGTATTGATCCAACCACCATCATTTATTTATCATTCATTTGCTTGTAGAGGATTAATGTTGATCCGATGCTGAAACCATTTTTCAACCGTTTTCATACACTGCAGATACATGCAGTATGTGTGCATGCTTTAGTGTTCTGTGTATACATCCTAACACAGTTTGCCTGTGCCTCATTGGTGTGTGTGGGATTGATTGACAATATAAGAGGTAGTCAATGTTTGCCTCTGGCCATTTTACCCAGTGAGCTTTGAGTCCAGCATGCAGCTGACCTGCCTTACAGGCACTCTTCTGTCATCTAACAATTGGCTTCCTGTCACATTAACTATCAACAACACACAGTAATACAGGATTTGCAGCATCCTTTTCATAACCCCTTTAAAAATAAAGGAGCAGACCAGATATGAATAATGTTGGTGTTTACATGGCTTAAGATCATTCTCTCTCTCTAACTTAAGCCACAGTCAAATGGTGAATATGATCACTGATTTAGTCGCACATTGCGATGTGTGGTTTATCTTTAAAATGATGTAGTCTGTATTGCTTAACATGTAGTGATCTGGACGTGCCTTGAGAATGCTTTTAGCTTTGAAAGGCGCTTTATAAATACAATTTATTATTATTGTTATTGTCCACCTCTTCTCTATTTTGTTGCTTGAAGGTAACATGTTTTGTCTAAAAGCATAATTGTCCTCTGGGTGATTATTGGCCACTGCGCCACATGATCAATGAAATCATGACCTCTGAGGCAAAAAAATCAAACATTATCCATTTACTACATGTTACATGTAGTCTGGTTTATCTGCGACTTTACATGGCACTGGTTTCTATCAAACCTTGGGATCACAAATGTGAACTTCGGCTAAATTGAGCTCTGCATAGCAAATTTGTATCAGGAGTCAAGAAACTATTTTTGGTAAAATTCCTCTCTGTGTTGTAATTATCATGCAGAAACACACAAAGCTGTTGATTGCAGTACCAGCTACTCACAGACTCTTGTTCTGAAAGGGTTGCTGATTTCATAGATATCAGTTGTTTAGGTCAAAGGGTCTACTGTACTTCTTCTTTCCAATGACGCACACACACAGACACACCATAAAACCACATTTTCCAGCCTTATCTGATTGAGATGACAAAAAAACCTTTGAGCATGACGTCAGAGCACAGAGGAAAAAAGTAAGACATGCCTGCTGAATGTCATAGTAAATGTCAAACACTATAGTTTGCGTTTCTTTTCACACTTTAAATATAAAATCTTTAAAAAAGATTTGTCTTCTGAGCAACTCTTGACGACTCGGGAAGATCCCCTGGCTCAGATAGGAATATCTCCTGTCTGATAAACCTGACATTATGTTCGGCACTTGTAAGCCTCTGCTGAATGTGTTCTTCCGTAGGACCATGTGAGCACTTTGAGAGGATCTGAGATGCATTGTCATCTGTCAGAAACTGAATTGGTCAGGCTTCTGCTGACAGCTTGTCACTCAGAAAAGGCTGTGTGTGTTTAGGAGAGACGGACATAAAGACAAAGTGTCACACACATGCTCACTCACACACACGCTCGCTTCGGGCTGATGCCTGGTGCCAGTTTTGATTTAAATGACACACAAATGACACACATTACAGACATGTGATAAACCTTGTTTTTGCTGGTCTAAAATGCATTTTACGGCATGATCACAAATATGTCAATTGCAACCAAGTTACTGAAGTTGTAATCAGTCAGTATGTGTAATATTTTTAGCTGGCTCCATTTTGGACTATAGCATAAAATATGTTTTTTGTTTGATGCATAAAGGTAGGAATGAAGGTGATGACGTCCAGCTGTGGGCACTCACTGTGTCTGTGGCCTACAATGAGAGGAATGGCTGGAGAAAAAGGGGGTAGCAGCGGGAGCTCTAAGATGATGCCAGGGGATTCATGTGTATTAGCAGCCGACGAAATGGGACTTTATGCTCCATGTCTTTCGTTTAAATTTCCTAAAAAATATCCTGCTGCTGCAATGTATTTTCTTGATTGTGCTGGCTGCTAGAAAAAAACTTGGATTACGTGTTACAAGTGGTGTTATATCTGAATGTAATATGGCTGCTACTATTTGAGATCTATTCATATCAGGCCAGTTTGTGATGGCTTCTTTATTGCTGTTCAAATGAGCTTTTCTTAGTTCTTAGTTTTGCCTGAACATTTACAGGTAAATTGCCATCTGTGTTGTACTAGTGATGTTCTTTAAAATTCCTTCTCTGTATTTTGAGGATTACAAAATAAATACAGTCAACAAAACAAATGGTATGTCCATGAGCTCATATTATATCCAAAGTTGTCAAAAACAACCTATAATATAATCAGGAATTCATTTTAATTAAATTAATTTTAATTTACAAAATGCCTGTAGAAATTGTCTATATATGACACTGTACTGTATATAGCCATGTAGTGTAAAAGATTGCCTGTCTGTGCTTGCTTGCTGATTTTTTTTTGGCCTTTTCTCTTTATTAGACAGTCGGGGCAGATAGACAGGAAAGGGGGAGAAAGATGAGACGACATGCAGCAAAGGAGGTCAGTTTCAAACCACGGCCGTTGCGACAGGGACTCAGCCTTAGTATATGGTACTTGCTTGTTTATTCTATCATATAATTTTTATGAATAAATCAAATTTTCATGCCTTCTGTGCAGCCTTTTAAATCAGTTTAGCAGCTCTGTAAAGTATATCATATGAAAGGCACTTTACTTGAATGCATGCATTAAGCAGCCACATATTACAGCTTTGTACTAAACACCACAAGTTTAATTAAAACATAAACACTCCACCAAGTGAGTGCAGCGTCACATATACTAATAGTCATGGGAATTTACGCTCTAACGCAGGATGAATATTTTAGTCACTGGATTTTTTAAGCTTACTGTATCTTGACGAAGAGCGAGTGGGTTACCGTGTAATCTTTGGTTCAACTATGGCTTTTAACCACACTCACCACGCTGCTATTGCAAGATTACTTTGAATTATAGAGAGCTTTCAAGAGAGTAGCCCATTTAAACCCATCTGATATTAGTAGTCCTATCTCCAAGGAACAGCATTGGACTTTCTTACCCAAAGGCAGAAACAAGTATACAAAATCAATAAACACATTGACTTCCAATTGCTATTATACAGTCCCTCCCCTCTTTACAGAACATTGTGTTCAGGACATGAATAAGCGGTCAATTAGCTATTACAGTGCTCATTTGTCTGTGTGTAATACCCTGCCTGTCAATCAGACTCCAGAGTGACTCCATAATGATAATGATGCTCACTAAACTTTATGAATCTATATGCGTGTGTGTCATCTCGGCACAGCGCAAACAATCAGAGGATAAAGATATGATCTGTCTGTAAGTCTGATGTGGCATCTGTTTGTGAAACTGAGCGTGGCTGATTTTGGGAGACTGCTGAGATCAGGTGGTGAACCAACATCAGGTGTGGAATGAGACTCAGATCCCAAAGGTGGGCTGCTGTGGGAAGTGTACTGTAAAATAGGGCCGCGATGGCAGGTTCACCACACCTTGTTGCATCTCACAGTACTTCACAACCCCCCCATAAACAACCAAAAGAAAAATGCTCATTCAAAGGAACCATTTGACATCTGTTATGCAAGAGGACTAATTCTGTAACACGCTGGAATGCTTCCAAACATCTGGCAATACCAATTAGACATGCAAGATTGATCACTTGGGTCCACTAGAGAACAGAACATTTTGTTTTGATATTATGTTGTGAGAAGTTACCTAGATTAATTATTTGAATATATGTAAGCTTTCTGTATTGAATTGACAGACACATATAGATACCTTAAGATGCATGTTTCTGTTGAGTCAATAGTGATCAAAATCTATTTTTGCCATACTAGCGATGTGGCTTTTGGGAGGCAAATGTTGTTCTGTCAGCGAACCACCACTTTGGACCGGACTGAAATATCTTAATAACCTTATTGATTGCCTTGGAGTTATGTTCAGACATTCATGGTCCCCAGACAATGTATCCTAATGACTTTTGTGAAATCTTTCCTTGATTGCGCCACCATGAGGTTAACATTTGTGGTTTTGTGTGAAATGGCACGCCAAATATTGAAGAAATTGCCATGAAATTTGGTACAACCATTCATGGTCCCCAGAGGATGAATTGTAATAGCTTTGGAGATCCCTGACATTCATCTAGCACCATCATGAGGTCAACATTTTTATTTGTCCAATAATTTACTTTACCACAAAATACCTGCAAACGTGTCATTGCTAACACTTTCAGTCTCAGCTTTACTTGGTGTTTAGTGCTAATTAGCAAATATGTGCATGCTAATTGCTTGGCCACTCTGCCTAAATACTGCATAGCATGGCTGAACACGCTTAGTTTCCTTTTTTTTTTACATCACATGAAACTGCCATGCTTTTGGAGAACAGCGTGGATGTAAAGAGAAAGGTCTGCACACTGACTCCAAACCACACATTTATTTAAATAAACAACTTTTTAATCCCCGTTGGATTTTCCCAGATCCATATATACATTATCAAATTGTAAGAGTAATAGCAATAAATGGAAATTGAACAATGTTGTAATTGTGTTTGTGGCCTCTCTTGTGTGAATCATTCAAATGTACAGTCAACAATTATGATTTTATTTTAAATGTCACATATATATTGCTGTGTCATTATGTTAGACCGCCCGCTTCAATTGTTATATGCTGATTAAATGACGTAGTTTAAAGAGTGACAAAGTCTGCGTAGGGAAGAGGTTGTGGTGGATGATTCAGTAAACAAAGTTGGAGTGGATGAATGGGTTAAACAAACATCCCTTTCAACCAGGAGACTGCTGTCTGTGTCTTACTTATGTAACTTATGTTACATACGTAACGTATTAAACTTCTACATGTACGTAACTTAGGTTACGTGACAAACTTACTTAATTTAAAATGTATTTATAGGGAGTTTTTTCTTGCAGCTATATTTTCTGACCTACATTGAATACTCAATTTTAAAGCCTCCATGGGACCCATGAGACCCTCAATGATTCAGGCAGACCCATTGTACCCCCAGAAGTGGTGTGAGTGACATAGCATTATGATATTCAGTTAGCTGAAAGCACCTGCTCCCAATCTGTAATGAGTATGCAGAGTTTGCTTCACATGAACCAAATGCCAAAAACCTGATGGAAACTGTGAGCCCAGGGAAAAAAAATAATGACTTCATGTCTGAAGCTCAGGTGGGGTGGCTCCATTTAAAAATCCCCCACCACTTTATCTCGCTGACACATTTGATATTTCATTAAATTGATGCCTTAAGCCGCCAGTGCAATGTGATGAACCGATTTCATGTTGTTCTCTGCTGCTCTCTTCTGAGGTTTGTTTTCATAATTATTCCAACCTGCAAAGCAATTTCTCACCAAGTAGTGAAAGAGCATTATCAGTAAGGGTCCTACATTTTCACATTAGAATCACATTAGAATCTCAACACAGAGTATGATTTATTGGGATATATATATATATATATACATATATATGTATATATATATATTGAATATGTTTAAAAGATAATATTTAAACATTAATAAATAAGATACGTAATGTCTGTAGCTATATCTAGAGCCAGATGTGTTAATAAATGAAGTATTTATTGCCATTTGTGCATTGTTACCTTTGTCCTGACTTTGTTGTTTGAACTTAGAATTGCATTAGCACCTGCAGTTACATACAGTTTATATATCTATTTATATTCACGGATAAATCTCCTCAAAACTTCAGAAACTTCAAGCTTTTAGTTAGAGTTACTTAGAATAATTTTTTGCTGCGATAAGAAATAGCTGCTACTGATCTGGGGAATTTTACAATTCCTCAGTGCTACATTTCAGCCAAATTGGACACTTCTGAATGTGTCTGCATCTGGCTATCCCTGATTGCTAATTAGATATCATGTTAAACTATAATTCTCTGTTTGCCTGACTTATTTAATTTGCTCATTCCCAAATGCTCTGTTCCCTCTTATCTCTAGGAAACAGTTGGGCTGAAGCCATCTCTCCGCTGGCTCTCATTTAGGCTGCTGCAATTCTGTTGACTTCACACATGGAGCGATCCTTTTGTGCTTTTTCTCAGAAGCACCATTACCACAGGTCTGTCCTGTCAGACTTGAGAAAGGCATTTAATTAAAAGACCATTGCTGAGTTGTTTTTCACTGTCTTGGCTTGAGCCATATCACTCTCACTTCACTGGGTCAAGAGCTATCTGAGGCACTTACTTTTGGTATTTCATGTTTTTAATGGGATATCCATTTGATAGAAAGAGATTAACCTCTAGGCCTTTTTTGAATGGTCTCTGAATCAAATATATATGATGACTAAAAGTTGCTTTTGAATGTGAACTAAGGTGGAAAAACATGACATGATTTGGGGGATATTTCAGAGATTTCTTGAAATTAAGTCAATGAAATTAGGTTGCCAGGAAAAACATTGATGGAGATTTTCATTGTATAAACAGACATTTTAGAAAAACAATAAAATGTCTCCTGTGATACCATTTCCTCTTGGTCATTTACTTTGATTGACTACATTGTTTCACTCACAAATTAGATGGCACAGGCAGAATGGGCCTGAACGCAAAGTTACCTTGAGATTCTTAATTTCCCTTCAGCTATTCTTTTCAGCACCTCAGTATATTACAATACAAAACAAATCCCTAATTGAAGATATGTGTGATGCTGTATACTGATTAGTTCTGTTGCCTGGCAAGATCTGACACTACTACCGACAAGATGACATTGCCACTTAAAAATGTAATTATGATCTGACAACGTGACGGATCAGGTTTGGTTAGGTTTAGGCACATAAACAACTTGGTTAGGGTTGGGGAGAGATCATGGTTTTAGCTAAAAAAAAACTAATTTGTTAAATTTGGGGGAGCTACTCCTCTAGCAATTAAAACAAAAACACTGTTGGTTTAAAACAAAGGTAGGAAGTTTTGGGAGGGCATCCGCCAATCAACACTGCATTTTGTCAAATTGGTGATCAAGCAAATGTTGACAGGTATTGATTTCAAAGTTGTGGCATATAATTACCTACCTCAAACATCACTTAAAGTTGACTACACTATGTATCAAAACAGACATCTGCTATACCTTCCACAAAGAGACAAATACTGTATCATCTTGAAAGGTAGTTTCCAGAGAGTAATGACCCGATAGCACCATTATGTCATCATAAATAAAGACAGTAAACAGCTCAGTCAGAGGAGGAACATATGATATGGTATAAAGTTATTTTGCTTTTGACATTCAGCAACACTTTAAAAACGTGGTTGAAATCTTCTTTGCTATGATATTTGTGTATAACTACCTGTGAAAATGTTTCATTACAACAATGCATACTAACATACTATTCATACTAAGTATGACGTAAAGTTTTAGTGCGTTCCAATTACATATGTGGATTTTGTGAATGTGAGAAATGCCTGGATGTAGCCCATACTATTAGATTAGCAAGAATTTCTGAGAATGAGTTTACAGGATATACTCAACCTTCCCAAAATGCATCACGGCTCTTCAGACTGTCCAATATCGGACTGTGAGGCAGCTGGTTTAAATAATCAACTGTTGGATAAAATAATTACAACTAATGGTTAGTGACGTTTCGGTACAGTTAAAAGGAGAAATGCCCAAACTATATATTAAATTTGTATCTTTTTTTGCAATACCTTTTTTTTTTTTAAGATTCTGATTTGTAATCACTACGATTTAATGGGTCTTTTTCATAGCAGATATTTTGAGATGCTCTTCACAGGAGTAGGATTAACGATGGCTGCAATACATTTTAGATGCAATGGTTCAAAGGTTTAAGTATTGTGCATGCTCGCTAATTGGCCTGGCTCACTGTGACACTTAAATGAAATGCAACCATCATTAACAGTATTAGTAACATCTGTGCTTTTCCTGCTATGACAAGTCAACTGTTTTACAAAGAGTTTACAAAAGCATAATTTAAGGAGTTGTATTTTTTCTTCCCTACGTATTTTCTGTTGAACTGCTGGATGTCTGTGTCTGGACCACAGCTCCCTTACAGAATAATAGCCTGCTGTCTTGGGATGTCATCAGTACAGCAGCCACAAGGGAGAGATGGCCTATCAGCGAAATACCATCTTTTTAAGCTCCATTACAAACTGAGTGCAGTCTGGAAACAGGTGCACTCAAAAGATATCTTGGTGTATATGTCAGACATGCCGAAACCACATTTAAGCAAGGTAATTCACTGTTGAACTAATTTAGCTACGCTAACTAGCGTGGCTTTTTGAATGCAACTATTGCAATTTTACATAAACAATGTTGCAATAGCAGGTAAACTACTATAGAAACATAAATACAGTGAAATCTTTAATAATATTTACACAAAATGCTGTTTTTGTAGACCTACACTGATGAATAAGAGAAAAGTAAAAATCGTATTATGTTTTTTAATGTATAATTATAACGGTGCAGCGAATGTGTCTGACTGCACCGTTAATGTTTTTTTTTCGTTTCCTCACTGTTTTTCCACAATAAGTCGAAAGAGCAAATGGAATTAGACCATAAGTGCTGTGTGTGTACAACTTGGGATGTTCTACAGCATACATACTCTACTACTATACTGTTTTTGGTTTTTATTTTTCATCTGTATGAATGTTTTGAGTTTTGGTGTCTCAAGAAACAACCAGAGAAGAGTCTTAGGCCCACATACATTCTCTCATGTAAAATGGCATCTAGATCAGAACACATTTCTGAGGCAGTTGTATTTACCTGATTAACTGAACAATGCCGACATTTAACATGAGACTGTTAGTAACTGATTAACACAAGTATGTTTCAAGTACTGATTGAAATGTCATGCGTTACCAGTAATTGTGTAATGTTTGAGTGGCAGCTGCTACTTGTTAGAGTCACCTATTAAATCTCCACTAACATGCTCATTTCCATAATAAGAATATTTTAAGGATGTGATGCTTATTATCTCTAGACCTGAACGTAGAAGTAAAGGTCAGAAGCTGGGGATATTAATTCAGTTATAAAGCACCGGAAAGGAAAGAACAATCTGAAGAGCAATGTGTTGTCTCTGCATGTGATGCTTTCACCAGACAAAAACTAGAGTTGAGAGAAACACAGGCCACAGCTGAATATTTACCCACCAGCTCTCAGATTCCACTCCATTGTCCTGGATCATCTCAAAGTGTCACTTGCCTTCTGTCAAATCTGTCCAACCTGCCAGTAATCAGAGCCTGCATCCAAAGACTAATACAATGTGACAGTTGTCAAACTCATACAGCATTTCACCCCCTACATCCCTCTAGGAAAACACAGAATACTTCTCACAGCTGTTTATAGTATCTCCGTTGGAAAATGGGACCGTGTCCGTCTCTACAACAAGATGTTCTATTGGTCTGATTATCAATTTTAAACCAATTTGGTATTCAGAGTGTAGCTGTCCCACTGAATTTTACAGTAAGAAAGATGGAAGATTGAACATGAGAGATAGAAGTACGACAGTACGTTTAGAATAAAAAATAAATAGTGTTTGCCTTCAGTGCAGGGCTGTGGTTCCTGCACTATTTTCTCTTTTCCCTCTGAGTATTGTGCTCTCAATGTTTGAGTCAAAACATTGCAAACTCCCGACCTTCTAGCATTTTGTGTGGAAGGCGTACCACTAGACCACTAGGCCATCACCACCCACAATACACCCAAATACAAGAGACAGATTTTCGTGAAGCACACTACATGTCCTAGTCCGTGTTCCATGTTTCCACATGTAGTAAACAATATTATTTCACTTTATGCCCAACATGTGAATGTAAGTCCAAGATTCAGTCTCCTGTTTTGGTCTCTTTTGCTGCTAAATATTCCACGATGTTGACCAGCTAGTTGCTAATGTTGTCTGTCTGCTGTTTGGTGCAGGGCTGGTACACACAGTGGGTTTATCACAGCTTTTGCGAAAACATCTGCCAGCTGAGACTGGAAACAGGGTTGATGAGAGCACAGATACGCTGACCCGCTCTGCCGAGCTGGGGGAAACAGAAGAGTCAGGTGATGATTTTCGGTTTGTGACTATGAACGACCACTTTCAGATAACACGTAGTTCTTTGATCCATTCTTAACATGAAAATATTGATTATTGCAGCTTTAAGTGCAAAATATTTGCAGGTGTACAGATAAGGAGTTAACGAAGGTCTCACTTATGAGTAAATCGTAAACGTAATATCTCACCATTTATTTTGATGTAGGTTTAGCTTTAATTATTTGAATGCGACTTATTCAAGCTCATCCAAGCAACCTCAGAATCTGCACCTGTAATAAAGGCTCTGTCTTCACCGTTTAACCCTTGTGCTATAGACCAACACGTAATTTACTGTATCTATATTCCTCCACATGATGTTATTTACATGCTTTCTTGTAGCTCTCCATTAGAGCGGTACCTACAAAAGTGTATTCTAAGAAGTGCCTCTGAAATTAGACGACACAAAATAACATGAGGATTATGAGGCTAACAGGTACTAAGACACTCGACCGCAGTGCACACTTGTCACATTTCTGACCAGAGGCCTGAGCTGAGTATTTATATTCACAATGGGAATGATTTATTGCAGATAGACTTTTAATTGTTTGAAAAAACCAAAAGGATTGCATTGTTCTCCGATGAGACGCAATAAGAAAGTTCACCAGAAAACTGTGCTGCTTGTAAATGACAAAGTTAATCACTGTATCTGTTTGCTTTGGCAGTTCCTTTTACATCTCTCCGTGCTCTTGTCCCCGGGGGTCTTGTTGCTATGTACATTGCTATCTACAGACCCATCATTCTTCAGTAAACACATTATCACATTTATGGGTATTATTAGAGTTCAATTTATGTTCCTCTTAGCCTAGAGCAGTCTGTCAGGTACTGATTATAAAAACAATGCATTTATTTTTGTTAGGTGTGGGTGCAACTTTAATGTTGTGGTTTTAGGGAAATATGAGGGTATGTGTAACCCCCGTGAGAGATTTTTCATTTGCATTCACAGAACCAGGTGGTGAAGCCTGATGGCACTGAAACCTGTTCTGCTTGGGATAAAGCTGATGTGTTTTGACATTGCTGTCACCAAAATGCAGGCTGAAAGCAAGCAAAGGGACACTGAGGACCCTGGAGAGAGACACTCACAGAGAGATGGAAAGATGTAGAGAGCAGACTATTAAAGACAAACCAGAGGATAGACAGAGAAAGATGCAGAAAAAGAGAGGGACACATTTCATTCATCATAAAGTTCTTATATGTTCCTGCTTAAACAAGCTTAAATGCTTTCTACGTCAGAAATCTGGCTGTTGACATATCCTGTTATTACATGCTCATCATGAAATTAACAATTTTTCTAAATGTTTTTTCTAAATGTGGTCTAATGGTTTGGCCTCCAAATAGAACATCGGAAAGTTGTTAGTTCAATACCAGGGCTGCCACCATTGTGCCCCTGAGCAAGACACTTAACCCTGAGTTGCTCCAGGGAGACTGTCCCTGTAAGTTTCTCTGAATAGGAGCGTCAGCTAAATAATGTGTAATGTAATGTAATGATCAGTGGAAGAGGACTGTAACGGAGGCAGATTGTTATACGCTCCCAGAAGTCTTTGTTGGAGCCATCACCTCTTCCGACAGTGTATGATATTGCATATACTTATGTATTGCATGTGTGTGTTGCTTGTATTGAGAGTTAGTGACCCCTATATGACCATCGCTTCAGGGCTTCAACCCTGAAGCCCTGAAGTTGGCACTTAGCTGTCAGAGGGCAATAATCCTAAAAACAGATATTCAATGTCATGCCTGAGAATAAAAGTGCATTTCTTTCTTGTCCTTTCACCACAGCCACTGCTGTGTACTGATATCATTTTGAGTTAGCAAAGATTAAAGGAGGTGGCAATGTTTTCAGACCATTCCATCCATTGTGTGCCATAACACTCCCTGTGCTATCTTCTGTATAAAAATAACCTCATTTGGCAGGACACCACACTGACTGAGCTATGTTTTTGAGAAAACCTTTAGGAAACTAATTTGCCTCTCCAAATTATCTTTCAAATACCCAGACAAAGTAATGTCTATGTCTAACATATGACGAGGAGGCTGCCTGTTTTGGGACGCTCTGATGAAAGTGGGGGGCAGCAGAGCGCTGCTTTCTCTCTCTTTGCCCTGGGGTCGCTTCAACAGGGAGCCGCTCAGCCTTTACTGGCTGGCAGCTGGGGGGACTTTATGTTGAACTGGTCTTACCTGGCAGGTTTTCTTTGCTGGCTGCTGATTTATTAATGTCCTTCCCAGTGTAAGTGGTAGACTTTTTGTGTTGTTATCAATCTACCAAATTGGACAGTTATTTGGTGAATAGTCCTGTCTGCTCTCAGTTGAGCAAAACCCGTGACAGGATGTGGGTTGCTGTTCACAGCAGTGGAAAATCAAATGGGCTCATTCACATTGATTTGATCTCATACATGAAAACTGCTGGGATCATCGTGAGGGGGACATAGCTTCGTTTGAGCAGTGTGTGAACTGAAGTTTGAATCCAGAAACCAGCTATCACAACAGGAAGTGACTGGAGTTTTAAACTTTACAACAATACATTTGTTACAGATTTTTTGTAAAAAATACATTCAGTAAAAGTCAGTTCAGTTCATTTTATGTATACAGCCCAATGTCACAAATCACACATTTTCCTAAGGGGGCTTTACAATCTGTACAGCATACGACAGCCTCTGTTCTTAGACCCCTGACAATTTACAGCCACAGTGCCGATGCAGGCTGTTAGCACTCATAACACCTTTATTTCCACACTTTATGAGTCCACATTAGAGCTCCATCATATTTATAGCATGAACATAAAATGAAGATTTTTACAAAAGCAATGTGAAAATAAGGCCACTTTAACACTTAAACAGCACTTTTAGATTTAGCTGGCTTGTCGTCGTCGCCCTGTCACAGACACGGCTACTCCCTGTACTGTAAAAGCCACCCACACAACTGGGAGTCTGTTTGGACACAAAGACGCCTCTCTCCTCTTTCCTTTTGTAAATCACAAATCAATTTCTTCTCTCAGGGAGCAGAGAGCTGTTTATTGGTTGCAAAGCGGGGAAAACAAGCAGAGAAATAGATCAAAGCATGTACAGCATATGACACCCTCTGTTATTAGGCCCTCGCTTGGGGTAAAGAAAAACTCACCCAAAAAAAACCTTTAACAAGGAACAAGCGGACGTACCCTGAATGGACAGACATGTTATCAAATATATAGATGATGTTAATGACAATTATACAACTCATATCAAGCAAAACACGAATATTAAAAACTAGACTGAGTGCAATTTGTAGTATTAGTAGTAGTAGTAACTAATTATCTGTGCTTCTCTAACCATCTCATGAATGTAGATTTGTATTGACTGCACAGACATGATCCTATAACAACATTGAACAATACAGCTGTGCCAAGAAAATGTATTTTCATGTAATTTTAAGTTGTCAACAAGCTAATAAAACTTCAGCAGCTATGACTTTAGCAGGTTTGAAAAGGACACAGACAGGACAGATGCTCTGTGTCAGGCACCAGAGCAAGTTCCATTGACAGGTAAATGTGTGATGAGAGGTGTAGTGAAAGGCACCATCGGTCAGGTGAAGCCCTGAGGCGTTGTCAAGGGATGTAATCAGGTCTGCAAGTGGTGAAGGGGAGGAGGTCAGAGTCGGAGTCAGAGAGTCAGACTAAAATGGTGCACAACAGCTGCAGCTGCTGAGATCGGCTGGGACTACAGGTCTTAGATTAATGACAGCCAATGCGACACACACCTCACACCTCACAGCAGCGGCGTGGCAGCCTGTTATCACTCTAACACCCTTATTTCCACACTTTACGAGTACGTCCACATTAGCACTCCCTCACATTCATAGCGTGAATGTGAATAGAGATTTTTACAAAAGGAAAATGCAAATGGAGCCGCTTTTACACTTAAACTACACTTCTAGATTTAGCTGGCTTAATATTGAAGTTGTCGCCCTGTCACAGACATGGCTACTCTTTGAACTGTAAAAGCCACCCACACAACTGGGAGTCTGTTTGGACACAAAGACGCCTCTCTCCTCTTACCTTTTGTAATCACAATCAATTTCCTCTCACAGGGACCAGAGAGCTGTTTAATGGTTGCAAAGCGGGGAAAACAAGCAGAGAATATAGATCAAAGAATTTCTGACACTAGCCAGGTGCAAAGCCCTGAGATCCAACCTTTTATGTGGCGACTCGAGCAGCTGTGTGGGTAATCCACAATATTACAGCCAGGCTTTGTTTTGTAAATGGGTGGTTCTACAGCTAAGTCCCAATGTAAATGGCATGAGGTCACATAGGATAGTTGTAAATAGGCTAATCATATCTGAAATGCTTGATTGGGTGACGAGTGCTTTAGAGGAGCTGTGGTTTGTAGCTCATTTATGACATTTAATAAGAGCTACTTAAAGGCTAAATGCCATGTTTGTGATTACTGATTAAAATGATTTCAGAATATGTTCAAGGGGCACTGGTTTCATCACTATAGAAAAGCATTCATTGGGGACGTGAAACTAAGGATAGTAACCATCCTATCAGGAAATTATACCTTGAATAACAGCTTTGTGGGGGTGTGGGACTGCTAACCTGAGCTGATGCAAACTGACACACTCAAACAGGCAGGACTTTATTGGTCATGTGATGCAGCTGACCTTTCATTTGTAAGAATAAACAGTGAGGACAACAGAGCAGCAGAGGTCTTTTAGAAAGCGGCACCCTCAGTGTGGCGGGCTGGATGCTGATCCTTTGGGACAGCTGTTGTGTTGTAAGGTGTGGCTCTGCTAGGTTGAGAAGTCTTTTCACGCACACCGCTGAAACCCTCCTGCATCTGTGATGCTGACCCTCATAGCACACACGCAACACCGTAGAGATAACAAAAGAACCCTGAAAGGAAGATGTTATTGGGGTGGTTGTAGTTGTTAACAAAATCTATTTCCGAGATTGTTCACTGTTACTTTGGCACGTAGAGCTGTGAAATAACACAACCACAGAGTTGTATGGGTACTGTAAAGAACAGTCGGTTCCTCATGCCTGGCCATATATCGGCTGTGTTGTATTAGTGACATTTTCAAATGTCATCCTGTTCAGTGGCGGTGAAGTCACACACTGCTTGTGAAGTGAAGTGGATGATTCTGACACTCAGTGATTGACGCTCTTTTTCTGCACTCAGATAACATCATTGTCACAGAATAACATTTTCATAAGTCACCTCCTTTTCTGACTCATTTGATTTAACTTCCTTCTCCTTCTAATCTTTACTTTTTCTCTCTCTGTCTCCCTGTATCTCATCTGCTTTATGATAGATCTGTTCTGTCAATGCAACTGCTTATCTTTGCTCACCATGTCTCGCCTTTAAGGATTCTGTCTTTATAAATGATGATACAAGGTGGTAATTGTTCTATTTCACAAAGGTAGAATCATCATTAAGAATTTCTGGTTAGTTAGTTGCTACGCTTTTTTATGTACTTACCTTGCCTATATGCTATTGGAAGTGGCACAATTCAACTTTATTACTCCTATTATAATTATTGTGACAGTATTTGTATTTCCATTGGTGATGTGCCTGTTAGGAGATCATCATCAGCATGCAGTATGGTTGTTTTCTCTGGAGCTAAGCTGCAGCATAGCTTAAATGGATGAAGTCAGTGATGTGACCGAAGAGCACCTGCAGACAGAGCCAGGCGATAATGGAGCCAGGCCTGAGGGAGAAAGAGCTCGCAGCATTGTGAGAAGCAATTTGAGGAAGCTCAATAAGTCATGGCCCTGTAGAGCTTTTATCATATAGCACTCGGGCTTACTTTCATGTGCTGTGATAGAAGCAGGAGGTGCACTAGTAGGCATGAATTCCTAAGGTATAGCATCACATATGAAACACGGGACACTACTCAGCAATCAAATTACCATTCATACTGTATGTTAAGAGTAGGCCTTTCGTTTGTGAACTCAGTGCTCCTGTGTTCAGGTTTGCTATACACTGTAAAATGGGTGGTGATGGCCTAGTTGTCTAGTGGTACGCCTTCCAAACAGAACACCAGATGGTTGTACTAGGTCTGCCACCATTGTGCCCCTGAGCAAGGTGCTTAACCCTGAGAGTGACTGTCCCTGTAGTTAAGTCACTCTGGATAAGAAGTCTGCTAAAAACTCCTACAGGACAAAATTGTGAAAAAGTCATTATGCATAAATCCTGTGACTTAAGTGTAGAAATGGTATGATTAGAGCAGGGGTCGGGAACCTATGGCTCGCGAGCCATATATGACTCTTTCGATGACGCGATATGGATTGCAGACAGTTTTGAGCTGACATTTTTTAACATGATTAACAAGTAATAAATAATTATACTGTGTAATTATACAAGTCCGCTCTGTCTCTGACTGTAACTGTGTGCACCCTTCTGTGTGTGTGTGTGTGTGTGTGTGTGTGTGTGTGTGTGTGTGTAGGGGGCGGAGCCCTGCCCTTCGCGAAAACAGCTGAGGAGAAACTGTGCAAAGCAAGCAGTAGACCAGGGGTGTCAAACTCAATCACAGAGGGCCAAAATGAAAAACTGGGACTACCTCGAGGGCCAAACACGGTCCACATGTATTGAACAGGATAGACATATTGGATAAAGTGCAAAAAGATATGGAACATATTTAGGTAGGCTACATTCTCCGAGTATGCACATATGTCAGAACCAGATGTTTGGAATCTTTTCTTAGCTGCCAGTTTAATGTTTGGGGTTCTGTGGAAACCCTCAGTGCATCAGTGAGACTCCTGTGTGGGTTTTGTTCATCACAGAGAAAAGCTGCTCACACAGGTATGTACTTCTAAACATGCAAAGCATCTGAGCGGCATGAAGGTTGGAAACTGTGCAGCGCCCAGAGTCATACTTTGCCTTTAGTGTGTCATTACACTGGAGGTCAATCAGCTCCATTTGGAAGTGCACATGTGGCAAATGCGCAGTCGGTGTTTGTCAGTGTTTGGAAACACGCAGTGACCAAAGTTTCCTTGCTGCATCAGAGTCTCTCACAGGCAGCTTGGCTTGGAAAGCTCTCACTGCATCATACATGTCCGGTGCTTATTAAATGTTCCATTTCCAGAGCTTTACAACACAGCACTTCCTGGTGTATGATGCATCGATACACCGTCAGCTGCATCTTCTCCCGCATCCAACTAATCCGCTCTTTCACCGCGCATCTAAGGCGCTCCATCTTTCGTCAGTCCCATCAGTTTGTCCCGGGGCAGTTTCATTTCGCACACATTTAGATACTTCCTCAAATGTGTCTTTTCCCGTGGTTGTGCCATGCATTGATTTAACTACCAAAACCGGCGCACAGACAATGGTAGGGGAAACACTGATAGCGCTTTTAGTACTTGGAGACGTGATATACTTAAAACTCAATTTTATTAAATATATAGCTCTCAAGGAAATACATTTAAAAATGTTTGGCTTTTATGGCTCTCCCAGCCAAAAAGGTTCCCGACCCCTGGATTAGAGGATATGTTGTATGTAGTGGTAAAGGATGGCTTAGCCAAAGGTGGTTCATAACTGGAACAGTGACTGAGTGCAGCTGACAGCTGGGGCACAGGAGTGCGCAACAAAGGCAGGCAGGACACTAGTACTTGGCAGGCAGGTCCAAACTGTCACCGCTGATTTCTACAGTCAGGTCTGAAGGGAATGCTTTTCATCAGTGTATCTTTGCTCAGCCAAGAGTACTGGGAAGGACTTTGCATTGTGATGATTATGATTTACCCAATGATTTATTTTGTGGTAAGCAAAATGAACAAATCTTGCATTTGTAAAGATAGTATCTAGCAGTAGCCTATAGTTTATTGTTTAGTGTTATTCTTCTTTAGACCCAACCCTATTTTTCTCCATCTATAGTGAAACTTGTGAGTCAGTAACAGCTTCTCTCTGTCGGTCAGTAACAACATCTGTCGGTTCCATGGGAGCAAGGGATGGTGATGTTTATGATGTTTGTAATGCTGGCATTAGGCCTGAGAATGAGTAAATATCTGTGATGCCAGTGTGAGCCAGGTGTAAGGCTGAGGTCTTGAGGTGTCTCCATGACCACTAAAACCATCTGTCAGTGCTCAACACAAAGAGCTCTGGGCACAAGACCTTTTCAACAGTTGATGAAAAATACATGTTCATATACACTTAGGTCATCGTGACAGGTCAGGAAAATATGGTGCAGAAAACTATATAAGGAAGCGGAGTGCCAGTGGGTCTGCTGAAGTCAACTTGACAACAGAAATACTGTAGCAGGAGAAAATGGCCAAAGGTTACACACAGACAGATGCATATAGAATTTGGTGATGCTACGCTTTATAGCAGTTCCACTGAATATTTGAGCATATACAGCCACAACAAGAGGCTTGGACGAGCTTAACTATGTTGCATAGATGCTAGAGAAATGAGAACAGTAGCGACCAAACATGCATGACCTACGATATAAACAGCAGCCAGACACGGGTCATGTGTGCAGAGACAAGCTGTTGGCTAAATAATGCATATTTCTATTAAACGTCTTTCTGAATGATTAGAAAGATTTTCTCCTCACACCTGCAATACATTATTGATGGCCATTCCTAAGCTAACAGGCTGCTATGCGTTAAAAAATGTGATTTGCATAGTCGAAGTGGATTTAGAAAATGACAGCTAATGGCGTCTTAACTTAGGCTCAAGGGCATTAAGCTGAATAGTGGCAAAGTATGCTTGCAGAGTTAATGTTACAAAATGCACTAACCGTCAATTTAAGCTCTTTAAAAAACGGTGACTGATGAATACTTCAATTAGGATTTCACTGACAAAAACATTCTGCAGAAAGCACTGACTCAAACTGTATTTATATCAGAAATGATAGCGAAGTCCTCACAATCTTCAGCGGTGAGTTTGAAAGCTCCTTTGAAAGTTTTTCTTGCTGTAAAAAATAAACTTGAAACTCCATCTCTGCTTTTGAGTGCTTTCTAGAAAAGGTTATTACTTTTGTGGTAATAGTGTATAGAGAAACCTTCCTCCAAAAGCAAAAGTAATAGTTTGCTTACAAAGACAAGGCTGTGCCAAAGCTGATGTGGCTGCCATGAGCTGCATGATTAGAAGGTCAATAAAGCCCGAAACACACTCACACAAGAATTGAAATAGATTTCAGGGTCAATATCACATCATCGCAGCTATTATTTGTAAAGCAAGCAACACTGCAATGACGACAATGAATAATGAGTTCCTGCCCGTCGTCTATAATGATGCTACATTGTGCCACTTATGTAGAGAAAGTCAAAGTTTATTTAAAAAGGAAATGATTTAGTTTAGAAAAATCTACTGAAGCCTCTCATTACAAAAGTATATTTGTTTCTTGACCTGTCAATTGAATAGTTTCACTTACATTCCCTGGAGTCTTGCCCTCACTTTCATAACAATGCTTAACCCCACGCTAGGGTGAGCATAATATTGTGGAACACGTTACCGATGCTGAGAGGTAGTCTAAAATTATTTGTATTCTGCCCCATAGCTCGTAACATCTTTGTGTTTTGCCTTCTGGTTGATTTAGTAGCACACACAAAGCCTTTAGTATGTGAAGGATATAACAAATATATTTTATTTGAATGTAACTGTCCCAACTCCAACGCTAACCAAATACAGTAAGCATAAAAGGAAGCTAAAGTTTAAATCTGCATTGCATGTGACTTTGTAGTGAATCGCAATTTTAGAGGGTGACAGGTCAACCTCCACTTGACCCACGAGTGCACACTTATATTGGCATCAAACACAGCCCCGTTATGCCCCGTTACGCCTTCACTGCTTTCTTCACAGCAATTGGGCCGGTTGCACAAAACACCTTAAGTTTACTCATTAAGCATGACACTTAAGGCTTAAGTTCTCCTTAGTTGAGGTACTTAAGGGTTTAACTTTTGAAAACTAGAGCCAATCAAAATATGAAACATTAATTTGCAGTCGTATTTCCAATAATCACGTCTCCTTTTAATTCTATTTTGGTCTCCTCCCACTCTGAATTAGGTTGTACCAACTATTCCTGAATCCATTGCAAAGTTTGTGTTTTGTATATCCCTTCTTAGTTCTTAAAGTTCTTAATAACTACTAGTTTCAAACTAGGGATTCTCTTAATTCAATTCCAACTTAAGGAAGGTAATTTAGTTCAGTACTGGGTGTAAATGCTAAGTAAGAAGAAATATCAATGTAAGAACTTGTTTGTCTGGTGCAGCCTGTTTTAATTTAGTGATGTGTAAGTCTCCACACATTAAACACTCATGTCATAACGAGGCTAAGTTTGAACCTATGAAGAGCTAATGCAACTGGCTCCTAGATCTTTACGTTGCTAGATACTCCAATGTGTCCACTGGCTCTAACTTTGTCTTTCTACCATTTAGTGATGGGCATGTGGTGTAGTGTACAGCGGATTTAGTGTGACTTTATTTTAACAATCTTAACACAGTAAATGGTTTAGCCTTGGTTTACATTGTGGGGACCTAGCTTTTTGTCACACACACACACAGACACACACAGACACACACACACAGACACACACACATACACACACACACACACACACACACACACACACGCACATACATACACACGCACATACATACACAATGGATTACAGTAAAGTGTGACAGGATTGTTCAGATGTTAAATCCCTGAGATGTTTGAGTGTGAAACAATCAGTGGTACAACCCAGCCATGACTCATCGCATAACTGGAATTAAACATGTCAACTTATGGAATCATTCTTCAAACCAGTCTGCATGGATTTAACACAGCTTGACTTCTACAATTACTGCTGCTGCTGTCTGTTGCCACATGACGTTGTCAAAAGCTTGGTTCAGACTGAATAGGCATTGCTGCTGATGGCAATGTCAGCATTTTATAGCCTGCGTTCAATAAAAAAATAAAATCGATTGAGTCTCCTTTAAAAGTGGAGTTCCCACTGGGGCAAAATATCTAATTCATTGGCTTTGAAGGAACCACAAAAGAAAATCAATATGGTGTGCTTCAAATATTATTGTCATGAAAAGTGTAGCCAAACGTAAATGTAATGACAACAATATACCATAGTAATAGATATGTATCTTCAACTACAAAGTAGCAGAAGTAATGTAAGAAGCGAGCAGAGGAAGGATGGATGAGGAGCTGTGGGAGAATAGACGTAAACAGGGGAGATGATTGTGGCTGCCTTGCTGCTATTTGGAGCTTTGTCACTATCCAGATCATCGACTGGACCTCGACTCGGCAGCCAATCACATGAGAGCAAGCCAGGACCCGAAGCCTCTTTTAGCCCACAATCAACACCCTGCAGATGCTGTCACAGTTGAACACAGCTTACCTACAGTAGACATGTTATAAAGTATGATGATGCTCTTTGTTGCGTACTATAGTCGTGATATGAAGTTGACAATGGGCATTCACTTTCACTAGTTAAACCAAGCAGATATTGCCATGATCTCCCATGATCTGAATCATATTGCAGAACTTGTGCCTTAATCATCAAGCCACTTCTTATATTTCCAATTAATAACTTTGAACAGGTCTTCTTCAGACTCCGAAATAAACTGATCATGCTTATGGAGGTGCATGATATTATGGTTTTTGGTTCAGGCTGCTATTTAACTATTTCAGAGGCACTTGTGCTCTTTTAATTACGTCATCTTCTGCAATTGTATAGTGGTTTCCGACTAGAGAATTGACGTCACCTACTTCTTATCTTGATGAATCAACTTCAAATACTCGCATAAAGGTAGTGGATGGAAACAAGCATTCATTGACATTTTTATGCAATACATTGCATCATTGTCCTGACACATTTATCTGGTAAGTGGTGTTACATACATTGCATTAGCATTATTCAGGTCATTCTTTTAGGATAGGCGCAGCTATTTACGCTGCCATCCACAGCATTTCATCTACCTCCCTGCAAACTGGGCTGTTGGTCATCCTCTGGCTACACCACCTGCGTTCCCCTGACGTCGATACTGTCCTCACAAAACAAAGTTCCCTAAGGCCCTGAATTCTTGGTACGCCTTGCATATAGCTCGTGGTGGTGCCTTGTTTTTATGCCTCTATGCTGGAGATACCCTCCTAGGCCAAAGGCATTATGTTTTCGGGTTCTCGTGAGCGTGATATCTCAGGAATATCTCAGGAATGCCTGGAGTGAAATTCTTTAAATTTGGCAAAACGTCTACTTGGATTGAAAGATGAATTGATTAGATTTTGGTGGACAAAGGTCAAGTTCACTGTGACCTCACAAATCACGTTTTGGCCATAACTCAAGAATTCATCCAAAAATGACTAATGGGACCAAATGAAAAAGCGATGACATTTTGGACAGACATGGATGTAAATTGCAACTTGACTGGTTAGCTCAGGCATACCACCACGAGGCGATATTTCTAGTTTAGGTTTGTCAATGCTACTATTGCCTTTCATTTTTGTTGTCCGCTTTTATCATCTGATAATATTGTTTTGTTTTTGTTTTGTACTCATTGCACATTGTCTAACGTTACATCATTCACTGCTTCATGGTCAAGCATGACCTCATGCAAGCATAACATTTGCTTTTGTTTTGCGATGCATTTCTCCCATTTCCTATTCTATTTTCTATTTTTGCTTACAAATCCGCTGATGTCCAGTAAGATAAGGAATATGCGTATTTCTACATATATATATATATATATATATATATATATATATATATATATATATATATATATATATATATACGGTATATGTATTTCTTTAATGGGGTAATATTCCTGTACTAACCATGGCATTACCACCCCCCTAAATTGGACTCTCACGATGGGGTCAACTCTCCAAAATTCTAACCTTATTTTGCACGGTATAATAAATGTAATTGTTCACTTCAAATGAAGTATCTCCTGATTGACATAAGTTTCTTCAAGCAGACTACAGGTACACAAAGGAACATGTGAGAACATAATGTAAAAACCAGGCAATCATTTTAATCAAACAATTTTTCTTTGCAGAGTTAAGTTCCCGGCACTTTCCTAAATGTCTGAGGAGAAGTTGTCATAAACTCTGCAGAGGACTATCAGTTTGTTGACAGTAAGAGTGCCAGAGGTAAAGATGTTTTCTGTTAATATCTCCTAAATCTCTCTGAGCATTGATGTGAGACAACTGTGTTCAATCTTTGAGTTGGCAGTACCAAATGTCCATCAAGACACTGACTCTCCACAGTAAATTCCTGCAGATTTTTACTTACTTAATCTCCAACTTTACTTTCACCTCTCCGAAATCCATCAGAATCCAGTCTGAATAAACGTGTATGAGAAACCACAGGATGAACAAACAATTGTTCAGCTGCAGACAGAAGATTGTTCTCTGCTGGATATTAAACTGCCACAACATTTTCCTGGGAGCTATTCGCAGCCCTCTCTCATGAAGGCAATCACACAAAGCCGAGAGAAACCCGCTGTGTGACATATAGAAAGTAATTCTCCGTTTTGCATTGTGTTAAAGCTGTTTTTACTCTTCTATACTCACTGCAACATGTAATCAGATTTATATTTATATATATTTACATATCTATCTATCTATATAAATGTCTTAATTTAAATTCATTGGTTGCATTGTTAATGTGTTATTCTACTATGCAGAAACCTAAGAGGTGAAAATGAGGAACATTCATAGCACAGTTATGAGTTTATCATACAAAGACTAAATGTATCTGCTACTTTAGATTGAGGTGAGTGCAAATGTATTTAATATGATTTTAAACTTGTATAGAATCAATTTAATTTGCCATTTTTAATCTGTTTTAAGCTGTGACAGGACTTGTCTAAGCGTAGATATCATGCGTCTCTACAGCCTTTTTCCTATTAGAGGTTTGAAAAAGGCAAGACAACTAAAGGTTGAAAATAATGTAAGAAATGTACAGTATATATAATGTGCTGGCTGAATGTCCATGCGGTAGACAGGATAAAAAAAACTAATGTAATCCAGTACAGTAGACATGGAATAAATACTGTGCCATGTTTGTTATCGAGTAATATTGAGTTTCGGATCAGACCGTGCCAAAGAGGTATTGTTTGTCATAAGTGTGGTCATTTGTGAAGCCATTGATATTGGTGTTGTATTGAATTGTACTTTTTTTGTAGATGTATCTGAAAGTTTTCCGTGCAAACACAATTGCAATCCGGTGTAACTCTGTATTATGGCCTCAAGAAACTCAACATTATAAGCTTCACAACGGTAGTATTTATTCCAATGCTACTGTACTGGATCCAATTATATTGAACAGGGGTGGATTGCATCCACCCCCAGTATAAGATTTCTCCAACCCCTAAAAAACTGTGGAAATCCAATTATTAACCACTAATTTCCTTTTTTTCCTCCATTTTTGTCTCCTTCAATTTGGACAGCTGCCTTCTTACACACATTACATCCTATTTAAATTCGCAAAACATTTTATCAATACAATTTTTTTAAATCCTACATGAGGACACCAAGTGTCCGGCCTGAGACAGCGATCAGTGTTACTTGACAAGCTGCAGCCATCCATCACCAGAATAAGGCCTTGACAGGCGGGGCACATGGAAGGCAGAACAGAAGGAGGGAGGAACTAAGGTGAAGGAAATCAAGATTCAAACAGTTTAATCTGCATATGGAGCACAGGCAGTCTGACAGCAGCATATTGCCCGACGGCTTCGTTCTCCCTGGGTTTACATGACAAGTAATTTCTGGAGCTGCTGGTTTCACCCTGGGGAGCTGGCGTTCAGGTGGGCCAGGAGCAGAGCCACAGCACAACAGATGCTTTGACAGGAAGGAGAAAGGATGTAAAACGCTGCATTGATCATAATCTGACCCAGACAGATAATGTACGTTTTTACACCCTCAGTGGGAAGGATTGTATATTGGCAGTACTTTTTTCCAGTAGATAAAAGAAAAAATAATTTTCGGTTGAGTGAATCAAATTAACGTTTATATTTTGAATATTAATAGAAAAAGCAAATGAGAGGAAAATCTTTTTGTGTTAATCCATTTATTTTCCATTCAATGCTCCTCACACGTATGCCAAAGAAAACACATGTCTTGATGCCAGTTTGAATGAATAAATGATCATAATATACCCATTTTCCTGTCGAATTCAATAACAATTAATAACCTACATTATGTCTTGTCAACGTTATTTTCTACAATTACCACAACATACCTAGTCTCTGAATTTAATCTTTTAGAAATCTAAATCACTTTGGCAGAGGGCGTGGCGAGGGCGATATTCATGGTGGAAGAAATAGACTTTAATTAAGAGGAAGACTTTAATTACAGAACGAATTTATTCCAATTAACAGAATTTACACGGCATGTTGGTTTTTTTCTCCACTGCCAACGCAGACACTCATACAGTCATCAACAGGAATCCAGAGAAATACACCGATTAATGAATTGCATATTGTATGCAAAAACACATACAACATACAGTACATGTTTAAACATTAATCTCTCCATTGCATTAGCAACATGAGAGGGTATTTTAAAGCAGCAAATGCGAAGACTTTTTTTCGACACTTCACGAGGATGCTGCTTGACAAACGGTGCTCCAACTACTGAAAGTACAACAGTGGTTGATTGAATACTTTATAAACAAAGAGGCATAACACGCACTATACCCCTTGGAGATCGTTGAGTCTTTGTTGGCGTTAAAAAGCCACAAGGAATAACTTAGGTGAACACCTGTGAGCTGCAGTCACCAGCAGGGTTTAGTTACCTCTAAACACCAATATGAAAACAGGGGCTTGTTTGTGGATCATAGCTTTGTCTTCCATCTGTCTTCACTAGACTTCAGATCTGATTCAAATCATTATATAAAGGTCGTCTTCAGTCAGTAGGCTCCAACAATAACTGCCTCCGTTTCTTTAGACGGTCTCCTGTCCGTTACTAAAAAGTTTATCATTCCCTCTGACTTTATGAGAAGGTTGCAACCCAAGAAAAATATGCCAAAAACCACCGTGAGGGACAAAACGCACATGACGGCTATCTGGACCACCCTCATGACGAAGAGGCTCCTCTCATCCGGAGCAGCTGCCACAAAGCCGTTATCAGTCACCACGGAGGAAAAGTTGCAGCAGAAAAGCTCCTCAGTCTTGTTGAGCAGTCCACCCTCCGTTTGGTTGAACCCGGTGTTATTCATTTCCACTTTTTTTTAAAACAATAATCAAACTTTCAGTGCCAGAGACGTGAGAGACAGAGAGGGAAAGGCGCCTGGAACAATCCCCGAGAAACGTGTCATCAGGTGAAAAGTGAGGATGAGGATGAGGATGATGATGATGATGATGAGGCGCAGAATTGAAGAAGTTCAGTCGGATCAGATAGCGCTCTCTTGAAGTTCAACAAGCTACTTTGACATCGCATTACTGGAGATTTCATGTGGTCTGTAGCAAGTTTCAGAGCAGAGTGAATCCTCCAACCCGCGGTTAAATAGCCAGACAGTAGCTGCCTGCGTTAAAACGCTTTAGTGGCAGGTCGACACAGCAAGAGCGCCACCATACGACCAGACTGCGCACGTGACTTATGAGTGTCCATCTAGGCATTACTTTATGTAGTACATTATGTTCTGTCTGTTCTGTTCTGGTATGTGCGTGTGTGTGTGTGTGTTTACATACATTCATGAATGTAGCCTATTAGTTACCAGTGTTTAGACAAACATTAACAATATGTAGCCTGCAATAAATCCTGTCTTTATTAGACTTTTGTAGTTTCTTGTAGATTATTAATTATCAATTAGCTTTTACAAGGAATACGTGTTTATCTATCTATGTATGTATCTATGTATCTATGTATGTATGTATGTATGTATGTATGTATGTATGTATGTATGTATGTATGTATGTATGTATGTATGTATGTATGTATGTATGTATCTATCTATCTATCTATCTATCTATCTATCTATCTATCTATCTATCTCTATCTATCTATATATATATATCTATCTATCTATCTATCTATCTATCTATCTATCTATCTATCTATCTATCTATCTATCTATCTATCTATCTATCTATCTATCTATCTATCTATCTATCTATCTATCTATCTATCTATCCATATGTATTGAACCCGTATGTAACAAAATACCTTTATTGGCATTATTATTGGCATACACGCATACACAAAATATTTCAATAATTTAGTAAAATCAGTAATCTGTACAGTTATCCAGCAATTAGATGCTGTCACCAATGATAACTGAACTCTCTGTTTTTTAAAACTTTTTCTGGATTTTGGTTAAAAAAAAAGTCAAGACTATTCATCAAACGCTTTCTTTTGCAAACTGATGATGTTCAAGTGTTACATTTTATTCATTAATAAACACAATTTGTATTGTGTCTCAGTAAGCCATTGTGACAGTGAGTCAGCACAATACCAGGACCCTAAAACAGAAGCAACTAAATCGAATGCATCCATCATTGATTTCATTATTTAGATGTGCTTCTCCTACTGTGACATGTCAAAATATCTTCTCTGAAAAATGACAACTGCTCTCTTCCATACTGAAGTAAAACAAAAGCTAACCAACAAGCAGAGGTAGAAGACTTTATTTAGATGTTGGTGGTAAACATATCACAATTAGACATTAATTCACCCCATAATAATGTCTTACACATAAAAACAAGTGGAAGTGTCAATTACTCAAATGTTATTTTTAAATGGTCAAACATACTTCATGACATAAACTCTTACTCCCTCTCTGGAACAAAGAGGAAACAGGACATGCACTGACATCTAGTGGATACTTTGAGTCTGGTGTGGACACATTATTTAAAAAACAAAACAAATCTACATGCCATAAATGCAATTATGAATGCTAGTCCAATTTATCTCACAATGCATCCACAGTGTATAAGCCGGCTGTTGTATTATCGTTGATTTAAATGAAATAACCAGAGAGCTTCAAATAAAAAGGCAGTTTACAGTCTATGACAGTACATCATTGAGAGTACATTAGAGTTATGATGAACTGTTTAACATGAACTACTACATTGCCCAGAGGCCAATGCAACACTGAAGGGCTTTCATCAATAGCAGCAGATGGCAGCATTGTTCAACATGTTTTTCTGAAGGCATGCCTTAAAATTGCTGTAAAAAAGGTTGTAGTATATTGTAAATTACTTTACAGTGTACTACAATCTCCCTGTTATTATATTTTGATGTATTCATTTTTAACTTTATTTTACCAGTCCCATTGAAATCAAACATCTCTTTTAAAAGAGAGAACAAGCCCAGGTAACAGCTGTTCAAAGTCAGATTCAAATACGACATTATTTAATTGTTTTAATTCACAATAAAACAGAAGAACACGTGTTTAACACAATGGCCTTCCAAGAAAAACAACCACATGCCTCCATCACCACATTATTAGTACATCATGTGAAAACAAACATCAACACTGTGAAGAAGCCCTGTGGGTTTGTTATATGCAACACGATGGCAAAACTAAAATCTCAAACCAGGAAGTAAAGTAGAGATAATCTGAACATTCATTGAGTTAATAAAAAACTACTCTACGATTTTTAGATAGATAGATAGAGATGTCAGAGGGATATTAGAGAAATAAAGATAAATGCAAAGAGAAATACATATGCACAGCCTCTTTGTATAGGCTAATATTTGTCAAAAGGACAATAAAGGACAAGAGCTTTTTTCCATTGTGGTCCTTTGAGTCTAGGTGTGTGTTTGACTGTTAGTGTTTGAGTGAGTATTTTAGTTGACCTAAGATACATGACAAGCAAAACATACTTGGTAAAGATTAAGATGCTTTTAATTTAGTCCTACTTGATTAATATCATCCACGTCAATCAAAAATACAAAATGTAAACTTAAAAACAAAACATTTCTGAAACATAAAAACTGAAATAAAATTTGTATGATTCAATTGAAAACCTGTTTTGAGACATGGCTAATTTCCTGGCAAGTGCCAAGAAAGTACTTGTCTTTTTTCATTCAGCAATCCCAAGCCAAAACAAACAAACAAACAACAACAACAACAACAACAACAACAAACACCTTAAATATTCCATGTATAGTGTATTATACTGAAAGTTTCCTATTCCCTTTTTCCCTTACAAAAAAAATGTAAAGCCCCTGGACATCTATCTGGACATAATACCAAAAACATAATTCAAAATTAAATGAACAATATATAATTTTGCATGTTTTACACTAAAATCGCAGTAGTAACCGCTATATGATGGCTGCGGTGGCTCGGTGCACGCGCCTACATTTACCAGACGCCCGTGACAGTCCACTTCGAAAGGATTTCATGATCGACGTCGCTTTCAGCCAATCACAGAGAAGAATAGAAATATTTTGAAGGTCGGTCTGAGCTGAGGTTAGATTGAGCTGAATATTATCTCGCCTGTCCTCTTACCGTTATAATATTCAGTCGGTGAACAGGTGCGTGCTAAGGCGTTACGTTACATTGACTGCATCAGCGTTTAAACGAATTTGGAAAATTAATGGAGACTGGTTTACTGCGGCTCAACTAGGGACAAATCATATCAAGGAGTCCAAACCGGTACCACGGTAGGCTTTACTGGACGGACAGTATCACACTGCATTGTGGACTACTCTGTATTGAGATGGACTGTAAGTTAGGTGTCGTTTCGAGACGTCAGTTTGCAGGAGCTATTCACGCAGTGCAATTTGGCCACTAGTTGTAGGCTACTGTATATTGGGTCATGTTGTCTGCGTTCAACACGTTGCCTGAGAGCGAGGCTGGAACAGGTCACTGGTTCACTCCATCCATAATTTAGGTAAGCAGAGAGTATCATAATTTTCTGTCGCGTGCACACCATTTTCCATAAGGCAATCATGTCGCGCTCTAATTGCTTTACACAACATGTCAGTAGAGTAGATTGAATACTGATGCTTAGCCTATAACTTGATATTACACTAAATCAAGGTTATGTTCTGTATCAGTGAGAATTAGTGTTCACTGCCTCTTAAAACTGCTGTTGTTTTTTTCCATCTCACTCCTGTCACATTCAACAATGAATATAATAATCAATATATAGGCAAATGTACATGCACATGAGTGAAATGTGGCCAGTGTGTGTGTGTGTGTGTGTGTGTGTGTGTGTGTGTGTGTGTGTGTGTGTACATAGCTTTTACGTTACACCTATAAAACCCCCAGAGTGATAAATGTAATCTTTTTCTGTTGTTTTGGTTCTAAAGAAGCTGCAGTCATTGGCCTAATGGGCTTATTGGGATCAACTCCTATAATCACCTGCTGTTCCTGGTAGGGCTGGGTATAGATTGGCATTTTTCAATACGGCTGCCAATGCTAATATGATACTTAGTGCTGGTTGCATAACAATACTTTTTTCAATATTAAAATTGATTTTACATGTATTAAAATATGCAAAATCTCAGTATTTATTTTTCATAATACATGTTGACTGTCAATGGCAACTTTCAAGTCTTTCCAGTTCTTAATGCCACAGACACAATTTGTTCAGCAATCAAAAACGATTGATGTACGACACACTGCTAAACTTTCTGCTTGTGACAATAGAAATGCGGATGACTGGAAGACAGGTTGAATCTGTACCCTGATATGTCTTAACATATGAATGCTCTCTCTGAAGTACCCATGAGAATGCTCCTTAAATCCCAGTCTACCTTAATTGTCCACAGCGAAAAAACTGTCTTGCCGCAGGATTTGATCACTTTTTTTCCCACTTTGTCTTCAACTGTTTGCTGCTTGTATTAGTGCCATGGTTCCAATGTTCGAGTTCAGTTATATTGCTACGGACAGCAATTAGTTAACAGTCTGGCAGTAGCATACAGTACAAGCACTCCTATTGAATGAAGGAGGAATTGGTAATTTAGCTCTTAGGACTGCACCAGACATTTCACAACAAAGGGAGTTGCTAACAGCACAATTAACTGTCACTTCACGAAGCAATTAATGCCTTGTGGTTTACACTTGTCTTGAAAATACTGGAAAAGTGGCCTGTAAAGACTGGAGGGACCTATTCTTAGTGCTTTGTAAAGCAGAGAATAAATATTCCTCTGTGCAGATGGTTAGACTAATTGACTCAGACTTCATCGGACGAGACTCCAGCAAGCTGCTGGCAGTGCGGTTGGTGGTACCAAACCCAAACATGTCACTGCCACTGACACACCATAGCAGATGGTGAGAGATGCAAACAGACATCAACAGAAAGAATCATCATTGATCTGTCTGCAATGTGAGGTGATATGCTACACACAGACTTGAATTTCAGCAGAGTTTTACTGAGACTTTTGACTTGATTAGACTCGTTATTTGGAAGTCTAGATCGCTTCTACCTACTCGGGTTATAAGTCAGTGAATTTTGTGTGAATTCTGTCTGAAATCCTCCGTCACGCTGTGATCTGAGTGAAGCTCTTAATGCAGCCGTACGGAGGCTGCCTTGTTTTTGAATGAGATAAGAGTTAGCCCAGGGCAGCGGTGTCAGACCCTGTGATGGACATTTAGACAGGGAGCGGAGAGGACAATGTGTGTGTGTGGAGTACAAAATCATTACCATGCTGCATGTGAAAGATAAGAGAATCTGTTAGATTCCCACAGGAGATGCTGCAGGCATTTTCCTCTAGTTGTACAAGTAAAGGGTGGGGTAAGTTGTTATACATACATGCGTTTGCAATTAAGTGCACACTCATATGCACAAACCTATTTTTTTTATAAAGTATATGTTACATTTTGAGCATGTGCAGGGGCTCAGTTGGCTTTATTGCATGTCATGTACAACAACATCTTAGATAATCTCTCTTTAGGATACACAGCATGTACACTGTGTGATATATATTGTAGACTATATTTCTGTTATGAATGCCTGAAAGGCTACTGGGTATTTGATTTTCTATGTCTGAAAGCATTTCCATTCTGATTATACTTTCATAAGCCTTGGCTTTCAGTCAACAAAAGCCTATAATTTCAGTCAAGTAGAAATCCTGTTTGACAGAAAATGATGTTGTTTTTCATCAGAAATATTGTGAGGCTTACATTTCACACCAATGAGATATCTAACCTCCACAAATTGCCTCTGATGTGAAAACTTCCCAGATGGACCGAGCAGCACTACTGATGAAGTGGGAGAACTCTGTAAAGGGGGAAATGAGCATTCATTCATCCTCTCAAATGGAAAGTGTGGAGGGTTAGGGTCAATCCAATATTGGAAGTTGGGTGTGACCTCCAATGGGCCATCTCTCTCGTAAAGGGGCCCGAAGGCAGTTACACCCGTAAAGCCCCTTTATAAAAAAAGAAGAAGAAATTAAACACGTGGTGGAGCTCACGCCTGGCTGCCTCTGACTCCGTCTTCTGAGCTACCAGCCTTTGCAAACTTGTTGGCAATATAATTATGATTATTGTTATTATTATTATTGTTGAAGTGTGTAGGTATGTATTAGAGCTTTACAGATAAATCATTATGGCCCATATATCTTCCGGTTTTATTTGATAATTGCACAATAATATCAGTATGTGGAGGAATAATTAACAAGAAACTGCAGTACCCAAATGCCAAACGTACGCTAGCACTTGTGTTAGTTTCTAAACAGTGACCCCATTACATACACTCTAAACTGTAAACTGCCCCACTTAGTACATATTTTGGTGACAACTAGGACTCACCGATCTAATTTTTTCACCTCCTGATATGATTCTGATACCTCAACGCCGAGGCTGATTTCTGTTCTGTCTTTTTCCCAAAATGTAAAAGCTGTTTACTTCCCTGCAGTGAAACTCACTGGGATCATTTTTATGTGAGGTAACATGATGCCAGGGATTGCTGTGGCACTACAAACTGAGTTGGACTCCCGCCATGACATAATGAATAGTGGAAATGCTGAATTTTATGATGACAGCAACCGTTTTTAATGTGGAGCTGTTACATCTGATACCGGATCAGCTAAATAGAATTTAACCCCTAAGCCAATCGGCACCTCATTATCAGAATTGTTCTCTCTCAAATAGATAGCTGGTACGGTATCTGCTTTAAAAAACAGTATAGACTCTATAGACAGTATAGATCCTTTTCCCCCACAATTAACATACTCAACTGCAAATCTGTACTAACTCTAACTCATAACCACTGTTTTGTTCTGTAAAACACACTGTATCATAGTATCTGTTTTGACGTGTTGTCTGTTTTTAATGTGACATTCCACTAATATAAAATATAAAAAGTGAAATAAACAAATGGGAAAATGCTATGTAATCTCATCTGTTTGTGTAGAGCTATGAAGTCTGAGAGGAAGTGATTACTAATCACTTTTACAAGAGACACATATTGATCCACTTTAAATATGGTCCCTCACAGATTTAGCTGACATCATGTTTCTTCCTGATTGTTTTAGATCGCCAGGATTGACTTTCTTCCTGAATCACAGCCTTGAGACTAAAATAATGATCATTATTTCTGTCGTCAGTAGATGTAGAATTCCACCTTCTCATATAGTGTTTCTCTCTCCCCCGTAGGATGACGGCTCTTGATCAAACCTGCTCGGTCTCCTCCCTGTTTCCTCACCCCGTCTCCAGAGTTCAAACGCCTCGTCAGCAGACTGAGCGCTCCTGAGCACTCGCTGTAGCTCTGAGCCTCCCTTGTTTGGCTTTCCAGGCTGACGTCCCGGGGAGGTGATGCGACGGTTTGTCTACTGTAAGGTGGTGTTGACCACCTCTTTAGTGTGGGTGCTGGTGGATGTGTTCTTGCTGCTCTACTTCAGCGAGTGTAACAAATGTGATGATAGGAAAGACCGCTCGCTGCTCCCTGCCCTGAGAGGTGAGTCCACACCACTGCTGTTAGACCTTTCATTCACAGAATAGACTTTGACACTTTATTCCCTCTCCTGGTTCCTTCTCTTTAAATTTTGATGTAGATTTTCAGGATTTTCTATTTTTCTTTATAAAACGAGTATTAGAGACAACGCAGTTTAC
Organism: Cottoperca gobio; assembly: GCF_900634415.1. Taxonomy (NCBI): domain Eukaryota; kingdom Metazoa; phylum Chordata; class Actinopteri; order Perciformes; family Bovichtidae; genus Cottoperca; species Cottoperca gobio. The sequence continues at coordinate 14,574,029 of NC_041375.1, read as the reverse complement.
ATTGAGATTGTGATGTTTTGAAGGGAATTAGTACAAAAGCAATGAGCGAGGAGTTCTGCAGTAAATGAAGTGAGATCTCTGTCCTGGTGTTGAGACTATCTCAACTACATTAATGTTCATTTAGAATTTTGATTTAGTTTTTCTTTCTTTCTGATGTGAAATAGAATAGGCTTGAAGACTATTATCACAAAACAACCAGATTAATCAGAGAGAACACAGAGAGTTTGCTTGTGAGTCATGTAGCATGCACCGTAAGCTTGAAACGATCTCCGTGTGTACGTTCGTTTGCGGTCGTTTCAGAGATCAAACTAAACTATCTCACCTTTTTAGCAGAGTTCGTTTCCTCACATGCCCTGCAGTAAGCAGGGTTCTAAGAGGTTCACTAAGCTGCTTGTAGGGTTACAATGAGGCAAACAGCCAGCGACTGAGACTGATTACCATACCCACGTCTAATGTTACCATGGAGTTACTCTGAAATAGCTTAAATATGATATGATGATTAGCTAAATATTTGAACTGAGTGTTTCCGACACTGGTTTTCCGTAAACACTGCAGGTGTTTTTGTTTAATCCTGTTTATTCAGCACACAACAGAACAGCCTACACTTAATCTGGCACTGATTCACATGTTCACTTTTTGATTGGAATACATTTTCCCCTAAATTGATTATTACTCAAGTCTTTCTGTTAGGTCACACCATTACCGTTCAGTTAATGCTTGTGTAGTCAAAAGTGAATGGGATCCGTAAAGTTGCATTATTAAATATTTGGCCAGTAGGGGGAAAAAACAACCTTAGTGTGACGGTTGGTAATTGCTAACCTGCTTTCAAACAGTTTTCTATTAACACATGCAGAAAACGAAGCGCTGAATGTGTGACATGAGCTTTAATTTTAAGACATGTTTCTGGCCACCTGACAAATTGTACGTGCGGCATTTACGACATTACAGTATTAAAGTAATATGAGTTGCATAAGCCTATAGTGTGACGTGATGGTTTGTAGTTTCTACTCCATTACATCCATCTTGGACAAGGGGGGGGGCCAACGATCCCACACTGATCATTACCAGGTAGATAATGACCTTTTAAAAAATGTCTGCCTTAAATTCCTGATTAGTGCAGGTACCCCTTAGCTCATGTCAGTGTTTTTCAGTCGCTCCTGCCCACTATGTTTATTTAAGGTTTTACCTTAGCTTGACGTACTACGGCAAAGTTGTTTGGAGTGGTGCTGTTTGTTAATATGTAAAGGAGCCATAGACCCATGTAACCACAGGTCTGCGACATAGATATGTGCAGTCCTCTGTTCTTTTTGTACCACATTGTAACTCATTTAATGATGCACTTCCATAAAGTTAATGGTCATTTATGAGGTGAAAGGAGAAGTTAAATGACTGTTAATGATGAAACTCACTTCCTTAAAGCTACAATCAGTTCCTTTGTATTGGGAAATAAATTGTCACAAGATTATCAACTCAACAATTGATTGAAAGTTGATTGCTTTATAAAGAATAAATAGAATTGAACATTTTCATTATTTTCAGCATTATACATTGGTAGGGTGTGTTTAACAGCTGGAGCATTACATCCCTTCAACGTGTACACATAATGAAAAAATAGAACTATTTTGTAACCACAATCAACCCCTCGAAGAGGCGGAGCACCACAAGGCAAAGCTCCCAATTTAATTTAGTGACAGTTGGCGCTTCATTGCAGTGCATTTGTACTGTAAATCACTGCATCTATGTTTAGTGTTGCTACATGGAGTATTTATCATCCCGAACACGTTAAAGTTCAGGCTTTTTAGTTGAACTTTAGATGCAGTATTTTTCCTTAAGAGTTGTTGAAGCACATACATTAAAAAATCATCGACTACCAGGACAAAAATAATGACATTGAGAACATTTTCTTATCAAGTACATCATTTATAGAAGAGATTTAACTTATTTTTCATGCTTATGCCCAATAAATAACCCTTCTGTCTTATAGATATATATTTGAGCTTGTTTATAGAAATGATAGCTGTATTGTATGTAATTTGGATACTATTGCATTAATGTTGCAATGGCTGATGTGAGAAGACACCACATGCTGAATGACACTTTTACCTGTTTTTCAGAATACAAAAATATAATTGTCTCTGTAAATGATTGTTTAGAGTTTTTCCTCCCTTCCAGGTGCTTTTGCAGATATTACAAGTCATACAAAACTTCTGACCCTAATGGCCTTGAATCTTTGTTGAGTCCTGTAGAAAGACAGTATGTTGCCACTAGGGCAGGGCAATATTGAGAAAATGAAATATAAAGATATCTTTGACCAAATACCTCAATATTTCAATATGCAGATTAGTGTCTGAGTCCACCTTGACAAGAGGATCTGGGATCAAAGAGTCTGAGCTCTCACAAGACATAGAGAAGAGAAGGTTAACATGTTCCATATGTAGCAAATGTTGTTTGATGAGTCTAGAGTTGCACATGTATTGCACATTTCTTAGAATTACAAACTGATTAATTGCATAACGCACAGGTTGACAAGAGAGTCACGTTGAACTATTTTTGTTCAGCAATGAAATGTGAGTGATCGTGTCTCAGAAGACTCATTACCTGTGAGAGTGAGGAAAACCTTTTCACTGTAATCGCTTGGGATAATGCTTGAGGCTGGGACATTGAATTAGATTGATTGACCCGAGGACAGACGGAGCGACTGTATTTTTCCCGGATGATCGCCGTCATCTCTTATAATGAACACTCAGGTGTCAGGTGGAGAGTGTGTCAGGCTTAAAAATACCACAGAGAGTTTGCTTCCTAAGGCTCCTCGGATCGGTGTAAAACCAGATTTATTTAAGCGTTTCTGGACTTTATTTTTGCTTTAACTGAAATGATGATTCACAATCATAATGAGCGAGCAAAAATGTCAATAAGTCATATAAATGATTTCAAACGTGATGTAATAAGCTTTTACAAGAACATTTAATTGGCTGCCTAATGCAGCATTTATATAAATACAACTCTGTAAAACCAATAGTAATAAAAATAAGTTAAAGGCTTGAAGACAAAACCTACTTTGCAGGTAGAAGATCTTTGATTTATTCCCTCACTGAATTGTTTCAACTATGACATGAAAGACATGTTTTATATGAAACAAGGCTAAAAGCTTGCAGCTATGCTAGCGGCTCTGGCTGTAGGCCTACTGCTTTGAGCTAAATGCTAATATCGGCCGGCTAACATGGTCAGAAGAACAATGCTAACATGCTGATGTCTAGTAGATATAATGTTTCGCATGCTCACCATCGTAATTTAGTTTTGATGTGTTAGCATGCTAATATTGGCTAATTAGCTTTAAACACAATGTACGGCTGAGGCTCATATAGGTGTTACTCATATAGTCATACGCAAGTTGTAACCAAGACATAAATGTAGCGGTACAGTGGGAATGACCTTTGTCTTGTTATTTCAAGGCATGAGGACTGCCTCTCGAGTATTCTGCTCTCCGCAGTTGTTTACATCAGACAGCACTGTTCCACACATGATTCAGTAATCCACTCTTAACGGTCTGAGTGAAATACAGTATATATAATTTCACACTTAATAATCTATAGGTCATTAGTCATCCATGTTGGGGTGAAGGCAAACATAGAAAGGCAAATAAAACGTTTCCTGAAAATTCCCATCCTGTGTCTTTCCGTAGCTATAGACTGATGGGTTGGAGAGGCTGAGCATCAATCATCCAGCTCAGCTGTCAGTTGTGTCCATCAGATTTAAGACTGTCTTTAAATGGACAGTGTCAGCAGCACCATAAACAAAAGAGCAGGATCAGTTGAGGTTTACAATCCGGGAGTCCGTCTCCTCGAGTGGTCGTAGGGAATCCTCTTAACCTTGGACCATTGAAATCACTGTCTCTACTCTAAGAGATTATTAAAGAGAGCACAGTCATAAATCCGTGGGTGGCTATTTACCTTTGGTGACGGGAGTAGGCTCTGTGCAGCAGCAGCAGCAGCAAACAACAGCAATGCTGTCGTTCTGCAGGCATCTGACTATAGCAGCATATAGCTAATAGGAAATAATAGTAACTCTAGAAAGGATTTATTTTTCTTATGAATTGTTCATATACTGTATTAATATGTTCTACTAAATCTCTGAATTCAAGACCTTCTAATAGATTAAATAAAAATTAAATATAGCTGTCAGACTGCGCAGTGCTTAATACCCTGCCATCACACTGTCTTTATGTGCAGTGTTATAAGTGCCATTGAAGGGACTACAACATCCTGTATACAGTACATGCTGCCAGTACAGGAATTGGTCTTAAAACACACATGTTTGGTACATGCATATTGAGCTGTAGAATTAAGTCCATGCAGTATAAAATGAGACTGCACAGAGTGTACAGAGATAGAACTAGCATGCTTTGCTGCACTCTCCTCAGCCTGAAGAGACGGATGATAAATCCTGCCCAATGCTTTCAATACAAAAAGGATTTTTCAGAATGTATCTGTAGGTCATTCCCTTTGTCGTGGAATTAAGATTAAAAAAGATTAGAGATCCACTTTTTTCCCACAACAGCAGATTCATATACATCCTTCTCCCTCATTGAAGCCTAATTTATTATACAGCATTATATTTATAATGTATTTATTCAACTTTTCCAATCTCTCTTATTTCCTAGAAACCTATGAGCACATCTCTGCTAAACACAAGATTTAAAGTGGTGCTATTGCATGATTCTTTGTGGAGAAACTCAGTTTTACAGATCTGTCGATTGAATCAACTAATCCATTAGTCGACAAAAGCGTGTGAAGGATTTCTCTACGCGAGGACAGACCTATACGAGTTCTTAAAAAACCACAACAACTTTCTCTCTCCATTGGTTAGAACAGGGCACACTGCCAACAGACTGTGGTCAGGGAGACCCGTCAGTACTTATTTCTCTCAGCCCCATTTACAGAGGAGATGTGGAGGGGCTTTTAAAACGTAGTTGTTCTTCTCATATTGTTTCCTTATCGAGGATAGACTGTATATACAAAGGAATTTATTTTACAATGCGGTTTGATATGAACTCCTTAGTGAGAATAAAACAATAAGTGGTTTGATTTCTCATCAGATATGCTTTTGTTTTGCCTCTTATGTTTTACAGCAGCGATATCTCGGAGCCATGAGGGTCCAGGGGAGATGGGCAAGGCAGTGAACATCCCCAAGAACGACCAGGAGAAAATGAAGGAGCTCTTTAAGATTAACCAGTTCAATCTGATGGCCAGCGACATGATCACACTCAACAGGAGTCTGCCGGACGTAAGGTTGGATGGGTGCGTATGCTGTTCTTCCAGATGCATTTTGTGACCCACACTACTGACCCTCTAACACCCACACACTCGTATATCCTTTATCCAACAGACCAGCCTTACACAACCTGCTCCTCCGCTGCCTGTAAACTTTGGCACATTTGATACCCATCACACATTGTAAGGCGCTGTGGTTTCTTTATCAAAAAGCTGACATTTGGATGGGAGTTTCTGCTTTTTTCGTCTTTATATCTTGGGATTTTATTTATTAGTGTGTGCAGACTTGTTTGCCAGGTTCACTGGAAACTGTTCTGTATTCAGACAAATGCGGGAATTCGTTCTCTAGTCAAAAGAGTCTCAACAGGGTTTCAGACAGCGATGCAGATAAAATTCTCTTAACTCTCAAAACAATGTTATTCTGATGATTTAAAGTATTTTTTAAACTGTTTGTCCATTAGATTTTATTGCTCTTAATAACTTTTATCTGATGCGAATAGGCATCGTTAATTACCGGTACTGTTTCAATGCAGAATCCATCAGATCCCTCAAGTGTGTGTACATTAGGCCTGACATTTGAATGGGAGTGAGGTTTTGTTTACTGTCACTCAAAATCCACTTGAGCACTTAATGAAAATCCAAGGAGCAATTTATGTGAAACATGAGCACATTCGTCTTGGGCTGCTGATATGCAGCGGCATTCGCCTCTCGTGGAAACATTATCCAAGTGATTCATGTTTAAATATTCCAACTGAACACAAGTTCTCCACAGTACTTTCATTAAGTGGATGCAAAAGGCTCTTCCAGTCAGATACATCATGAGAAATAGGCCACAATAATCTCTTTTTTCACACCTACGTTCCAAAGTTTTTAATGTTATTCTTGCCAATGCCAAGGAAATGCCAATTCTAAGACTTTTTGCAACGTGGCGATGCAAACATACAGCTCATTTTGCGTGCGTAGTGTTAAAGAAGACTTATATTACTGAGAGAAATTACTGAACATTCAGCTGTTTGCAACAGTTTTTTTCTGTCTGTTATAGCTCCATCCTTTTCTCAATATAAATATTACAGCAGGTTTATTACAGAACAGAGCTTAGCTTTGCAAAATGTCTACAGCTGTGTGGTGAAAATGATCCAGAGCCAGGCAGAATTACAAGTCGTTGCTTCTGAACGGCAATAACATTTTGTCTTGAAGGCAACCTCCTGGCCTAGTTGTGTCAGTCAGTGCTGTCACTTTGAATCGACAGGACTGAAATAGCAATGTTGTCTGCTCCGATGGCTTCTTTCACCCTCCATCACCACCCACTACCCCTCCTCCTGCCCTGGCCGTCCACCTCCTCCCCTCCTGTAATGCAGCTCCTTCTTTATTCAACATCTTCCTTGACGGCGCCGTCCCAAGTTTGCCAGATTGTCGCTCTTTGGCTTTGACAGACAGCCCATCAAGCCGAGGATGCGCTGACATAGCCGTCAACACGGGTTTGACTTTTTCTGCTTTCTTTGGAGATATTTGTCAGTGAATATCGTATAACAACGTTTTTGCACTGACGGCAGAATTGGATAGCAGCAGGACACATTCAGATTCTATTCTCAGACACTTTTCATATAATATAATGAGCTGCGAGCTCTAGACGACCACTTGCAATGCAGTTTGAAAACAACACTGTTGTCTTAGACAAACACATGTAGACCGGCTATATTTTAGAATTAGTGATTCTAAATCCGTCTGCAACTTCAGCACCACAGACAGCGCCATGGATTTATCAATACACAGCACAGTTAGTTATTTCAGAGCCATGGTCGGGGCCATAGATTCTAACTTGCAAAAACCTCAGTCAGATAAAGGATCAATGAGTCAGACAGACTAGACAAACATATTAAACTAAGCAACACCTCTGACCCTGCACTCTTTTTGCTTCTGGGGGACGGAGTAACCCCTGCTGGTTATGATTAGACAGTTAAACAGTGATCTAAAGTTTGGGACCCTCAAAAAGGAACAGGTCCCCTTGTTTGTTTATATATACTCTATATATACATATAAAGGGTAAATAAAAAATAAGGTACCCCTGAGTTGCTCCAGGGAGTCTGTCCCTCTACTTAGTTTAATGTAAGTCGCTCTGGATAAGAGCGTCTGCTAAATTACCTGTAATGTAATAAAGACAAATACAATATATACTGAAGTAAAATTCCCTAAAAACCCTCCAGGCACCTGAGAAGTGGCATTCTCTACTCAGCTTATTACAGGAAATAATTACAGTAATGTAAAATCCACAAACTTGATGTGATTTTCTGGATCTTTGCTTCTTCCATTTTTTTGTAAAATTGGAAAAGTTTTACCTCTACGGGCATCTAGAAACTGTTGAAATGAAGTAATCTCAACTCAACTGCTCACAGGCTCAAAAGGAATACAGTAGATATGCGTCCTGTCATGAGAAGTCATAAGTAGACTGGCGTTTTATTAACCTTCCTCATACCTGTAGCCCAGTGATACTCAAACATGGTTTAACTTTCCTTTGTTCAATTTAACTTTTCTGATCTCATTTTGTTTTTACTCTTGCTCCATCAGCTGTAAGACCAAGCTGTACCCAGATGACCTGCCAAACACCAGCATTGTCATCGTGTTTCACAACGAGGCGTGGAGCACACTGCTGCGGACAGTTCACAGTGTCATCAACCGCTCTCCCAGGCAATTGCTTGTAGAGGTTGTGCTAGTCGATGATGCCAGTGAGCGAGGTTAGTAGTCTACACTGTAGCTAGTATACAGTATCTGACAAAGTCACATGTTTATGGATATGTGACACAAAACCCCAAGAACAAAACTCAGTTGATCACCACATTTTTAATATAAGAAACAATTAACACACTTTTTACTACAATAAGATGTCTCTGACATCACCAACTGAATTGAGATGTAGTGCCTCAACTAACATTTGTTTTGTTAATCGTTTGGTCAAACATATATCAGAAAACAGTGATAGTAGCGATAGTTTTAATAGTTTCACAGCTCCCAAGTTAACATATTTAGATTTCTTGTTTTGTCCGTCCAATAGTTCAAACCTGACGATTTTCTATTTAGACTTTGAAAACCAGCAAATATTCATATTAGAGAAGGAGTCAACAACTATACTGAAGATCAATTAATCATTTAAGTCATTTTTAATTGATGACTAATGAATAAATTGACTAATTCTTTCAGTTCTGTTGAATTGCATTACTCTGCCGTTGCTGAAATGTCTGTTGTTTTGTTTCAGACTTCCTGAAGAAGAAGCTGGAGAACTATGTGCGTACTCTGGAGGTGCCAGTCAGGATCCTGAGGATGGAGCAGCGTTCCGGTCTAATCAGAGCCCGGTTGAGGGGGGCAGCAGCCACCAAAGGTCAGGTCATCACCTTCCTGGACGCTCACTGCGAGTGCACTGTCGGCTGGCTGGAGCCCCTGCTGGCGCGCATCAAAGACGACAGGTAGGCTTGTTTTAGGAGCAGTCGCTACGGTGCTTATGAGCTTCTCATCATCAATCACGTTAATCTTTTGCCTGTTCAGTTCTGAAACATGCTTAATAATAACAACATTATCACATTTCAGTTACACCATCGGGTGCTTGAGCCCTTGCTGAATATTGATGGGACAGCAAACTATCAGTTATGAATACACTGTTTGAGCCTGACGCTGCTGATAGGAGAAGATAATCATTTTGCATCGTCTGCTTCTGCGGCTGGCTCAGAGGAATAGCTAGCTCCAATTGCTGTAGCTTTATTTTTGTGTTAACTCTGCTAAAGCTTGAGCTAGTAGACGCTGTGACAGTGTGTTGGGTGAACAATGTGTTCACTGTTTTGCGTTTTTGCATTTTTGCAATCCAATAACTAATTTTTCTAGATGAAAAGGAATATGATACAACTACTCTTGAAATTCAATATAAAATGATGTTGAAATATGTTCCTAATGCAAAGGTGAGTAAAAGTGCTCGTTAGACTTTTTAACTTTTAACTTTCAAAGGTCATGTGCACTATGACAAAGGACAACCGTTACTTTTATATATTGCTATCTATTTGCCAGTTCCCAACCTACAGTACAGCAAATAATACAGCATTGCTTACAAATACAACTTGTGGTATTGTTACTTCTCTACTAGTAATACAATGTTAGCTTTGTTTGTGATAATCAGTGTACAACAATAATTAAGACTTTTTAAGCTGTTTTAATAATGCGGTCCTCAGCAAGAAAATGCAGATTTCTTTTTTATTGATGCTAGAGCATCCAAACTCCTTTACGTAATATGTCCAGTCTAATATGGGTGCCCAGGTATCTCACCTGGTAGAGCGGACACCCATGTACCAAGGCTGAGTCCTTACTGCAGCGGCACCAGTTCAAATCTGATCCACGGCCCTGTGCTGCAGGTCGGTGCCTCTCTTTCCCCCTTTTCTGTCAATCTATTTGTACAATCTAACAAAGTAAAAAAATTAAATCTTAAAAGAATACGTAAAATAAAAGCCTAATATTAGTTGGCTTCCGTCTCTGAAATGTGAGGATTTAATCCATTATGATTAATAACAGATCTACAGATATATTGCAGTGTGTTAAAAGACCAAGCATTACTTGATTTGCTTTCTTTTTCTCACATATATTATATTTTTGGGAATCTTCAGCTTTTACTGTATGATTTATCTCAGCATTGAATCTTACACTGTATTTCTTTTGTGTCTTTCAGGACAGCAGTGGTGTGCCCTATCATCGATGTCATCAGCGACGAGACGTTTGAATACATGGCAGGCTCAGATATGACCTACGGTGGATTCAACTGGAAGCTGAATTTCCGCTGGTACCCTGTTCCGCAGCGGGAGATGGATCGACGCAAGGGGGACAGAACACTGCCTGTCAGGTACACAAAGAAAACGTCTCTCTGTGAAGCTAAATCTAGATTATTTTTCTCGGGAATGTGTGAGTGACTTTTCACTATTGTATTTAGATTAAGAATTGAAAGAGAGGAGGTCAAATTCTACAAAAAAAACCAGATCAAGCAGATGTTAGTTCTGAGTTGAGAGACGGCATCAGGCTACAGAGAAGACATGGATAGTTAGACTTCTTCACACAAACTCCTCTTGTGCCATTTTTATCCTGCAGATAGAAATAGGTGATTTTTTTTACATTGTGTATCCCACTGATGAAAGCAACTGCTTAAATAGCATCCTGATAGTGTCGCTCTGTTGAAGACCAAGTATGTATGAGCTCATTTATTTTAAAAATAGAAAAACAAAAACTCTGCTGGCTTTTTTTGTTTGGTTACACAAAGCTAGGCACAATTTGTCATCTGTATGCAAATCATTCGCAGCAACAAACAAAATCCTTAATTAGGGGCCAACTTTAACATATAATGAATTAAAAGATAAAAGTAATTACCCCTCTAAGGCTTTGTTTCCAATTGTCAAACAAATTGTTTTTTGTTGTATTCTGAACGGTCCTCAGAGCTGCACTGAGGTACTAATAAATACAGCATGAAGTGAAGCAATATCGCAAAACTATTGTTTTTATGCTTCTCTTGCAGGACTCCCACCATGGCAGGAGGATTATTCTCTATAGACAAAACATACTTTGAAGAAATAGGAAGCTACGATCCAGGGATGGATATCTGGGGCGGAGAGAACCTGGAAATGTCTTTTCGAGTGAGTGACAGATCGGGGAGGATGTTATCTTGATGTTATCATGTCACCAGAGTTGCTTGATGTCAACAAATTCCCTTTATTGTATCTACGTTTCCCTCACCTGCGTCTTTCGAAATTAAAATTCAAGGTTGAGGCTCAAGGAAAATATGCAAAGGAAAGTAGAATTCATGCATGGAAATACATGTTTAGTGAAATGAGATATCCTTCCCCCTCAACAAAAAGATTATTTAGTAATACACGTTCTGATGAGAATGTCTTATGTTCTAATGTTTTAAGGAAAAAAAGGAAAAGATGTTATTAATAGCTGACATCACCGTTTTATGCGTTCTTTCTTAATCGGGTCTACAGTGGACACACATCCAGTATTATCATAAGTACATGTTGCTTAAGCCTCGTTGCTTTCAGAATTAAGAGCATTGTAATGTTCTTATTGATGACAGATTTAATCCTTTTCTATGTTACCTGAGGATCGCGGAGTGAGGAACGTTCAAATAAGGGAACTGGCATTTACACAATGTTGTATCCGTTGTTATTAAATGCATTTGTCTGCTTTTCATGCTACAGGCTATATAAAGCTACACTGTGTGTTTGTGTCTGCAGATCTGGCAGTGCGGTGGCTCGTTAGAAATTGTAACATGTTCCCACGTGGGCCATGTTTTTCGGAAGGCCACCCCGTACAGTTTCCCCGGAGGAACGGGCCAAGTCATCAACAAGAACAACAGGCGCCTGGCTGAAGTCTGGATGGACGATTTCAAAGATTTCTTCTATATCATATCACCAGGTACAGAGCTGTGGAGCCACTCTCTGACTGCATCTTTCTGCCACTGGAATAGTAACAATAATAATAATGACTTTAATAATATAGTACCTTTTCCTAAGTGCTTTATAATAAAAACTAAAATACAGCTGAGAAGATGTGGTGGAAAGTTGGTTAGTTACTCAAGTACTGTACCTAAGTAGAATTTTGAGGGACTTTACTTATTTCCATTCTTTTTCTTCTTTATACTTTTACTCCACTACATACCACATTACATTTTGGATAAATAAGTTAATTTACAGATTCAGATTCGGATTACCAACAATTAAAATGTTATGTTATGTTAATACCAAGCGATGAACAAATTAATGCAGTGATAATTATAATTCAATAATATAATGTAATATATATTATTCTGAAATGGGCCATTCAGAACTTTTACTTTTGGTGCTTCATTTTTCACTTCTGTAGTTTTACTATTACATTTTGAATGCAGGACTTTTATCCACTGTAGTATTACTACTTTTACTTAAGTAGATGACCTGAGCACTTCTCCCACCACTGCTAATAAGAAACCAAAACAGGGTCAAGATCTGAAACAGAATAACATTATTTAAATACTTATAATAAATACTAACAGTTAAGAAAAAGCCAAATGATAAAAGCCATTCCTTCTATGTTGAAATTACATGAATTCTGCATGTTTTCTTTCAAGTTTTAGAATGTATAGTTCATTCAGGGATATATTAGATGTTTTATTTATTGTGCACCGCCACGCAGACGCACATATGAACAATCCTCATTAACAGACTCCTCTTTGCAACTCGTGTGCTCGCTGATATTACATTTAGCAATTTGGTGTGAAAAGGAAAGACTCATCTGCTCCCTTTTATTATTTGATTCTCTTGCATGGTACTTTATTATCTTGCTCATTTAAGAATTTATATTTCTCTTTGTACTCTGGCTCACATTTGAATTGAATGCTGCTTTTATCCCAAACTAGGATTCATTTATTCCTACTTTCAGACACATTTTTTTAGTGCTCCTTTTTCAAAGATGGTCTCCTGTCCAACACAGACTTCTCTCTAACACACACATGGACAAACTAGAAGAATAGGAGAGTACAGATTGAGAGACGAGTACCCCTCCATCTGTGGCTTTAGTAATGTGATTACCCTTTAGCAGACAAGAGCGTCCCGGAAATCTCTGGTTAAGAGTTTGAGATGCCAGCCAACCGACAGTAAAAGGGATCATCTGTAATCTGCCGATTTTATGGCTCAAATTGTGACCTTCTCCTCCACACAGTCGGGCAGGATTCTCCTACAGGCAGGTGTGCAGATAGAGCTGCAGTTGTGATGGATGAGTCTTTCCACGAGTTGTGGCCCCACAATGACCGTCTGTTCCTCCAGGACATTAGGGAGAATGATCTGGGTCATGCTGCTGCCAGACCTCACTTATTGGCACAGAGGAACACAGTATGTTGCTCAGGCTGAGTTTGGGAGTGGCATCTAGTGATCCTATTAAAAGTGCATCTCCCTCCTCTGCACTGGTGATTTCAAGATCAAAGAGGCTATTCATCATCTGCAACATGTGATGCTCAGACCCGACATACAGAGAGAGATGGAAATAGAGAGCCAGGGGAGGAAGAGTGGCCTTCAGGTCTTAGCTTTTATCTGCCGACTTGAAATTTCTATTTCCCAGATTAAAGTGTAAGACCTTGTTGGTGTTACAGAAGGGGATGTTTGCATCGTCCTGCTCGTGTTTGATGGATAAATACACAACTCTGTAGGTCTTAACATGATGGCTGGTGTTGTATATTGTATTCTGTTATATTGCAATCACACTCTTTCATGATAAATTACCACCCTAGTCTTTCTAAATGCAAGATATGAGTCCTCAAGAGGCACTCTGAAGAGAAGCCAGTCGCTGTCCAATCATCCTTCAGACTTCAGTTGCATCATTCAGTCCCCATTCTAGATAAAATAACATAAATCAAGACAAACGGTATTCCACAATTGTTGCATTTGTGCATTTCCTAAGGAGGTGCCTTATTTAGAAATTTAGAGTGTAGAAATAGGATTTCACTTAGTTTCTTCACATGCCCTCTTTTTAGAAATTAGGTGATTCATGTGTCATGGAAAATCCTCCCATGACCACCCACACAGCCAAGGTGTTCTATTTTGTATTTGTTTTATTTTTTAATAAATAAAGAGTCCCTCTGGTGTTAAGTCTTGGTAGTGCAAGAAAATAAGATTATTTGATTTCAAAAAATGTAAATACTAAGGTTAACGCTGGCTGGTGATGTTCAGTGATACTTACTGTATGTATGTAACCCCATCCTGTCTATACATATGAATCCTTGTTTTGGCATTTTGTCTCCAGGTGTGATGCGTGTGGACTACGGAGACGTTTCTTCCCGTAAAGACCTCCGCGAGGCCTTGAAGTGCAAACCGTTTTCCTGGTATCTAGAGAACATCTACCCAGACTCCCAGATCCCAAGAAGATACTACTCGCTTGGTGAAGTATGAGCTTCTTTGTACTTTGATCTCCCTTAATGCAACAGATGCATCCGCAGCTGTTCGTATTGAATGCCTTGGACTCACAAACAAGGGGATGTTCGCGCAGGCACTATTGATCCCAGTCACATACACAGTTCTGCTATGAATGCTGGGTAGCTGAGATAAGGCTCATTTATACGTTTTACACAATCTCATGGCACAGTTTTGTGTTGCACTGAACAAAAAGGAATTATTAAAGGCAAAATAACGCAAAGTCAGAATCTGTCTCAGACAGGGTTGTACATTGTTAACCAGCAGGTTTGTTATGACATTTCTTCCCCTTTTCTGCAAATCTGAAAAAACGGAGAATTGTTCATCAGATGATTACTATAATAAGCAGAAACGGAACATACAAAGTAGCTCCTTAGAAATGAGGAAGGGGATTGTGGGAACTGTGCGATAATTTGCAGCTAAGCTGTGAGAATTCATGGTTAATTGTTTTTGAGATAATAGAAGTTTTAGTTTGTTTGATTCGTTAGTTCCCCCTCACACAGAAAAGTTTTTTAGGTGACCTGAATTTGCCTCTTGATGCCCGTGGGTTCTCGTCGACAGCAGCGCACTGGGGTAAAGTCGGCGCTGACATGCAGTGCGCTGTCTGTGCGATAGATGGGAGCCATTTAAAAGTAATGTCAGTTGAAGAACTCGTGGTGAAATGAGCTTGTAATCCTCCAACATTCATACAGTTGAGGATGAGAGGATTTTTATATCTGTGCCACTCTGCTGTGCTGCAGTACAACCAGATTCTCTCTCTCTCTCTCTTTAGCTACTGCAGCACCTCAGCTCCCATCTTCCTCTAAACCAGACCTCTCCCGACTGATTCTCATCCTCCATAACACACAGTCAGCCTTTCTTTAACAGCTGGAACCATTAGGTTTTATATCACTTAATTATGAACGCCATTCTGTTCCTGCATGATAGCCATATTAAGGCGCTAAGGCAACATATAGAGCCAGCTCAGCTTTAGCTCTGTGAATGTATGAGTTTATTAGAATGCTGAGTTGGCTGTAAAGTCAATTGTGCAGTTAGATCACTTATCTCAGCTTTAAAAGAAGATAATGAGTAGAATTTGGATAACTTGGTCACACAATATCTGTTATATAGAGGATGTTAGGGCTTCAACTAACAATTATTTTCATCATTTAATGTTGACTATTTTGATGATTTCATAATTGTACCTATAAAATGTCTGATAATGATAAAGAAATAATGAAAAATGTCCCAGAGCCTTAGGCAGCGTCTTCAAATGTCTTATTTGTCGGACCAACAGTCCAAAACCCAAGAATTGACCTTGTTTCAGCAAAAGAACAAGAAAGTAAAGTGGCGAGTACACAATAGTTAAATAGAATAAAATAGAGTAAAAGTAATATAAGTACAAAGTGGTTGATAAAAAGTTGTAAAAGTGAATATTGCACATGGCAGTGATATTGCACACAGTGGTGGAATAGTCTGTGTTGGTGTGGTGGTGTACCAGGGGCCGTGGTGATGGTACAGTCTGACTGCTGCAGGAAGAAAGGACCTACAATATCTCTCCGTGAGACACCGCGGGTGAAGCAGTCCTGTCACTGAAGGAGCTGCACAGTGCGGACAAAGTGTCCTGGAGGGGACGGGACATGTTGTCCAGTAGAGATGACAGCTTGGCCGTCATTCTCCTGTCTCCCATCACCTCCACAGTGTCCAGAGGGCTCCCCAGGACAGAGCTGGCCTTCTTCACCAGTCTGTTCAGTCTCTTCCTGTCAGCAGCCGAGATGCTGCCGCCCCAGCAGACCACTCCATAAAAAATAGCATGATACCACCATAGAGTCAAAGAAGGTCTTAAGGAGTGCCCTGCACTCCAGAAGACCTCAGATAAAGCTGCTCTTTCCCTTCTTAAACAGAGCAACAGAAACAGAAAATCCTATCTAATCTAAAATCATAAATAATATACGATCTGAGTGTAACACTAAAACAATCCAAGGCACTAAAACTGAAACAGTAGCAATAAAGAAGAGGACATTCATGAACACTCACAGGAGATAAAAAAAGGGTGTAGAAAAGATGATTCATTTTTAATGAGAAATATTGAGCAGGACCTGAACGGCTTCTGTTTGGTTAAGTTACTAATAAGTATGAAATTAGAGACAGAGACTACAGACAGAAAGTTCCTTTCACATTAGAGTAAGGGTAACTTCTAATGATAATTTTTTTTATGATTTCCCGCCTGTAGATCAGAAACGTTGAGACCAACCAGTGTGTGGACAACATGGGAAGAAAGGAGAACGAGAAAGTTGGCTTTTTCAACTGTCACGGCATGGGTGGAAACCAGGTAAATGACACAAGTACATTTAGATAACATATTTATTGTTTGTTTGTATCTCTTTTTAAAACTACACACAATGTCCCACTAACTGGAAGTATGCCTTTTAGAGGTATTTCTAAGTGTTGTGAGTGGAACGCAGAATAAATCTCTTTTAGATTAAGATTGAAAAGCCGAGCCTTTGATACTTCTTTATCCTGGAAACATGAGCTTTGGGATTTCGTCTTTGCTCGAAAGCTTGAGCTCAATCAGGTTGGAGGCAAAGTGTGTGTGAATTGCCAACATTTAAGTCAATCCACAGATTTTCAATACAATACAAGTTGGGTTTTTGCCAAGTTTTTTCTTTCTTGTTTCTAAAGTCCTTTGTTGATTTGGTTCAATGCTGTGGGTCATTGTGAAGTCTTTGGCATTTTAGCACGGTTTGTGCTGTGAATGTGATTGTATTTTTGTCTAATCATTGTTCCCTCTGTCCTTGCAACTCTCATTATGGGATAGTGTGTGTAGCTGCACTGCATGAGACCAACAAATATAGAAAAGTGGGTAGAAAGCACTAAAACGTCCCTCATTGTGTACAGTGCAGACTCTAAATCAGGTTTGGAACCACAAACACAATGAAGGCTGCAAATCTAAATAAATTCATGAATAAATATGTGCAAGTCATTCACATCTCTCATCAAAGACATGATTGTATACATTTCTAAAAGCTTAGTGATGATGTTGATGCTTCATCTGATGAGAGAGACATCTGGTTTTCCAGGTGTTCTCTTACACGGCGGATAAAGAAATTAGGACAGACGACCTCTGTCTGGACGTCTCCCGCCTCAACGGACCTGTCGTCATGCTCAAGTGTCACCACATGAAGGGCAATCAGATGTTCGAGTACGATGCCGAGGTAAGATTCCTTTTCAGACAAATAATCCATAACCAGGCCGTTATTGCTTCCTGATGTCTGATGTTTTAGAAAATGACTTTGATGAAATGCTGATTGAATGTGTTTGCCTGTGTCATTGGGGAAGATTTGGGTAGTGCAAAGTGGGAAAAGGAGTACCTGTTTGCTGCCACCAGATGGCGCTGTATGTCAGTTTCTTTACAGAAGTTGAGTTGCTTTTTCCACCCCTGCAGCTGTGTCTCTCCTGTCATGTTCTCTCCTTTTTACTTAGTATGTTGGCAAGTGGGAATATGATTTCAAGGTAAGCTGTTCAAGTCATCGCTCCTGAATATTGCCCCGTAGTTTGAGTACTGTGCTTCGAGTGTTGTGATTTATCCCATAACTGTGTGTGTAAGTGTCGGTGGTTATTAGAGTAGATGATTTATGGTTTACCTTTTTTGGCAGAGGAGTCAAGTCGAATCTATCTTAATATATTCTTTAAAATTAATTATATTTATTTACTTCATCACACTAAATTTAGCAAAGCAAATACACTCAGGCAGGTGCATGTAACTAAAATGAATGCAGTATAATACAATCAACTGTGTGGTCATTCTAGAGTTTTTAGTCCTGTTGAACTGTATTTAATTACACATAAAAGTGTTTCTGCTATTTAATCAATCCTAATTAAAATAAATGGGAAGAAACATCTGCCAGTTTGAAAAATAAACCTAATGCATTGCATACCTTATGGCCTGTAAGACACACTCAGACAAGACACTATTGTATTTACACAACATACACAAGAGTGAGTGAGTCACAGTTTATTTATAGTAGCATCAAATGAAAACAAAGATTAGATGAATGACAAAGCCAAAAGAACTGCATTTTAAACAGCACCCTCTGCTGTTAAAATTATCAAAAATAATTGTACTTATTATTCCTGTTTATGCAAGCTGTAATATTCTTACTATCTTAATAGTTAATACAACGCAGAAACAGATGTTGCAGGCTCTTAAATGGAAAACAGAGAGACATTTTGAATCTCATAGGAGAACAAACATATTCCCCTTTAAGCCCTGTTGACTCAGAACTCCAAGTCCATTATGGATTATACAACACACACAAAAAGCAACTTTTATATTAACAATTTATGCATTCTCTTTTAAGCCATTAGAAAAGATTGTGCTGAATACAGTGCTATCTATCAGTGATTGAGATGTCCTATCGCTGACATGTAGAAATGACAAGGTGAGGAGGCCCAGAGGCCTTTCCATCAAGCACTGAACAAACCCTTGGAGAGATCCTTTCATTACACTTTGTTCTTTGAGTGCATTCTTAATATGGAAAAAAAATTTAATAATTCATAAACTCAAGAGAACTGGTCTCTGTTGTAAACAGCATTGGGGTTTCACCGCTGTCAGTGGCCGCGGTTATTTTAAGCCCAAGCTTGATGGACAGGGACCGAATCCTTTGTGACTACAGTACCATTAACATTTCATCTGCTCATCAGGTTCACTTTCACAGGAGTACCTGACTCTACCATATTCCTGCTGTATTCATTCACAACCATGACAGACCTCCTTCCTTCTTTCTCTCATGAGCTGTGTTCACTCTGCTTTGTCCAACAATCACACATGAATATACATTGAGGCAGGTACAATGATTTCCCTAATCTCTCACAGAGAGTTAAAGTTACAAATAAAGATAGGTCAGCTGAACTATGTTATTCATTTTGATCTAATTCACACCTTAGACAGGTGTGTAGAGAACATTTAATCATGTGGGGAAAAAATGTTGATTCCTGCAATCTGTCAGCAGCACTGGGTTTATTAGAGACATCATGTTTTCATCGGGGACCTTCGTTAGCCATCAAATTCACAATATGTAACAACAACTTTATCCTCATGTCACTTTCAGAGATGGGAAAGATTTACATGTTTACGACTTGCAAGCATTAACAAGTTGGAAACTCGTGATTCCAATAACTCCGATATGACATGAGCGAGATATTAAGCCACAGGTTGTATCAACCAATCAAAAGGGGAAGCTCAAATTGAAACATCTGAACTAAATTTCACCTCAGTATCACATCACCTATTGATAAAAATGTCCTTAAATGAGACAAACGATATATGTCAAAAAAAGGGGGTAACGGAGGCAGATTAGACAATAACTACTAACCAATGAAAAAACCCATCTTATCTTTTATAGTATAATAAAATCTATTGATTATGTATTTCACATATTTTAAAAGACATTGTCTTATTTAAAGGATGTTGTATCAATGATTGACAGTAATTGTTTCAGGTTAAATGTGGCTCAGATGTTTTGATATTTGCGTCCCCTTTTCGATTAATTATTACATCCTGTGGCTTAAGTTTTAACATATGTTGTTTCATACTGTGAATTTGATGCATGCATGGTCAAAACATTATGTCTCTTATAAACTAAGTGCTGTCAGTTCTAGAGGCCATTACTACAAAGCAGGATTTGGGGCTTAGCGAGGTAACGTCAGGGTTAACCCTGCCGGGTAGATCGTCATGCTAACTTATGCTGCACACCTAATCTGCTCCGGAGGTTAAGTGCGAGATAAGAGTTTATCTTGTGTAAAAGCTCCGTCTGCTGACCAATCACAGCTCGGTAAGATTGTAAGATAAAACAAAGAAGTTATAGGCTGTATAAAGTCATAATCCAGGCTAAAAGCAACACAGTTTAAACTGCCAAATGCAGAGCTGGCAAACAATCTCCGATTGTGTGAATGCGTCAATTAACAGGCTTTTAATATTACTGCCTCATATAGGGCGTTCATCTCACTGTAATTACATGTGTCTATTCTGTTCAATTAATGTGTTGCTTAGATGTAAAATATTCTTATGGCGTGAATGACAATATTTTTGTCTTATCTTTCAGCTGCATCGCCGATGGGGTGAAACAGACTTGGGAGCAATAAATAAATAAATAAAAGTACATAATTCAAAGCGATCAATAGGTTTACGTTCATATCTAATTAACACCTACAGCATACATAAAAAGAAGCAAAGTAACGCTTGGCAGTCTGTGGGATTGTAAGCACACAACACAACACTGTATATCAAATCATATCAAATATTAACTTATCTGTGTAGTTATAATGTATATCATATTCACTTTGTGTCAACATGTAATGTAGGCCTATGCTCTGGGTGATTATCAATATGTGATAGCCACTCTGCTTACCACCATGAATGATGATTTTATATAGTTTTTTATTTGCTCCCAAGTCCGTTTTACGCCTCTGGGGTTGCAGCTGAAACATTGACACAATGTTTATCATTTTGGCTCTGTACACGACCACAATGGACTTAAAACAATCTTAAGCAATCAATAAGTGCAGACTTTCAGCTTTAATTTGAGGCTATTTACATCCTAATCAGATAAATGGTGGAGGAATTACAACACATTTTATACGTGCTATCCCCTTTTTAAGGGACCAAAAGTAATTGGACAAAGTAAGATAATCATAAATCAAATTGTCACTTTTAATATTTGGTTGCAAATCCTTTGCAGTCAATGACAGCCTGAAGTCTGGAACCCATAGACATCACCAGACGCTGGGTTTGGTCCCTGGTGAGGCTCTGCCAGGCCTTTACTGCAGCTGTCTTCACTTCCTGCTTGTTCTTTGGGCAGTTTCCCTTCAGTGTTGTCTTCAGCAAATGAAATGCTCAATTGGAATCAGGTCAGGTGACTGACTTGGCCATTGCAGAACATTCCACTTCTTTGTCTTAAAAAACTCTTTGGTTGCTTTCGCAGTGTGCTTTGGGTCATTGTCCATCTGCACTATGAAGCGCCGTCCAATGAGTTCTGAAGCATTTGGCTGAATATGAGCAGATAATATTGCCCGAAACACTTTAGAGTTCATCCTGCTGCTTTTGTCAACGGACACATCATCAATAAATACAAGGGAACCAGCTCCATTGGCAGCCATACATGCCCACGCCATAACACGACCACCACCATGCTTCACTGATGAGGTGGTGTGCTCTGGATCATGAGCAGTTCCTTCCCTTCTCCATACTCTTCTCTTCCATCATTCTGGTACAAGTTGATCTTTGTCTCATCTGTCCACAGGATGTTGATCCAGAACTTTACAGACTTTTTTAGATGCGTTTTAGCAAACTCTAATCTGGTCTTCCTGTTTTTGAGGCTCACCAATGGTTTACATGGTGTGGTGAACCCTCTGTATTTACTCTGGTGAAGTCTTCTCTTGATTGTTGACTTTGACACAGATACACCGACTGTACCTCCTGGAGAGAGTTCTTGATCTGGCCAACTGTTGTGAAGGGGTTTCTCTTCACCAGGAGAAGAATTCTTCTGTCACCCACCACAGTCGTCTTCTGTGGTCTTCAAGACATTTTGGTGTTGCTGAGCTCACCAGTGCGTTCTTTCTTTTTAAGAATGTACCAAACAGTTGATTTGGCCACACTTAATGTTTTTGCTGTTTCTCTGATGGGTTTGTTTTGATGGTTCAGCCTAACGATGGCTTGCTTCACTGATAGTGACAGCTCTTTAGACTTCATATTGAGAGTTGACCTCAACACATTCCAAAAGCAAATACAACACTTGAAATGAACTCTAGACCTTTTATCTGCTCCTTGTAAATGAACTAACGAGGAAATAACACACACCTGGCTATGGAACAGCTGAACAGCCAATTGTCCAATTACTTTTGGTCCCTTAAAAAGGGGATACTACGTATACAATGTGTTGTAATTCCGCCACCATTACCATACCCTCAAATTAAAGCTGAAAGTCTGCACTTAAAGCACATATTGAGTGTGTAATTTCAAGTCCATTGTGGTCGTGTACAGAGCCAAAATTATGAACATTGTGTCAATGTCCAAATATTTATGGCCCTAACTGTATCTATTAACTTACACATTCACCTTCCTGCATTTCGCAGTTTAAACGATGACACTTTTAGCCTGGATTATGTGTTAAACTTCTTCGTATTCGTCTAATATATGCGTTTACTCTTCATTTGTGAAATATGACGCTCTGCTGACAGCACATGTGTCCCCGTTTTTGACTCGTCATACGCTGCAAACCCCGCCCCTACTATGTGAACGCGCTCAGAGCCCTGGGTTCACTTACCGAGTTGATGACCACCGTCGTAGGACCGTTTAGCGGGATCGCGGATGTTAGGGTTAGTTAAGATAGCAGATAACACAAAGATATCCTGGGTATATTAAACAGGCCTCTGGTTTTAAACACCTCAAATAAACAACACACCCTTTTCATTTTGATTAACTGTCATTGAAAACAAATCAGCTCTTATTAAACTGGAAAGGTTCACAGTGACGAACAGATGGATTCATTTAACAATAACTGATGACGCTCAGACTTACCTTCACTACCATCTGTCCCTTTCACTCCCGGCTCGCCGCAGAAGCACACCTTCCTCCACATCATCACCCAATCATGTCTGACCATCAGCCGTCTGGAGGACGGCACCTTTGGCCCCACAGTGGAGTACTGTAACAACAGTCCCTTACAGGCCTGGATCCTCCACAACTACACACGTCTGGAAGTCGCTCGACACCTTTACTTCAGTCCCACTGATTATTTTCTCTAAGCTGTAGGGCATGAGGTGAGCAGGTTAGTACAAATGAGGCAAGCTGCTGGTCCTTTTAGCTGCTGCGTAGGGATGTAGTTTGTCATTAGCATTGTTAGAAGTAGATTAGTTTGTCCTGTTGGGGCTTTAATAGACACCTTTTGTAGCTGATTGTTGTCTCTGTTTTAAAAATATATATTTTTTCTTGTTTTTGTAAGTAAGGGCAGATGAATGCAGAGCTTGTTGTCATGTTTCAGGTATTAGTCAGAATGTGCATGGAAATTGTTTTAGGAAGCATTACGTAGCTTTTACCGGTGACCTTTCAGGGGGGACCGTTTGAAGACAGGGGCGGACGCACATCAAGGAATGACAGATGTCCCATAAAGATGGTTCTGTGTATAATGTGCTATCAACAAGACCTTTAGCCGGTCTTCATGCTAAATTAGATCTCATTTGACATTTATTTTCCAACGTAAATATTTTATTTTGATGTGAAAATCCACCGGCTGTCCGCTGGCCTGCCTGCGTTCGGTGAATGGTGCCTGAGATGGAGGAGGTTTATTTTTAGCAAATTATCTGCATGCAGGGCTGATTGAAATGGCCTCACCATTGTTTATAAGTTCTTTTGAAGTGATCCTTCATTGTGAACCTGCCTTTCATGGCCCTGGCCTCTCAGGACACTCATCTATTGGCCTGAAGCAGCTGTGTACACTGTGTGCCATGTACACATTTATAAAACCAATGAATTCCAATTATCAGTGCTTTTCACCACTCGGCCTGCTTATTTACATACTGTTGTAAGGACATTTTGTTTGGCTCAGCATTTCTGTCCGTTTCAGGGTTCTGCTTTTCCTGCTTTTTCCAGTCCGTCATTTTCTCTGTAGCCTCGTCTGTTCTGCGGAGGTAAATGGTGTTTGCACCTCAGAGTCTTGTACTGTTGTATCTCTCAAAAAGCTAAAGAGCAATTTCACTGTAGCATGCCACAGTTTTTGTGTGCAAGCAGGGTAAATTGGGTAAGGAGCTCCCACGGCTGCTGGTGTGTGTCAGAGTTGCAGCAGTAAAGAGACCTGCTGTTAGATGGCCTGATTTGCTGTTTACACTCTATGGTCCTCTTGGTTTCGCAAGCACCAGAGGACAGCACGTACACAAGAGCAGGGCACTATTAGAGCAAATGAGACTGTTGCCTGACTCTGCCTTGAAGGAATCCGTTGTTTTTTTTATTTCTCACAAAAAATAAAAGCAGCCCACCCCTCTCAGTCAGCTCACCATCACGTCAAACAGGAACTCTTCTGCCTTTCAGCATGTACACTGCGCTGCTTGGTGACAAAGAGGAGGATGTTCCTCAATCAGGGCTTACGGTTAGAAACTGTCCCCATTTAATTAGCCGGTCTCAGCTGTGCACACACTCAGCGACTTGCTCCGGAGAGGATGGCTGGTGTGTTGGGAGGCTGAGATGGGAGCTTTCTCTACCCCCAAGGAGGCATACAATAATTATGAGTATAAGACAAGACTTCCACATTTCTAGTATTTTCAATAATTGTGGAACGTTTTTTTCCACCCTCCTCCGTTCCACTCCTCTTCTGTCATCGCTGCGACTAGAGTTGCTTTGGATCTTTGAATGAAAAGAAAAAAATCTGATTCTCATTATTGCCTTTGTCAGATTCTTATGATTTATAGATGAGATCTACCTCCATGTGTGAAAAGGTCTTTACAGATTTATTTGTTGATTATACTGCTTGTCATTGGCAAAACATTTAGAGAACTTTTCTGATTTTCTTTACCTATTCTTAAAATTAGCCGCTGTTAAAATCGTAAAAACTAATTGAAAAGTCTGAAGTGTAGCGCTACCTTGTTGTTCCTTCCCTTAGTTTTTTTGGCAGGTGTGTAAGGTCGAACGCCACCTGCTCTCTTTGTTCTTCTTCTGTTTGAACAAATGTGTCCTGCAGGGCAGTCTGAGATGTGTATTTCAGGAAAGATGTAAGTGTGTGTGTGTGTGTGTGAGTGTGCACTTCTTTGTAACCAGGCAGAAAATGTCCGGCCCTTTTGTTTTATAGCTTTAGATCAAACATGGCCTGAGCGTCTCTGTGTGCTCATTAGTTTGAATATCCTCTGTCAACAGTCAAAGCACAATCTTGTTTTAATAAAGAATTAACTTCAACCGCAAGATAAATCATGTTTTAATGCCACATGCAGACTGTGTTTAGAGATGTTCACATGGATTTTCTTTCATGCTGTGCTGTTTAGTTTGAAAATGACTCCCAAGACAAATGGGTGCAGACTAGTGAAACTGAGGTCAAGTTTTCTTTTAGATCCCTTCATTTACAGACATAACAAAGCGTAATGGTGTCTCAGTAGCACCTAACATGTTATTCTGTAACATAATTTCTCTTATGCTATTGTTTTCCTCAGCAGAGCCTCTGCTTCTTCTTAAAAAAAACTTCAGCTTCTCTACTTTTTTGGATGCGATCATTAGGATGAGAAAAGCAACTCAAGTGAGGTGTAAAATTGAGGGAATGAACATAAATGGTTAATCAAGACCATTGAGGGTTCTCTTCCAGTTGTTAGTGGGGCTGTTATCTCTGGAGCCTTTTGAGCACAGATTGAGTTCAGTTTATCACGACAGGTGTGTTTTTCCACTCCGGACATTAAAAAAGCTTGTTCTGCCTTTTCTGGTTTATGTGATAGAAGAGTAAACAGACAGGACTGACGGGGGAGGGGACAATGTGTAGAGTGAGTGAGATACATTTGAGAGAACGTGGTATACTGCTGAGTAAATGCCAAAAAGAACGGGAATGTTTGAGGTCACAAGCATTTAAATCTAAATACAATACAAGCGTCCAACACATCAGTTGTTGCAGAGTTAAGATTAGAACATGTCTGTTAAATTGTCCTGTTCATCTTGGTCTGATATGTTCTGTCTAATATTTTTAGCTACTTGGACATTTGGCCTGCTCCTACTGTAGTCTTCTGTCCCACCACCTGACTGCACCTCTGTGTCCAATCTCAGCTGGCATTGTATTCTCTGTTTGACCTGCCAACTCCAAACTAAAACTTTGAGCCAAACAGCAACAGAACACCACTATGAGCTGCAGACTGAGGTGTTGACTATCAGTGGTATCGGCGCTACTAGCAACCATTTAAATGACTACAACTCATTTGACACATTCGAAATGTCCAAAATATTACGTAATGCTGGTTTTCTCTTTTTTTGACAACTTCTGACGCTCAACAGTCACACACAGAGAAATCCTTCCTGTAAAGTAGCCATGACAACAGTGTCCCCAATGACAAGAGCCTCAATTCTCCGAGCATCCTCAGTGCATGTTGTGCACAACTCTCACTTTTTCTCGACCAGAACAACCTGCCTATTGTTTTTTTCTTGCCACAGTTACAGAGTTCAGTAACTCAGGCCATTTACTTGGGTCAAAGGGCTTTTTTGTGAAATATGGGAAATCAATATTTGGAGGTGTGTCTGTGCGGGTTCATGTTAGTCATCCAGGTGGATTCAACTTTCTCCAGAGAAGAAGTGAAGTACTGTCAATAAGCCAGGTTGAGGGAAAATGATAACTGAAAAACTTCAGCAATAAATAACTCTCAAAAGAGACAGAACATAGTGTGTGTTTATACGTTAATGTGTGCGTGTTTACATCTTCGTCCTTCTCTCTCCAGCGACTCACCCTGCTGCATGTGAACAGCAACCAGTGTTTGGACATGCCGTCTGAGGAGGACAAGATGGTCCCCACCCTGAGAGACTGCAACGGCAGCCACGCTCAGCAGTGGCTGCTTCGAAATATGACCCTGAGCGTCTGATCCCTCGTCTCACCTCTCTCCCCCCCACACTCTGTCCTCATCCTAACCAGCCCGGGCCCTCCACACCCACGCCAGGTGGTTCCTACCACAGCACACCATATGCCTCTCCCTGTAACAACAAATACAGAGATCCAGGCAGCAGCAGCTTATCTTCCATTATGGCATCTCCTTTTACAGCTCGCCACAGGTGTTAGAGAAGCTGCACCTGCCGTTAAGGCGACACGACAAGCTGTGGCTTTGGGGACCTGGCCTTGTCCGAACAGGAAGAACGATGTGTGAGGTCTGTGCTTTTGAGAAATCAAAGCACTCACTCTGCTAACCGTGCATCCACTGTGCTGCTCAGATCGCCGCTTAGCTGCTGGACAAACGATTAAACATAAGAGCAACTATAACAAGAATATTGCAAGGCACGTCTCTGCGATGGTCTGCAGTGTAAACGACCTTCCTTGTGCTGTGTTCATGCAGTGCACTGGTGTCCACTGTAGGTACAATCTAAAACAAGACTGTTGTTTTCATGACTGCTGCTCATCCTCTCTCCATATCAGTGTCTGAGTTACATTCAAATAACAGGAAGTGATGACGTTAATAGAGCCCGACCAATACTGGATTTGTGAGGGCGATACTGATGTTGATATTGGAGGGATTATGACATCTGATAATGCTGTTGTGAGCTGATACTGAATTGTTCATTCTGTTTGACTAAAGATTATCAGTTCTCTCTGGTGGACAAACTATTTCTAAAATACCTCAAACATATTTTTGGAATTTCTTTACCGCAATTTCTTTTGGTAATTTTCAGCTGACATATAGGCAGATAATAATGCATCCATGATTAGCATATGTGGCCCGATTTATTGGTCGGGCTCTGGTTGTGAAGATAAAACTTTGTTGTCCATTACATTACATGAAATGGAATTTTTCTGTCATCATTCTGGCAACACGGTGTAAAACAGACAGTAAGAGGCAGCTACTTTAGGATCTTTATGAGAAAAATAAAATAGTGTAGCTATAACATCCTCCCAGATTAATCGCATAATGTTCCATATTAGTGAAACAGGAATTATATGAAAATGTGAGGCAGCTCAGAGTGCAGTAATCAAGACTCTGCTATTAGTAGATATAATTGATTTTGAATGAATGTAAGTTTTCCCTAAATGATGAAACTGCACTGTCATCACGGCTATCTGATAGTGTTATTACTCAAGTTTCTGCAAGTTTTCAGATTCCTGCCACCGATATCTTGAGAAGTCATGACGTCTTGGCGCTGGATAGTTTCGTGTGCCTTTAGAAAGTTGTTTTGTATTTGGTTCATTGTTTTTAGAAAATGGTGGATTTATTTTGGTGTTGAAAAAGAAGAATGTTAAATCTTTGCAAACACATTGCATATTGATATTAAATTAATTGTCATATCTCATGAGTATGTCACCGTCATATTAATGCTTGATCAAACATTTAGTTACAGTAAAGTCAACATTCAGTATATCAACACTCACCCATCACCCATGCAACTGTGACAGGTACTTTTTACTACATTGTTGATCAGGATCAGGCAACAAATGTTATTGTACATAATGTTGTTAACATGTTTCTATCACCATTGTTGTTTGTTGTACATACAGAACTAATTATTTTTCTAAGATGCTGTAAAACTTGAACACTCCTCTGAGAAAAAAGACATTGAATGGTATAAAGATCACAAGGTATTGCAGTGTTTTATGTGGAATCGTGGTAATAAAAACCAGTGCTTACCTTGGATTTTGAAATTGCGGTGTGTTTTGGAATTCATCATCGGCCCCACAAAACCAATTCTCAGACCACCTGAAGGGCCTCAAGCGAGCGCACATAAGGGAGCAACTAATGGGGAAATACTATCAATGCTGCTTGAATACTGAGTCCTTGCCAAGTGCCTGCTTGGCATTCAGACTAAAATTCAATCATTTCTTTCATATTATGCACATACATTTATTGTTTTTCATTATCTCAAAGTGCATGGTGTTAAAATAGGAATGTAATGTTTCAATGTACTGGTTGCAAAGTGATGTTACCTGTTTGTACCTTTATTTTGTAGAAGAAAAAAAAAACTTTGACTGAACATATATTTTGCATTCATTTCAGTGTCAAGCAAACGCATCACACTAAATACATCAGTTGTTTAATAAACCTTGTTCTTGAAGCTTTTAAGACCCCGTACATCTCATTACCAGGGTTCAGTGTGTGGGCTTTTAAAGGTGGTAAATTGCAGCATCTCCTCCATGGTGACTGTTAGAGGACAACATCCACACAACAGGGTTTTAGAAGAACTAAATGTAATGGATGCTACCTTCCTCTTTTGTCCAGTATCCGTAAAGGCGCCGGCCATTGATGAAGGCACTTCTGACACATTATTCTGTACAAGGAAAGCGAGGAAAGCTTGACCTTTTGTGTGATTCTGGCTTTGTTCAAACCTGAGAGGCAAAATTCATCCTGAATGGGACACAGATAAAAGGAGCGCTCGGGTCAATAGAGGGAGAGGAAGAACGAGGAATATCCAGCTGACACTGAGAAAGATAAACATACACAGGAACAACAATGGTCTTGCACAACAGGGTCAGTCAATACATTGTTTTATATTTAAGCTAACGTTTAGTTATGACTCTCTATAGCCTTCCTTATCTAATATATGTTTTAGCCCTTTTGCCTTGCAAAACTAACTTATCCCGCTTTTCCATTTGTTTTAAACCTTGCCAGGATATTGCTCGCACATCGTGGGCTTGATACACTGGATCTCATAAGTGATTAATAATTAATATTCAACCATCTTCGTTTGCTAACATGCTTAACTAACTATCATTAGTCAGCATCTTACCTTGGAGCAAACAAGGGACTTTTTGTTGATCTTCGAAGGATTCACCTGTGAGAGGTCTTCCACACTGTTTAGTCAATTTTTACGCCATTTTTCCTGTTCCGCTTTTGGCTTCGGAAAAGCAAAAAATACGATACCCTTCTGAACTTTGAGGATATCTGCTGTAGGACTTGCAGGTCCCATACAGTGTGCACCATGCTGAAAGACTGACAGGCCTCCAGCTTAGGCTGACATCTTATGAATGGCTTGTTTTGTTTACATCTATAAAGTGCTCTTATCCAAAGCCATTTACAAGGTTTTTGCAGCTCGTTCACCCATTCAGGCACTCTCACACACCAATGGCAGGAAGCTAAGACGCATATCACTGGCCTGACCATCGGGAGCAATTTGGGGTTCAGTGTGTTGCCC
The DNA here is from genome assembly GCF_900634415.1 of Cottoperca gobio. Lineage (NCBI taxonomy): Eukaryota > Metazoa > Chordata > Actinopteri > Perciformes > Bovichtidae > Cottoperca > Cottoperca gobio. The sequence goes on along the minus strand of NC_041375.1, from coordinate 14,543,976 downwards.
GGGGACATATGGACATGTGGACAGGAGGAGGTAGGGAACGGACTGCCAAACCTGTGATTAGTACACTACCTGCTCTATACTTTTGTCCAACCAAAAGTCCAAAACCCAAATATTGTAGTGATATAAGACAGGCAAAAATAACAAATTCGCACATTTGAGAATGGAACCAACAAATGTTTAGCCTTTTTTCTTGGAAAATTATTTCAGCCATTCCTCAAACGTGTTGATTAATTGCTCTCTATGTATGATTAATTAAAGGAACAATTTGACATTTAGAGAAATACACTTTCTTACTGAGAGCTAGACGACAAGGTTATACCATTTAAATGTCTGTACGCTAAATGTTAAGCTACAAGCTGCAAGTGGATAGACTAGCTTAGCAAAAAAGCATAAAGATTGCAAACAGGTTGAAACAGCTAGCCTCTGTAGAAAGGTATAAATAATTGGCCTACCAGCACCTCAAATAATCACTAATTAACACGTTTTATGTTATTTGCTTTACCCTTTCTAAAACCAAAGTGTGAAAACACCTTCCAGTCTTTATGCTAAGCTCAGCTAACCAGCTGCTTCTTGTAGCTTCCGACACGATGTTTAAGCGTATTTCCTAAAATGTCAAACTTCTTTGACAACTAATAATTTTAACATTATAAACTGATTATTATATGATATTATATAGTATACGTTTATTGGTTTAAGGTTTTGGTTTAAAATAAACATTTTTAGAAAAGCAGTTTACATTCTACATGACACATTTTACTACTGGCAAAGGACTTGTCTCTGTTCTTGTCTTGTTAGACCTCAGTGCTGCTTTCGACACTGCTGACCATGTCATTTTATTACAGAGACTGGAACATTATATTGGTATAAAAGGAACCGCACTAAGCTGGTTCAAGTCCTATTTATCTGAGAGATCTCAGTTTGTACGTGTTAATGATAAATCCTCGATGCCAGCAAAATTCAGTCATGGAGTCCCGCAAGGTTCTGTACTTGGTCCTATTCTATTCACCTTATATATGCTTCCTTTGGGTAATGTTATAAGTTTCATTGTTATGTGGATGATACCCAATTCTATCTATCAATTAAACCAGTTGAAATCCAATCAATTAGCTAAACTTCAAGCATGTCTTTAGGACATAAACACTTGGATGTCTAGCAACTTCTAGCAACTTCTTGATATTAAACACAGACAAAACTGAATTTATTATACTTGGCCCAAAACGCCTCCGAAACGCTTTTTCTAATGACATAGAAGCTCCGGATGGCATTAATTTGGCCTCCAGCACCACCGTAAGGAATCTTGGCGTTATCTTTGATCAGGATCTGTCTTTCAACTCCCACATAAAACTAATTTCAAGGACTGCCTTCTTTCATCTACGTAACATTGCAAAAATATGATGCAAAATATGATGATCAAAATGATGCAGTAAAAACTAGTCCATGTATTTGTTACTTCAAGGCTGGATTACTGCAACTCATTGTTATCAGGTTGTCCCAAAAAGTCGCTTAAGACTCTTCAGTTGATCCAAAATGCAGCGGCTCGTGTATTGACAAGAACAAGGAAACGGGATCATATTACTCCTGTATTAGCTGCTCTGCACTGGCTCCCGGTAAAATACAGAATAGAATTCAAAATCCTTCTCCTGACCTATAAGCAATTAATGGTCAGGCTCCAGATTATTTTAAAGCTCTCATAGTCCCTTATAACCCAACTAGAGCATTACGCTCCCAGACTGCAGGGTTACTTGTGGTTCCTAGAGTCTCTAAGAGTACAATGGGATCCAGAGCCTTCAGCTATCAAGCTCCTCTCCAGTGGAACCAGCTTCCAGTTTGTGTTCGGAGGCAGACACCCTCTCCACATTTAAGAGCAGGCTAAAGACTTTCCTTGGACCAGCCCCTAGTTATGCTGCTATAGGCTTAGACTGCCGGGGGATTTACACCTCTCTCCTTTTTCCCCCTTCTCTTCCTCTCTCCTCATCTTCCTCTCTCCTCCCCTCCCTCACTCCTCTCCCTCTCTGTCTGTATGCATTTATGTAAATGCATGTTACTAACTCAGCATCCGGGGCATCATCCCCGGAGTTTCTGTGTCTCTCATGTGACAGGTTGCCACTGATAAAGTTTACGTCTGGATCATGAATCGTGGCTGGGCCTGCTGCCCTGGTCCTGATGCCCACGTTAATATCTTTTTTTATTCAATCACACAATAATTTCTGTCACATGGATGTTGTATTTTTACTATGTTGTCTATCCTGTACACACATCATCCATTGCACGTCTGTCCGTCCTGGGAGAGGGATCCCTCCTCAGCTGCTCTCCCTGAGGTTTCTTCCATTTTCCCCTCGTTAATTATGGGGTTTCTTTAAGGGAGTTTTTCCTTGTGCGGTACGAGGGTCTAAGGACAGAGGGTGTCGTAACCTGTACAGTCTGTAAAGTTCCCTGAGACAAATGTGTAATTTGTGATATTGGGCTATATAATTACATTTGATTTGATTTGATTTAATAACTCTAACTATATATAATGATTATTGTTTATTTTTTTATTTCCCTTATTAATGCTTTTTTATAAATATTCTATATTACTATTAATACCTCTCCAAGGTAGCCCTTGGAGAGGCATTAATAGTTGTTGTTGTGGAGATGACAACACATCAGTGCCTCACCACACTCTCAGCAGGGGCCCTGTCTCACACCTGTAGGAAGCCAAACCCAGGCTGGTAAACTGGGCCTGAGAGGATAAGATAGTGGGTCCATTAACGGGTGAGATGCTTTAAAATAACAGCCCTAATGGATGCCTTATCTGTGGCCTACTGCGGGTGACTGCGGCTCTTGAAGGTAGTATACGGTCAGAGCCTCCCACCATGGAGGCTGCACAGTTCTTGACTAAATAAAGCATGGATCTTATTCAAGCTCAGGACAAGTCTAATTGTAGCTATGTGACACACACCTCGGGTCCTCACAGACTAAGAACCATTACACGCTGTATAATTCCCTTATTTTATTCAATTAAGCCCTACAGTTATTCCTCAAACTATTTGTTTTAACAATGTTATAGTGTTTCTGTTGTTATGAGTCATGGTTATTATTTATTAGTTAATGCAGGTTTTGAAATTAAATGTAATCGTATTTCCTTGTTTCTTTTCCACTGATACTAAAAATCAATTCATACAAAAGCCTATTGAATTTCTAAGTGTTGCTTTATACCGCAACTACCTATTTTGGAATAAGTACTTAAAACCATTACTTTAAGTGAAATTACCAATACAAAAATAAAATAAAAATACTAAGTTTTGAGGGGAAATCACCTTTTGGTGGAAATGCTAACAACTCTTTGAAATTGTATCGCTGTGACAAGGTGACTGTGTTTTTGTAAGGGCTTTTGTACTGTACTGTACTGTATACGCCTATCATGTGTTCTTTTCTGTTTTCCTGTGGAAAGTAGTTACTACAGCTATCAGATAAATGTAGTGGAGTAGCTTATAAAGGAAATTATAAAGTAAAGTACAAGAACCTCAAAATTGTACTGAAGTACCGTACTGTAGTCTGTGGTCATTTGTGCTGACTGATTTGTGTTTGGTAAATGCCAGTCATCGAGGGTAAAGGGTAAGGTAAGGGTAAATCCAGGCAACATGACAACCTGCTGTTGTACTCAGAAAAAGCTAAACCTTTTTTTTACCTTTTCTTCTCGCTCGAGACCAGAGGAGAAATCCTGCACTTAATTGTTGAGGCGACCTGAAGTTCCAGAGCGCCTGCATTGAAAAGCAGCTTTAATTAGACATGGTTTGAGGCCAGTGTCTCAGTGGGGTTCAGATCTACTGACGCAGGAGGCATACATCTACACACAGAATAACATACAGTACCTGTATTTAAATGTAGCAGGGCACGGTATGCTTGCAATTTCTTGAGCAATTTTCATTGATTTACAGGGAGGAAGTGCCTCTAACAAGCTTCTTCTATGTGATAATCTCCTTTTAGCGATGAAAGCAGTGATCAGGGGCCCTGCTACATTCAGCAGTAATTGTGTAGTCATCAATTATCAATCTCCAGGAGCTTTTCTACAAAACACTCCTGTTCGGATGCTGTTTTTTGACCACAGCAACAACTAATAAGGTATTTCCTTCAGCTGTGGAAAGAAAACTACAGACTACACCAGATCAATACTTCCATTTATTTTTAAGTGTACTGGGTGTCTGTTATAATTCCTCATCTGACATGACTATGTGTGGCTGTATCTTCGTCATTATCAGATGCTGTGGTTTAACGCTGCGGCTTCTTATAGTCGCTCATGAACAGCTGTAATGTCCGTTGATTACCACAAGATGCTGACAATCTCAACCTCCTGTGAAGGCTTCATATTTGGATCCAATTGATGAACCACTTGGAATCACTGGTTTAGAGATGCTGCTCTGCCTATACACCACATCGCTTCACATTACATGCCAAGCATGGACGAGAGCCTGTTAGTGCTTCAGAATCCAGTGAGTATCATGTTATAAACCTAATCTTAATCTTTCATGAGAACATTGTTCGTTTAAAGTTAAAGAAATCAATATTGTAGCGGAAAAATTAGATTTCAGAGAAAAAATGTTTTGGGAGGAAGTTGTCAATTTGTGGAGGGAAAATAGAAGGACAAACGCATCAAAGCCAACATCAAAGCTGAGGCGGTTTTCCCTGCTCTGCCTCTGATTGTAGAGATTATAAAGGAAGATGGAAAATTAGAGAAGATTGTCTGAAGTGATTGGCTGATCTTCTTGGAGGATGACCTCAAGTGCTACCCGAGCTGATTCAGAGAGGAGGACAAATGCATCTCATGCCCTACATTGGTCTGATTAGATTAATAAATCAATCCCATCCCCACCCACCCGCCCATCAGGTTCTGCCCAGTCTATTTTTATGAAATGGGTTACAGAAGATCATCAAAGTATTTCTGTTCATTGGCTAACAGAAGTTTGACATGCGCCGGTGCAAGAAGTGCAAACCACAAGCTGGTCATGATGGGAGATGGTGTTTCGTTATGGAAAAAGCAATTGTTTCCAGGGATGATAACCTTTTTGCTTTGTAAAAACTAAGTGTACAGCTCTTCCAAATTAGGCCGCTATAAAATAAGAACTAATTTGCATATATTCCAATTTAGTTCACAGTGTTACACATCAGCTGCCGCCTGGTGTGTGACAAGAACAAGCCCGGACCTTAACCTCTTGTATTGCGCTGTCAGTGACAAAGCCTGTGTGTTGAGCAGAAATAGAAAAGTGTTACTGGGGGGTTGGGAGTGTGTGAATAATGGTTCAAATAAGGGTTTCTATAGACTGCCGTATGGCTGATCCTTCTAGAGACATGCTTTATTGTGTAATGGTATCTTTTAATTTGGAACACATGAAAACATCTAGGTTTGAAAAGAAAAAGAAACTGCACGTGATAATTATCCATTTTACGGTTGTATCACTTAAAGGCCCTGAGAAAAATGTGTTCTGAATCAACTGCTTAACGTGAGTGATTGGATCCTACATGAGCACACATTCTTCTGGCAAATTTAGAACATTTTTGGTTATTCATTTATTTGTTTTTCTATGCGCTCTTATTACTGGGTTGACGTGACTTAATTAGACAAAGGTGATGTCACATACTTACCGTGCACCAATCAGGATTTATTAACATTTGAATCCTAATTGATGGATTGTTTGGTCACTGTCAATCAAATGTAATCACATCCACACAGTCCTGATGAAGCAAATTAGCTGAGATTTTGAGTGTTGAACACTTAATAAATAATACGATGTTTGTTTCAAACGTTGATTGTTGCATATTCAGTCATAAATATTTATCGTTAATGAGGAATACTTTCATTTGAAGTTTTTTTGGGGGCTTTAACACTCAAGAAAACTAGACAGTAATGCAGGCAGTTTCATCGAACACCGCACTGTATTCTTAGAAGTTAATTGCTTTTTCTAAATGCAGGACAGACAATCTGACAAGAGTTGTGGAGAAAACTTTTGTTTCGATGAGTATATCTGTGAAATACAGCAATTAAAATGTTTTAGCTGCCGCTGTCTGGCTGGCTGACGGCCAGTCCAAACTAATAGCCTTATTTTTGGTCAGCAAATATGTGTATAGCCTTTTCCTCCTAATGAGGGCCAGAATGCACGGTGGGTGACCTGTGTCCCCCTGCACTCGTTATAAAAGCAGAGTCCTGCTGAAGCTGTACCTAATGTTCACCTGGCAATTATGACGGTCTGGTGATGGGGAGATCTTTCCCTGTCTGTCCCTCTCAAGAGGACTGAACCACAGAGCCTCGCAGACAACACTTGGAGGCACATCAACGTTGCTCTGCGCTGCCATGTAATCGCTTCATTTGGAAACGGTTATGTCAGGCCTTAGTGCTGTTTTTAGAAGCTACCATTTGTACAGTAGGGCACACTGGGCTCACTGAACATGGAATATCATGCGATAAACCACAGGGAGCTGCAGGATAATAGGAGAGGTAGATGTTGCCTGGAACCAGACTGACTCGACTGCATATTGATCCCTGTGAGCTCAGACAATGGATCCAAAAATGATTGGGAAAAATAAATCAACAAGCTGCTGTAGACATTTACAGTATATTTTGACATATAATAGAACAACAGATACTGCATGACATGACAGCAGAGTTTAAAAAAGATCTACAGTGTGTGTCCTATTCACATGCGAGTGACTTCTTGATTATGCAGTAATTGTGCTCTTAACAGGGAGAAATACTGCGAGAACATGCTGACAAACACAACATCACACATCTGATGTAGAAGGAGATAAAAGGGTAGAGGTGTGGGGAGAGGTAAACTGTGTGTGAGAGGTGGTGGTATGTTGCTCATCCTGCCTCATGTGTGTTTACACATGAGGCAGGATGAGCAACAGCGTGTAAGCCTGGGTAACTATGGTGTGGGTGTATTCCTCTGTGGCCATGATCTTGGTAATGCGATGAGTGAATTCTGCAATGCATCCTTGTTGCAGCTCTTTGTCCCCTCTGATATCTAAGACAGTTTCCTACGAGTGTCAGCCGCTTTTCTGCAGAACATGTTACTCTGTTAAGATATTTTGTGTGTGACATTCCCTAAAGTGGGTGCAGTCACCCGTGGGATGAGAGCGGGGTCATCATCAGTGGCTGTTAGCACAGGTGACCGAGAAGAACAACCGGTAAACAAGGTGCATTTGTAAATGTCCACTGCAGATGGGAGGACTTGAACTGAAGATAGATTGGAGCGAAAATTATGTGAACAATAGAAATATATGTGTTCATCGTCATATCAGTGGCTTTGCAACATAGAGATAAAGGTTTAAAATACTGTTATTTCCATTGTTTCCATTTGTATAATCATATTATTTGGTAATGCTTCAAATATGCCTGTTTGTTCTCTTGTTAAGGCTAAATGTGGCGGTCAGTGTGATTATTTGGAAGTTATCATGACATATTGGCTGCAGTGTCACATATTTGATCACTTGAAAAAAACAAAACTGTCAAATCAGGCGAACCCTCCTCTCTCCTCCTCCAAATTGTCTGTCTTTGTACTGTAGTACCACTAGGCAACAGTGAGTGTATCACTGGAAACGTGGAAGTGCGCAGGAGCCGCTCAGAGAAATCGACGGGAAAGAAGAAGATCTAAGCAGCCAAAAGAGCATCTGGTGGATCACTACCGCTGAACCATGATAATCCAGTCGACATTTCTCTAAGAGAGGGGAATAGGTGCCCGAAAAGAGCCTGGCAAACAGCGTCGATGCGCGCAGCCAAAAATGACGACAGTGGGACAGTGATCTTCTTCCTCCATCTCGTCATTTTTTACACTCATATGCTTGGATGCAATTCATCTCCTATGTATACAGATCAGAAAGGAAGGACTGGAAACCAAATAATCTCCAACACAGACGCGAGTGCGCACAGAGACGTTTCATCCTGGAAACCCTTTCCAGCGACTAATTACGCAGAGATATTGATGTTTTATAGGCCGTTCAATGATTTTGAACTTTCGCATGAAAACTTACTCTGTGAGTACAGTTTTGAGCAGGTCGATATAGCCCCAACCTTCACGGGCGATGAGTAATCCACGACGCAGCAACTGATAAACCTGTAAAGCCTGGACTGCGACTGGCGCGTTTGGATACCTTATCCTGTGCGTCGCCTATTTTTTTTTGCATATGGCTTCTGTCTTTGGGTTTGTAAACTACTCATACACTATTGATATTTCATGGCTGTAGAGTGTAGCAACAGCAGCGTGTGGAGAAAGAGGACGGTGCAAGACTAACTGGGGTGAAGACAGCGCACTTTTATCGTTTTATTTCCAAAGAGGAGACATTGCGCACGGGCATTAACGACTGCAGCAACTAGCCTACAACCCAGACTTTTTTTTTTATATAACTGAATCCTTTGTTGTTTCTTTCGCTGCTGTCATCGTAGTATGTCTGCACTTCGAAAGAAATTTGGGGACGATTATCAGGTAGTGACCACCTCATCTAGCGGGTCTGGATTTATTCAGCCTCCCCCAGAGAAAAAGAGGAAGAGGCAGCGGTTCGTGGACAAGAACGGGCGATGTAACGTCCAACATGGGAACCTGGGTGGTGAAACCAGCAGATACCTCTCAGACTTATTCACAACACTAGTAGATTTGAAATGGCGCTGGAATCTATTTATTTTCATCCTCACCTACACAGTCGCTTGGCTCTTCATGGCCTCTATGTGGTGGTGCATCGCATACATCCGAGGAGACCTCTACAAAGTCCACAGTGACAAGTACACGCCATGTGTGGCCAATGTCTATAACTTTCCCTCAGCCTTTCTCTTCTTCATAGAGACCGAGGCCACTATAGGATATGGCTACAGATACATCACAGACAAATGTCCCGAGGGGATCATTCTCTTTCTTTTCCAGTCGATCCTAGGATCGATCGTCGATGCCTTTCTGATCGGCTGCATGTTTATCAAGATGTCTCAGCCCAAGAAAAGGGCCGAGACTTTGATGTTTAGTGAACATGCTGTGATTTCTATGCGAGATGGAAAACTAACTCTCATGTTCAGGGTCGGCAACCTGCGTAACAGCCATATGGTCTCTGCACAGATCCGCTGCAAATTGCTGAAAGTAAGTGATGCTACTTTTAGTCTGGAGGTATCGAGTATTGTAATTCTATTCCCATTGTTTGTCATGGCCCAAGTCCATGTATTATTATCAGTTTTTTAAACTGATGCCGACAGGCCTACACACTGACATTTAAGCCTACTCCAACATGAAGTCATGGTGCATTTAATAGACAAAGCTTCAAAGACTACAATGATTCAAATAGATAAATCACCAAGACCACTAGTTAGACTTAACCATAGCACAGAAGTCCTTTTATGTATTTCACAAATGACACATTTTGCACATTTATGGGGGAATGTAAGCAATCAAGTTTGCAAAGAGGTCTTCATGTCCCTACATCCCTTATTTTTTAAAACTGTTTTAAAGTTATCATGGTTATACATACAGTGATATTATAGGGGATTAAATCTAGGCTTCCGTAAAGTTGAAGGTAGATATACACTCAGTAAGTTTGACTAAAGATGCATTGCAACCGTATCCATCATAGCAAGTTATTCAAATGTTTTTTCTTTCATAAAGACAATTTGGCATTATTTGTAGTTTCCATGTCCTGAAACTGCAGGTGAGTGTAAGGCAGGTGAATCCAACAGTATCCAGACATTTAAACCAGTTGATTTGATGCAGTCGTTTAAAACATGACACAATTTTAAGTTCCAGGTGTGTATCGAATAACATGCTGACATTACTATTCTTGCAGAATAGATGCCTCTTTAAACCTCATTTAAGAAAAGGATAGCTGTTTTTCTGATGAGACTGATGATTGGTGACTCTGATTGCATATGAAATGTGAAAAGCTCCCGTTAAAGGCTCTTGATGTGCTGTAGATAAGTCTGTCTTCCCCCTTCCTTCCCCCACCAAACATCTCTGTCTCTGTCTCTGTCTCTTCCTGTACGCTTCCTTAGTCTCGCCAGACGCCTGAGGGCGAGTTTCTTCCGCTGGATCAGTTGGAGCTGGACGTGGGTTTCAGTACTGGGGCAGACCAGCTCTTCCTCGTCTCACCTCTCACGATCTGCCATGTGATTGACACCAAAAGCCCCTTCTTCGAACTCTCCCAGAGGTCCATGCAAACAGAGCAGTTTGAAATTGTGGTGATACTAGAAGGAATAGTAGAGACTACAGGTGAGTAACTGCAAAACATGAATTTTAATTACAGGCCTGCTGTTGGAAATGAGAGCTCCATGTTGAGGCTGCAGGTTAGATGCTGGTCTACAGTAGCTGAAGATATTTTTGAAGTGCTGCAATATCTATTTCTGCAACACATCTCATGAATAATATTGAGCTATATCATTAGTGTTAATAGCTGACATCCAAAGACTCACTATTGACCCATTTATTGTATTTTATTGATTTTTACTGTGGCGAGTTTATAATAGCAGTGGTTAGCACAATCCATCATACGTGATTGCTTTTAATCCATACACACCTTCTGGGTTTTCGGGAAGTTGAGCCAAGTTTTAAGCTACATACCCGCTGTACACTTTCAAACTCCTGCAGGGTCAATGTTACGCTATATATATTTTATTTTTCTCATCCTAAACAAATTCCATTCCTTGGCCTTTGTGCCCGTACAGCACTTACCTTTTGGCTGCTATTCTCAGAGGGGATACTAATTTGCTTTATATGGTCCCTTTGGAATTAGGGAATTCCATTTCCACAAGATGAGTTATGCAGCGAGTACAATTCTCCACTGTGGTCATTTTGAATTCAACAGTTTATTTGACACAGCTGATGTAGTGTGGGGAAAGCTCCTCCAGTGTTATAAAGTGAACAGAGGAGCAGTTGTTATAGGTTGGTTGAGGGAAAACAGCATATGGAGATGTGACAGGGAGGCTGACACTGCAGGCAACAATTAGCAAAGATACTCCGTTCCTAATAGATCATTTAGTGCAGTTGCTATTATATACATCTCGCTGCAGCTGAGATGTATCTGACATCCATATTCTTCAGTTTATGACATGCAACATTCACGTCATTTTGATGAGACTTGACATATTCTCAAGCATTGTGCACATAAATGTTAATTACAATATGGAGTATCAGTGCAGTCTGGGTATAGTGTTAGATAATGTATATCGCACATAATGTGGGCTGCTCACTGTTTGAATGCCTGGTATTTCTTTCTTTATTACTTCTCAGTTAATTATTGAACAATTAAATCAATAACCAGTAAACACGCGGTGTCAAAATGTTAAAGTTGTTTATGAGAGTAATTATAATATTGCTGCTGTGGTTTTAGGGTATGAACATATTCAGTGTGTTATCATTGATATATTAGCAGGTATTAATAGTATTACAGTCACAGACGCATGAGTCATTGTATCATTTATAATATTCAAATCTAAGTTATAATTAAACTGGTTGGACTTCATGTTTTGGGATTGTTATGCTCTTGTTTTTACTTGACAATTTTTCTTCGCATGGAGGCCGATCAATATGAGAAACAATCTGTGGTTAAAAATGTATGTACAGTGAAAGTCTAAATCCTCAGACGCTTTCATTTCTGGCCAATGTAACTCTGTTTCCATGGCAACCTCTCCTTGAGTATTCAGGATTGCAGCACTGCACCTAAACTTAGGTTTTTGATTCCTATGGTATAGGAATCATAACACAATTTCAGTAATAAAACAGGCAAACATGCAACGCTGAACATGAAATGAAAATGACTTTGTTGACAACATCGCCTGGTATTAAGGAGCATCTCTTCTGAAATATGAAGAGCACACGGAGGCGTTGCTAGAACAGGTGTTTCAGCAGAGAATGAAAAAGATGAAATATTTATAAGGCTTGTTGTTTACTAGTGAAGAAGTTTCCCAGATCTATGCTGTTGTTTGTTATGTGTGTGTGTGGAAAACCCTTGTCTGGAATGCTCTCCACTTCAGATTAAAGCTCCACAATCACTGAAGTTTTGTCCTTCCTACTAGATAATAACAGACACAACAGTGTATCCCTTTTGACACACTGTGACCTTTTTTCTTTTTTCTGGGATCCCACAAAAGATATTTTGGACTGACTGAAGGTAATGAACAAGAACCTATCTTAGAGCAGGAACACATAGGAGCTAAGAATTGTTCCATTTAGCTGTAACCTCTGACAAGCTCTACATGCTATAAAAGGGCCTGAGCTATTCCTTATTCCTTTTGAATTGGAGCCCAAGGTGTCTTTAATCACCACCTCAGTATCATGCACTTTCCAAATGAGACATCTAGGATGTCTGGTAGCAGCAGATTTTCTCCTGGAGTAATGCCAGTTGTGGCTTTGCGGGATCGAGTTTGCTTTTCTAATGTGGCTGCGGGAAGATGTTGTTGCCGCTGAGGATGAATTGGCCTTACAACACGTTGAAATTAATGTAGTGTATGTGCCGTCTGACTGCTTGCCCTGCAAAACAGGAGAGCTGTAAGAAAGAAAGGCACCAACAAGGAGCCTGTAGTAACACGTTTTGGTTGATTTAACAGCACAAACAGGGATAATGTCTGACACAATAACAATAAATACAAGGAACACAAACCGCATCAATTCCCAACAAGTATCGTTATAGAGTTATTTTATTGACGACCAAATGTGCATGTCAGGCTCTGTGTGTGAGCGTGTCTTCCTCCTGTTACTTTGTTTATGTGAATCTCAGCACAACACCAGATTTACTCCTGCATTATTTTGTGCATTGCAGGCATGAATTTAACTCTGCTAGAGTGAATAACAAGTAATGATTTCAGTTTAGCTGATGATGCTTGGTTGTGTATTGCGCTAATACCAATTAATAATATATATAATGTGTACAAGAAATAAGCACCTCTCAGATTTTGCAGTTGAACAATAAGCGTACACATTCTGCAGTGCAGTAACATCTGCTCAGTCGGTGGAGTCTGAAGGACAAAATGATCACAGTTTCTATTTTGTTATCTCAATATTGTTTCTTTAAAATGTATATGATATATGTTTATATATGCACAAAGAAATCATGTTGAATATGCTACTTATTTGCAACAGCAAATATGTTTGGAAGAAATGAAATGCTTCCCAAACTATTCACATGTCATTTTTTTAACACCACAATATCGTCTCTAACAATATGGTATAATATCCGATCTTAAAGACAAAGGTGTTATTAAACTTTTTATGGTCATGTTTAAGCTCTTAAAGCACTTGATCTTTGGATTTTATTGGAAAGTCAAAAGTAATTTTAAATACAATATACAACATGTTTAGTGGTACGCCTTCCAAACAAAACACTAGAAGGTCGGGAGTTCAATACCAGGCTGCCACCATTGTACCCCTGAGCTTAACCCTGAGTTGCTCCAGGGAGATCGTCCCTATACTTAGTTCAATGTAAGTCGCTCTGGATGCGAGTGTCTGCTAAATTACCTGTAATGTAATTAACATGCGACTAAAAACACACAATCTCAGGAATAACCAAAGTGCTTTAGTATTCTGAACAGCCAATCAGATTTTGGATAATTGCAGGAAAAAGAAGCTTCGTGTCAAACACACATTTATGATATTTACACGTTTTGTTCCGCAAAACAAACAAACATTGACTTACAGACAATGGAAGTGCAAAAAATGCTAAATAATTTCAGGGGTAAGGACTCCATAAGCTCTCTATAATGTCACCTATAACACACTGTGTTGTGGCCATAGAGAGGGCAAACAATATATATATATAACAAGGCTGGAGCCTGGAGCTCCACATTTGAAATGATATTACAGGTAGATGGGCGGATGTGATGAGCAACATGATGTGATAGAGATTGATCTTGCCAAGTCCCAGACAACAATAAGTTTCCTCTGAAGAAAACTCTCTACAAGATTCCCAAACTGTCAGGTGCCATTAAATCATTTCAGTAGAAGAGGGTGCAACAAGAATTAAAAGAGCGCCAAATTTGTCTCTTCCGTGGGTCTGAAGATTCAGTGAAATTTTAAGTCACATGCTTCATTTACGACTTGATGTTTTTATGCAAAGTATGTTTCCATCACACTTTGTTGGATTTTGTTTTTACAATACATTACACCTGTGCTTTTCCTACTGTGACATGTCAAAATGTCTCCTGTGAAAAAGGCCTTTTATAAATACATAAAGTTTATCATGAACGTGTGAAAAGTAATTTAAAAACACATTTTGATATGAAGACATAGTCACAATGGTGATGTTTTTCACTGTACCACTACAGAGCTTGACGATGACCTGACTTTGACTCATCAGCTGATTCAGAACTACTACATGCCGTCTTAATACATCAGAAATTTAGCTAAGTGTCCCATTAACACCAGTAATGCTTTTCAACACTGCAAAGGCTTAAAAACCAAGCCTTAGGCAATCTGTTCATTAGTGGAGCGGATTCTTGAGAACTCAAAATAAACTGTATCTGCCAGTAACGGACGTTTAGGGTCCTCCATCCATGAAACTAATCAGTGTATTCCAACTAAAATTCATCTCATGATGCAGTTACACCACAACACTCCTATCTGAATGCCGCAGCTCCTGTGTGCTGAAGATCTAATGTGTATTTATATAATCTAAAACCAGGCAGATGAGAGAAATAAGAAATAAGAAACAAGCGGATGATTTATTTCATGGGGAACTCATTTTCATTACAGAACAGAAAGAGGTTGGAGAGCACATTAATCTATTCCTGAAATGTGTTGGAGTATTGGGGTCTGACATGGTAGCAGATCTTCACAAGCTCCGCAAAGTGTTTTTAAATTCACTCATCAGCTACGAAAAACAATAATTCACGAGCGTAAACTGGATCATCAGCATAAACCTCTTTTCTTTTTAGAGTGATGTGACTTTCATGCAAATGTGTGAATCATTACACATCCTGTGAAATGCATAAAACGCTACAAATAAGTTTGTTTTTGATCAGAGAGTTAGACTTTATTTCACTCTTTTGGTGACACAGCACATTTACAATGCAGGCGAATGCTCTGTGCTTACCGAACTAACTAACAATTCCCCGTATTTGTAAAGGATTGTCCACTGAATGCGTGATGTACACGAAACACAGCGTTGCACTTCATCTCTTGATTTTGTTATGTAGCAAATGATGGTAAAAAGATGAAAAACGTCCTCTCTTCGATAAAGTCTTGCGTTGATTTTGATTGTTTTGGAAGAAATCTGTCAGCCCCCTCTTTGTCATACTGCCTTCTTCTAATTCACTGGTTTAGAATAAAAAATAGCATATCTCAGCTATCTGCTCATTTAAAAACAAGTGTGGGTGGCAGGGGTTAGTTGCATATAGACTGGATCAACAGGTAATGTTTATTCATGTGTGCATAAATGCAGTACAGCATGTGACTGAACAGCTTTGAATAATCAATCGCCTACCTGTGTGCTCAATATTTAAAACTGTACAAATGTGCCCTTTTTCATGAAGTCTGTATCAAGACCTGTGTCGTATAAAAGTATAAAATAACACATTATGATTGAAATGTATATGCATTGATGCATCTAGATGGATATATGATAAAAAAAAACATTTATTTATTCTTAATAAAAAGGCATTAGAGAGACTGTTATATAAAAAGTAATTACATGACTTAACAATAATTTTGTAATACAATAATCACTTCAATTAAGTTACTGTTGTGCAACAAATGAACGTAAAGTTTATATTCAGAAATGAAATTACTTTGATGCAGACTCTGTCTAGTAGTAAAGCCAGCATAATTAATTGGAAACATATATTGCTAGTGATTAGCAGCTCAGCCAATGTCATGGCCCGATCTGTATTTTATCATCAGCAGCAGTAATTGAAATGAAAATGGAGAGCTTTCTGTTGCACCGGAGGCCTAATAGTTTCAATCATATGAGTAAGGGGCTGTAGCTCCGGGCGTCCGGGGTCGCCTGACATCACAAGCCCCAGAGCTTAGGCAAACACCGGCGCAAGTGAACCCCGGATATGAACCAAGACTGTGCCTTCCTCTGGAGAAACTGAACATAATTCATTCTGAGTCCTTACATCGAGGGCACATTCTCTAATGCTGATGTCGCGCTCCCTGTTGCAGCCCTGTGGGTCAAAAGGTTAAAGTGGGTTCAGTGGGGGAGTCAACGCTGAGAGCGGGAGTTTCCAATTAAATCTAATGTGCTCAGGGTGAGAACTCAGGAGAGAAATGGCTGTCCCTGCTGAGCTCCACCTGTGTAGCGATAAGCCACGTGATGTACCTTACCTTACAGCTCTCTTGGTAAAATGCTTTTCATGCTTTTGCTTCATTTGACTTTATCAACAACACATTTTTCAACTACCTGCCTTGAATATTTCAGCATAAGAAATATGGGTAATTTTTGCAGTGTCACGAAGAGGTGTAGTGATACATTAAGTCTGGATCTGAATAGAATAATATGCTAATACACTTCCCATTTAATCTTCCTGGAAAAGTACAGGATGTCTAAAGTAATTACTTGTAATAGAGTGTTTTTACACTGTGGTATATTTCTGAATACTTCTTCCACCCCTAGGCTTTTACACGTGCCAGGATTGTATTTCTAGGTAGAAGTAGCATGGGTAGATTGAATAGATAGAGGCTTGGCAGAGCATGAGGCTTGATATAATCTAATGCAATCTATTACAACAGTCCTACAATATTATCGTATGTTCCTTTTCACGAGTCGGAGAATCACAGAGGTGTTGGGTCAATCAACTTCTGAGTCTTAATTACGGTGTTGTTGTACAGCATTGTAGTAGGCTTTATACTGCATATATTGTACATTGGGGTTATATTGACGATGTAATCCAGTTCATTACAGCAACAAGAAAAAAAATCACCTTCAAAATCACCATAGAGACGAGTCCATACCTCACATAGTCAGGAAATTAAAATATACTTTATAAGCTTCATCGAGGATTTGTTGCAAGGCTGTTGGATTTGATTATAAAGGTGTTCATGTTTTTCTGTCCACCCCCTCTATATTGCCATCTGTTGAACCGTTAATTATGCTCCAGCACAAGGGCTGCCCGGTTTAGCTCGCATGCTATATCGAATAATTTTGAAATTAGCTTTACTAATTTTAGATAAACAAACAAGCGTAATCTGGGAACGCATCTGTGAGATTGACCTCTTATGTCTATTGTAATTGCACTGGGGATGAACTCCTCATAATGGGCATTGCAGCGAACCAGCGATGACATCCTGGATTCATTATCCCTTTTAGATGAACTGTGCTGGCTTCCCAAGGGGGAGCACAGTAATTGTGTCTTTAGGGATTTGTCAAGTCTATGTTGGATGGCAATATATCACTGGCAGAGGAGGTGTGGTAACAAACCTGGGATGAACTGATGAAAAGCACCAGAAATGCATTCACCCTCAATGCCTCAGTCTTATCGTCGTCATGCTGAGAAGAAATAGAAATGATCGACTTGCTATTGGTCGCCTTCATCTCAGAAGACGTGCTGTTGTGACGAGTACACTTTTTCAGTAATCAAAACAAAGCGTAGACCTCCATGTCTAGCTGCAGGATGGACACTCGGGGGTGATTATCACATGTCCATAATTGAGATAATATTGTCGCTCCACTCGTCTTAAGAGGTAATGTTGAAAGTTGTGATGCACTTGCAGTGTTGGTCACTGGCAGCATTGATTGGTGGGGCTGCGACCGTCCCTGAAGTGCAGGTAAATCAATCCTGCAGCCTAAACACAGACCACATGAATATGTTGTTCTTAAAGCTTGTCTTTTAGCAACACCCTTCTCGGGGACTCCTCTCTTTCTGTTTTTGTCACTTAGACATGCTTTATTGTACAGGAATAATCTGCTCTTAAACTCAAGTGACGAATTTGGGAGAACAATACGTATGTTTTCTTACCAGCGAGTTATTCTTCCTTAGCACCACCTGAGATCTCTTTAGGCTTAAAATCTCTCTTTTGTGTCCCACCCTGTCAGCTGGAGCTCTTCATGACTTAAGTAGATCAAATAGGCGAGATCAATATGAGATTACAGCTCTCACTCGTGTCTGTTTTATAAAAAGAAAGATAATTTCTGCGCTCAATACATAATAAGGAGGAAATCATTCATAGCCCCATTTGGTTTGGACACGTTCCCAGAGGGAGTTTTCCTATATGACCTATAGTGGTTGTTTGGCTTTAAAGAAATCCATCAAATGCCGTTTTGCTCAATTGGTTCCCTTTACGACAGTATTGAGATTGCCTTCCCTTGGTAATATGTGCTCTCCTAGCTGTGTAAATAGCCTACAGCCATATGTTCCTCTAGCCTGCACGACACCCCACCTTGTGTGGAGATGGTTGGCAGCCCCTGCTCCTATTCCCTTTCCTTCCTTCCCTTTCCAAGAGCCTCCACACTCAAGCAATTGCTTCAGCATCCAGGCTGTCCCCTCCCCCACAGCAGTGCACTTCCCATGCATCCATCAGCTTCCTCCTTGTTGTCACTGCTCAGCCAGTGCTGTATGCGTGGAATACACATCAGAGCTGCAAACAACTGGGAGGCCACCTTCACAAATTGATCACCCACGAAAACAGTATTTAACGGAGAGAGGGGACTTATTTTCATCTTTGAAAAGTCAAACTGTGAAAAGCAGGTCACTGAATGCTTGTGAATTTCTCTACGCTTTCTCACTTGATGGTGGTCACCATAGAAACAGATGATTAGAGAGGACTTCTGTCCACAATAGCAGTATCTGTATCAAAATTAGATTTTTAAAATTCTATTATAGGTACAATTGTTCTATCCTTTGTTAGGTTTCATTGAAAAGAGAGGCCAGTTGTAAAAAGCCAAACTACTAAAAGCCATATTATTTAGATAGGAACTGAACTTTCCTCTCTTCAGTAAGCTTAAACACACACCACCCAGTGTGCTTATATTCTCCTCTCCTTCAGCTTTCCAGTACTGCATTCAGCACAGATCCTAAAAGAAGACAAAGGGGAATTCTGCTTCCTGTTTTACAAAAATGTAGAACAGGATAATTGTCTCAAATTAATTGCTGCTCCTCGCAACCCAGTGATGCAGCAAAGGCATTTTGTGCACAGCCTTGGCTGCAGAGCGTGCCCGACAATGAGAGCAGGGTGAATCTTGGATGGCGTTGTGTGGCGTTGCTCTGTGTGTGCAGCGTCCAGATTCTCATGCTTGTTTTTGCTAGCATTTTTCTCATACATAACACTTGAGCTGTTTCCACAGCGGTGATAGACTGTCAGGGGACTTCGCTGACAGCACTGCACTGATGAGTTAGTTTGCGTGAGTGAGTGAGTGTGTGTGTGTGTGTGTGTGTATGTGTGACCATTTTAGTGACTTAGTGAAAGAGAGAAGCAGTCAGAAAGAGAGAGAGGATTGTCACTAATTAAGAGGTTTGCGAAAGACTCTCCACCTTCATTTTTCAATGACTCTCATTGTGAGAGTTCATCTACAGAAGTCCTTTGAATAAATCTTCATTTTCACCGTCAATTTTGAGTGTCACTTGCTTGGTGCTTGATCTGTTGTTGATTCATATAATAGTAATGATCCCCCCCCCCCAAAAAAAAAGATCTAGAAGATCTTGATCGAGACTCTGCCTAGTTGTTTTGACAGAGCTGCAATAAATAGATCTGTGCCCTCCGGTCTGGCCCTTGACTTTGTACTCTGTCCTCAGCGTTTCAAGTGCAGATCTGCAGCTTAGAATCTGATTGAGCCAGGCACCAAACGGATATGATCCTTCAACAACCTGGATGAGCTTCTTTTAGACGAGAGTCTGTGAATACCACTTAGGCTGGCGCTTCTTTCAGCTACTATCAAGAAACACTGGCAGGCTGCCTTCGAGTTTACAGTACTTTCTATTCCAGCCCCCAAAGAACCCATTTTATCTCCGCTGTCACTCTGCTGACTGCACGGCTGCTTCACTTTCTTAGACCAGAGAAGCAGCCAGCTCTGTGTTATCAAGGGAAAGTGCATTTATTTAAAGTCTCAAGCTGAGATGGCTTTTGGGCATTTAAATCTCAAAGTTTATTCTTGACACTTCCTTCCTCTTTGCCTTTTTTCCCCCCTAGTCCATAATATAATTATTTGGGAGTGAAATATTGCACAATATACTGTACATTGCAGATACCTGTAATCTCCAGACAGACCATCTCAGTGATGTATAGTTATTCCATTTCATTTTCATTTTCCGGTTATGCCTTGAAATTTCATTTAAAAACAAGATTGTTGCTGAGATGGCAGAAAAATCTCAGCGTGTGGCACACCTGCACACATCTGATTTTCTGAGCTTTACCTTTAAGGAGATGCTTTTTTTCATCCGTCTTAAATTTGTGGATTCAGCAGAGGATTATTCTAATGCCGCTCATGCTGTCACATGGATACTGCAATCAGTATGAAAGCAATAAACTGCCTGGTGAAATTCAGCGACGAGGGACTGCTGAAGGGATTTCACACTTGTGTAGGATTAAGATTTGCACTGGCCAGTCAGAAAAGATCATATACCCCATAACCTTTATACTGAAGGCATGGTTTTATGAAAGATTGGATGGGGATGTCACAGAACAGCTCTGACATGTCACATTATTAGCAATTTTGCAACATTTATTTTCTAATTGTGTTGCCGTTACATAACCTTACTTTAAGACTACATGCATTTAAGATGTTTGTTTGTCTACAGCATGTTTAGTATAATTTTCGTTTTTGCCAAAAAACTATATTTTTCTTCCCCTTTTATTGTTTGATTTAATTGTAATAATTTGTCACAAATATGATACAAAGGAAACGTTCAAGTTAAATGAGAAACCCTTATCCATCTGAAAGCAGGACAATTCCCAACATTGGAGAAATAATGTTTGTAAAAACTGCAGTGTGTGACTTCTGATACAACAATCCAACATATATTTTAATGCTTGTTTCTGTTACTTATGGTGGTTTTTAATTGATGTTGTTGAGCATTTGTGAGCAACGGAACAAGCTGTAAACACAACATTGTTATATTTACACCTTACAGAGTTGATATAGCAAATGTGTCAGCAAGCATTTAGCTAATCATATCTTCAGCGGACGCAGAGCAACATTAGCATTCAGTCAAAGTGTTTCTGGCCACTTGGGGAATGTATGTTTTCTCCAGCAACTCTTCAGGAGAAATATCTGGCTCTTTAGCTGCTAACGGTGTTTGTCTGCTGTGTTGTGCTGGGTTTGGGTTTGTAGGTGTTTCAGAGCTTTTTTGCTCCCGTTGATGCTCGAAATGACGCTGATTAGAGTGAATCAAAATTGTTCATTTGCATGCTGTCAAACCTAAACAATGAGCTAAAAAGATGTCCTGTGTTCAGGTTAGAGTAACTGCCCCTCAACATAACTCACAACAGTGTGTTTATTTGACCATGAAACATAACATGTTGTAATATTGATAAAATAAGCAGTACACTAATGTTCACCCTGAGAGAGATTCTGTAACGACGTGGTACATAATCTTGATCCATCACATTATTGAGGAGGGCCACTCCATTGAGCATTTGAGATTTATTGTATTGGCTTATGCTGAGTCACAGAGGGGAACAGATAACCATTTACTGAAATTAGAAGTGTAATGGATCCACAGACGTTATATCCTAATGGGCTGAATGAGGAATTGTCTCTTGGATTGGACTGATGTTTTGACCTGTTGCCCTCGTCTTTAATAGAAGCTAGTGTCTGTATTTCTTTGTTGTCAATAATTTGAAGAATTAATAATTCTGCTTATGTGTTCATTAGCTTGTTATTGATGTTTGTGTTTGATTCTGGTTAGGGCTGCAACAAAAGATGGTTTATTCATCTATTGATCTGACAATTACTTCCTCTGTAGACCAATTAGTCTTTTTGGTTTATAAAATATAAAGAAATATTTTAGTCCCACCACAAATACATATTCCATACACATTCATATTGTTTTGTTTTTTTATCAGACAAACACTAATATAACAAAAGCAGAAAAACTGAGAACTGAAACCGACAATAAACAAATAAAAATCATTGATTCAATTGTTCAGAGAAGTGAATGATTTAATGCACCCAAATGGCTTGAAAGTTGACATATGTTATGATGACATTTCAGGCCAGTATACTGCTGTGTTATAGTCATTTGCTATTATTCTGGATATAGACAGGTGTGGAGTGACCTGGTGGTCGAGTGGTAAAAGACGCAGACATTGTTACTGCAGCTCTCCTGGTCTATTCTAGGAAAACATATCACCAAAGGCCAAAACAACATGAAAAATCTCAAAAAGAAAATGATATAGTCCAGGTGTGTGCAGGAAAATACTGTGAAGCTGTGTGTGTGCTTGTTTGGTTTCACTTTTTTGACATACTGTATGTTAACTAATGTTACCGACACCTCTAACTAGCTGTGAAAACACTGCACATCACATCCGACGGAATTTATTTCTCACTGCTGTGATGTCCTACAGTTGCATGTTCCCAGCGGCAAACAGCAGCAGAGATTAGATAGCATTGTTTTTCTCCTGCTATGTGTGTGTGTGTGTGTGTGTGTGTGTGTGTGTGTGTGTGTGTGTGTGTGTGTGTGTGTGTGTGTGTGTGTTTATGAGGCAATGCTGATATGATACTGAATGTGGTGCCATGAAGATGACGCAGATATAAAACAATATACTGTTGAGAGTGATGGATAATAGAAAAAGAGAAAATTGTTATTGCTTTAATAAAGATGACATTTTGTAATATGAGCTCCGGCTTTCACTGATGAGAAGTCATCAAAGTACATCATTTACCTCTTGTGTTGTAAAACGTCTTGTTTCAGAGACTGTGAAACCATTTTGCTCGGACTCTGGAGACATATAGACGATTTGACACGTCCCTAAATGGAAAATCAATTTTCAGCAGTTTGGATGTCGTAATCTAAGAGAAAGACTTTTGCTTTGTGTTGTCACTGTTACTTTTGACCAAACTCAGCAGTGAAGAGGTTTATGGCTGTCGCATGCACACATTCCTACAGTTTTGTTTCCATAGAAACACTGAGTCCCAGGCAGGCGTGTATTTTTCGAGTTACATAAGCCTTTACCAGTAATACGAAATACACACCGCTATGGGTATTCTAATTTGACTGGATTCCTATTTTTAGGAATTACATTCAGTAGCTGGGCAAAATATAAAAATATGTTTATTATTATTTTATACTCGTGCTATTTTTAGATGTTTAACTGTTCTTTGTTTGATCTTGAGGTCTCTTTTTAACATGTTTCTCTACATAATGTCAGTTTCCGTCACGATTAGAACTGTGTCGTGTCCCGAGTGAAGTCAAGGCACACGGTTCATTGCCGTTGCTGTCTGTTGCGCTGCATGCCATATGAATGTGGGTGTTGCAGAATAGCTGGTCTTTATCCACACAATTGTACATATGTGTTCCAATTGTGTCTGTAATTATGCAACAGCTCAGGCATCACTCCTTGAATAATTTATGGAAATTAAATGCACTAACGTCCGTGATTAAGTCTAGTGCCGTAGTTAGTTTTTGAAGAACGGTATAGCTAATTAGACCATCCACACCAGTGAGATTTCTTCTTCTACTTTCTTTTGTATGGGGCTGAGTGGCTCCAGAATGAGGGATTCAGCCCCAGGCATGCAGGATTCATGTGTTTCCAGAGATTGAGGTCTTACAGTAACTCCTACACCATCTGCACGGACAATCAAGCATTATTAAAAGATGTAAGATGAAGCTATTTGGGACTTGAGTATTACTGTAGCAACTTGTTTTGCCTCAGGCACAATTTCATTTCACCGCTAAAGTTGCTCTCGATGTTCGAGTCCTGTATTTACTGCATGGATGTCCTGTTAACATCGCAGCATCAACAACTATTCAATAAAGCAGGTACGACTGACTTCTGCTGGTGATGAAGTAGCTGTTATAAAATCAAAACAGAGAGCATTTTACACCACAGTTTTCTCAGTAAGCCTGTTGATGGTGACTGTGTTTCAGCTGCAGGCGGTTTAAAAGGCTCATAATGCAATAAGATTTCCATTCACACTTAACTCTCAATCGCTTTAGCCCTAAAGTTCTCATTAGCTTTGCCTGCTTCACTGCAGCACACTTCCATATGCCCAAAGGCTCCGGGACTCTGAAGCAATAGTGCAGAAGTAATACTTTGAATACCCCAAACGCACTTGATGTTCAGACTCTTGCACATCTGCCATTGTGTACAGAGCTGTTATCAGTGAATTATTTTATAACCTTGGGAATCGGGCAGAATCACAGATGCCTCCAGTTTCGATGATGACATCCTCGCAATCAGCAGCGGTGTCTCACTGTGAACTAACGCTTCGTCTTAGTTTGGACCCAACAGTCGCTGCAAGAACAATATTAAGCTGGTAATTAAAACATGTGATAATAACCTACTGCCGTCGCTGATTTCCTAATGGATTTCAACAAGTCTTAACATGAGTGCCCCCAGCCATTCCTCTATGCTAAAATAAGGGCTTTTTGGACTGATATAACCAATTTAGTGTTTTGTTTCAGATGTAAACCTAATTATAGATTTTCTATGCTCACTCATAGTAAGAAATGAAAGTTGTTTTTTCAGCAGAATATTAACTATGCCAAGATGAATGGGGCTTTGCTGTGAGCAGTGTAGTATGATATAATGCACAGGCAGTTATGATAGCAGCTGCTGAATAGTGCCGATGAGTAATCACTAATAAGCATCCAATAACTTTGCATGAAACAAATAAATAGTTGATCATTAATTCAAAGCTCATGATTTTGCTAATTGCATTAATTTGTTTCCGAGGATGCGAGGGGAGTTCTTAAGCAGGGATTTAATTCAGAGTCCCCTGTGAGGGAGCATTTGCTCTAAGTGTATCATATTCTGCTATCGCGTGCTGATAGTTAACGGGTACACACACAAATTAAGAAAATGCTAAATAGGATATTTTCTTTTCATTTGTATTCTCCAAATTATATAATTCAACGCTTTACCTAAAACGTTTTTTTTGCTTTTCTCCAGCTGAACATTGTTATGTAACAGATACTTCATGTAGCCTTTTTGTGTTTTGGATTAAATTGGATTCCTTTTCTTGTGTCAGAAAGCTACAAAGAAACTTAAATGTGAGCTACACCTCTTGAAGCCTTTGCAGCCGTTATTCCTGTGGGTTTCCAGCAATTTGATTATATTAATCCTTTATCTTTTGGAGCTACTAGCCAAGCTTAAAGTGTGGACTGAACTGTTAAGTAGCATAAGAGGTGATGGTGGAGGAGCCCTTTTTTATTTTAATTTTACTAAAAGCTGTTTTGTTGTTGCTGTCTTCAGTCGGGCTTGACCTGTTTTGTTTGCATTAATGTGAAATCTCAGGTAAACAAAACAGAAATAACTAAATACTATAAAAAGGTATATCGATATCAAATGTACAAGTGCATTAGCAGTTCTTTATGAACAGTAATGTCAAAATGAATCAAGTCTTTTATGATTAAATAATAAGCTATTCTTACAAAACGTACACAGCAAATAACTCACTTTTAATGATCTTTTAAGTTTAAGCTGGAAATTGCTGATAAACATCCCGTGTGGAAACTGAAGAAATCAATTATGCTTTTTTTTTTAGGCAGCTGGCTCTGTAATACATTAAGTACTTATTGAGTACTTAGGCATTTTTGTTTGCAATATTGTTTGCTTTGTGAAACGTCAAGAATCCTGGTGAAAACCGTGTTGTTGATTCTTATGGAATGGCGGCAAACATATGATTAAATCAGGGCTCTGTTATTGACCAGAGTCATATTCAAAGGTTTGGCTGTGGCAATAATGACACATCATTTCCCATCATTTTTGAAAAAACATCAGACAATGCATCCACTCAATTGGCTTTTCTTCATGTTTTTTCTTTTTGACAGGGATGACCTGCCAAGCGAGAACGTCTTACACCGAGGATGAGGTTCTGTGGGGACACCGCTTCTACCCGGTTATCTCCTTGGAGGAAGGCTTCTTTAAGGTGGACTACTCTCAGTTCCACGCCACATTCGAGGTGCCCACCCCTCCATACAGCGTGAAGGAGCAGGAAGAGGCTCTGCTCCTCTCCTCGCCCCTCATGGCTCCGTCTCTGTGCAACAGTGGAGACAAGAACAGCTCTCTGGACTGCCTGGAGACCCTGGAAGACAATGACAGCACCACCAAGCTGCCCACCAAGCTCCAGAAGATCACAGGGCGGGAAGGCCTGCCCAAGAAGCTATTAAGGATGAGCTCCACCACCTCAGAGATGACTTACAACTTTGGAGACCTGCCCATGAAGCTGCAGCGAATCAGCTCTGTTCCCGGTGTCTCTGATGATAAGCTGATGGGTAAGGCCTCCAAGATCACAGAGACCATGAGTAAGTCAGTGGCGGACTTACCTCCCAAGCTGCAGCGACTGTCTGGGGGAGGAGGGGGCAGGATGGACGGACACCTGCCGCCCAAACTCAGAAAGATGAATTCCGATCGCTTTACATAGAGCAGGCAACATATTTTAA
The DNA here is from genome assembly GCF_900634415.1 of Cottoperca gobio. Classification (NCBI taxonomy): domain Eukaryota; kingdom Metazoa; phylum Chordata; class Actinopteri; order Perciformes; family Bovichtidae; genus Cottoperca; species Cottoperca gobio. Next base: position 14,517,500 of record NC_041375.1, on the reverse strand, counting down.
CTTACGCCATCCACCTTTATTTCCCTACCTGAAGTCCTTGTACTATCCCTAATTTATTAATGGACAATATTCTTATATAAAAAGAAATGTAGAACATGTGCACAAATACCTTATATAAAGTAGGGTGATGGATTTAAGCACACTTGTCACTGGATGTAAATGTACATGCTATGACGAAAGACCTCTGATATTTTTTTTAGGATGATGTACAATTAGCACAATCTGGCATGTAAGAAACAACGCATGTAGAACAGAATCTCAATAATTTCTGGCATGACATTTATTGATATATTATTTTACAAAAACAGTTTCTTTAGTGAATTTAGTGGACAGTGGAACAATTGCACAAAGCCATATGATTTTACGACGTGGAAAACCTACATTACATGGTTCTAATTTGTGGTGACAAAAGGCACATACATTTGTTTTGAGTTGATTGCTTTTGTTGTTTAATGTAAAATTGTGGCAACGTTATGTTGATTGCATGCTCCTCTTATTGACTTAGCTATACAAAGGTAATAGACAAAGATGTTTAGCCTTAACTATATTACCTTGTTTCCATTTTCATGTTTGTTCACAGCTGGATTTTTGGTATTTCATATATAGACTATTTTACCATGTGCAATTTTATGACTTTATTAGTTGATCAAATACAGAATATGTTGCTAGATGATGCATTTTACATTTGAAAATGCATTATTGCCATCATATGACCTGTCTGAACCCGGCACAATGCTACACATTTTCCACTTGCTTATTAAAGTAACACTTAAGTTGAAAGAGTCAATACTTTTAGTTGATAAGCACAGAGCAATCAGTTTTTAATACCCTGTGATATTAGAAAGCATGTATGGGCAATTTGTCATTAATCAACTGCTTAAGACAGTAGTTCAGTACTTAACAATCATTTCTTTTCATTATATAACTAAATCAACTTAATCTTCAGTAGGCCTGTGTGGTCATGCAAGGCACTCCATTAGATTTTCAACTTAGGTGTTACTGGTTACATTTAGAGGTGGGCCTGTAAGGAAATCATAACCTTTGTCTTAAGGGCCCATAATCTCCCTCCTCTGTGATGAAAGCAATAATATTATAATGACTATAATCTTTATATAGCCACAGGGTCTACCACAGCCCCATATTCATTCTGTTTACTGAATCCATGCCATGAAATCTGGTTTTCTCTAAATGCATCAAAGACATTGTATGATACCCAATCTCTTCAGGAATAAAGATCTAACATAACTGTTTAGCATCTTGCTACTTTGACTAGATGTAATGCATGCTTTACCCGTTCAAATCAATAAAATGTTATTAATATAACTTACAACAGGGGGTGGTCAAAATGATGGAAGACCAACAACAAGATTACCTCAATGTAAAGAGCTGGCATAGGCCTCTGCAGGTGCATCTACCAACGTATAATAAGTGTGATCTTCGCCCGAAGCTCATTTCAAATCACTGTGCACGGAACAATTTTGACTGTTTCTTGATCAGAGTCAGATAAAAATATGTATATACAGCAAGCAGCCAGTTAGCTTAAATTAGCAGCTAGCCTGGCTCTGTCCAAAGGTGAAAAAAAAACCCAGCATGTCTTATTTATGGTTTTAATCTGCACAAAAAACAAAGTTTAAAAACAACACATAACCCCCTTTTTTTATGTTATCGTTCAAACATAAGGAGCTTCAGAGATGCTCATTGGCCGATCTTGTTATCTTTGGACACAGCCAAGCTAGCTGTTTGCCCCTGTTTCCAGTGTTTATACTAAGCTAAGCTAACCAGCTGGGTATCCATCTCCTCCTAATTTCAAAACGATACAATTCTTTGTTGGAAAGCAACAATGCTTCTTCATACATTTAAGGAACGGAGACAAAAACCCCGGTAACAATTATATACTTGGATGATAACTACAAATTTCTATGCTGACTGATACTGAACATATGCTCTAGTAGATAACTGGACCAAAACCCTGTCAAACATCTCAGGGGCAGAGATACAGACAATTGTATCTTTTTAGAGTCAGTGATACAATCTGCAGACATTTTTTTTAAACACAACAAATACTAGATTCTCAATGGATTCAATCTATTTTTGTATGTTTAATTTGTCTTATTGACAACACGTGCAGGACTGCAAATTGATGTGATCTATTTCTAAATCTGGAGCAAAACTGTGCCACATAAAGGATCCCACATCGACACAGAGCCAGTGTCACTGCAAGAAGTCTTGTGCTTTCATTGCTTTGATCGTACCCTGTGTAATCGTTACTGCTGTTCATATTTCACAGAACAACCCTTCGTTGCTGTCAAATACGTTGTGTACGTAACAACTGTGTTTCAAGAGATACCTTATCGGACTCGTGGGGATAAAGTCAGTGCCATGACTGTTGGTATCACAGGCAGTTGGGTAAAGTCTTTATCTTGAGAAAGTCCTTTCTTCTGAATATCTCAAATAAACCCATGGGATGGATCAGAATATCAAAACTGTTGAAGGCATTATCCTCTGAGTCCTTGGAGTTTGGGAGAAAAGCCCCTTAAGGCCACCTTAAATCAGCAGGCACTCTGCCAGAAAACAATTGCCCTTTATCACCAAGGAGATCTTTGCTGTAGATGTCACTTTGGGGTCTTTTGTTGCGTGAGGTCTTTCCAGCAGGGCGATTAATGTCTACAGAAATAGCATTTAAATACTAATATTATTGGCTCAATTGTATTTGGAAGACGTGGGAGGATTGTAGTAGGTGGCATGAAACAGGTTATTCAGAGTATAAAATATTGTTAGTATTCCATAAAAAATTTAATTCTTTGAGAGATGTTTTGATAATTTCCATAATCAGGTTTCCTGACAAATAATGTCTGACACAGACTCAGCCTGTGGCAAAGAAAAAAACAGCTGCCGTTGCTTGCTGATTACAGGACAAATGAGACACAATTTTGCACTGAAATATCAGCATTTTCTATTTCCCTTCAAAACTTTGATTGAATCCAAATGATTCCTGCAATCAAATCTATCCGAAATACAGTTTTCCATGCTAGACATTTGCAATTATATAACTACTTTGTGGTTGTAAAAAAAAAAAGTGACGCAATCCAAATTTAAATATGGCCTGCCGACTGTTTGAACACTTCTTTCACCTCTCGCACCACATCACTATGTGTCACTGTCAAGATGATACATGACGCATCACATATGAAGAATGGTGCAACATAAGACCGAGCTGTTGCCGACTTTGCACTGCATGACATGCTGCGAAACAAGACAAATGTCCTCCCACCATTACAGGGGGTTTGCTGTGTTTCCCTCGTAGCCTGGTCTACCATTTCAGATGCAGCATATGAATGATATCATATCATCATATCATTTTAAAAAGGGAAAACAAAGTCTTCTTAAGGTGTGGCATGAATTATCCAATTCCAGACATACAAGGTATTTAGCCCATATTTATTAAAGGCTTTTTAATTGGCAAATGACAGTTTATCCCCACAAACAGTTATTGGCCTATCATCAATCAATCAGCTGGGCCACCATATTAGGGTATAGCGGGCCTGTCAAGCTGTGAATGTAACTTTAGTTTCTCCCTCTCCTTAACCAACTAACGTTAGCGGCTCAGTCCTGGAAGTTCACAGTCCGCACTGAGCAACTCACACCAAACTTGTTATCTGATATAACATTATTTTGCCACATTGGTTAGTACACAGCTTTAAAGGCTTTTCACCTGTAATGTTAAAAGTGGAACATACCAAAAAGAAGAACCATAAACCATAAATTGGTCCTGCCTGCTGTGGCAAAGTTGAGCAGAGGGTAAAAATATAATTCATATCTGTTAATTTTGGCTAATTGTTGTCTGAGGCGGGAACCAGAGGGCATTACATTCTAAGGCGAGTGGGTAACGTCAGATAAAATGGATTCTGCCTTCTTTAACAAATGTTTGTTGTACATTTTGGATAGATTTTTAGATAGAGTGCCAATAATTTTGCTTCCTACTTTTGTCACCCTCACCCTTGGTAATGAGTTTTTGTTTTTGAGGTTGAGAGATGCAATACAGCAAATAAATGAAAAAGTGAAGACTGACTATAAAAGATTTGACACATCCCTGATGACTTTGTCAACCTGGAAATTATCTGGCTTCCTCAGACAAAAAAGACACTGCTGCCTTTTCTTACTCAGCATATCTGTATTCCTATCAAAGGTCATCTTCTTGTCAATTATGATGCCGAAATACTTGTAAGACTCAGCAATCGCAACATCTTGTCCATTAATTGCAGTCATTGGGTGGTGACGTCTAAAATCAATATGACATGTCCTTGGTTTCTTTTCACATTCAATTCTAAAAAGGCTTCTTAGTAGAAACTTCACAATGCACTGGACGTCAAATTCATTGGCGTACATCATTTATAAGAGAGCACTTGTATTTAAATATGAATTTAAAATATTCATATTAAAAAGGCTGTTTCAAACTGCTTCACTAAAAGGTGGAGTGAAAAGTCGGCCGTGGGAGAGATGCACACAATAATTATTTGAATATGCGGACAACCATGCACACTTTCCTGTGTCTTTCCTGGAAGTATTCCACTCTGTTTTACACATGAAAAGTGACAGAAATAGATGCAAAAACAGGAGAAAAAAACTCATAATTTCTCACCACTGCACATTACTGCATGAAGTGGCCATGCATGTCAATTTGACAGTTTCGCAAAGTTACATAAATCTTGGGTTGCAGCCTCCCCTATTATCCCCTCTAGGTTCAGACGCTCTTCAACCTCTCAAGAAGGATTGAGTAGGCTATAGGCCTACTAGCGCCTTTAGCCTCTGTCATTTACCAAAATATAGGGTAATTAGCTATTAAGAGCATATTTAAGACCCTGTTAAAGGATTCTCGTTTTAAAAGGAATCAGTTGACAACATTAAAAAGTTAGCCAAAGACAGTAATATGCTACTACCAACTCAGGAAGTTAATATTAGCTTATTTACGGTAGCTAGCTAGCTACACTTGATAGCCTACTATTTGCTTCTCACATTTACCTGACTAAATGGATAGTTGCTGGTTAAGAATGAGAAGCCTTCTTTTGTCTATCTATGCCTGAAATCAAGGTCCCATTGTTTGGAAAAATATTAATTACATGCTGTGTGTGAACAGCAACCTTAACAGGCGTAGGCTAGCAACAGTAACTAAGGGTCAAGGGACAATTGAGTGCCTAGATTATTTCTTTAAACTACACCCTACTAATGGATGAATCTTTTGTATACTATCGGATTTGTTTCCTTTAAAATGATTGTTTCACCCTCAAACATCACCATGGGGAATTCAGATACCCTCCCACCCTTATCATTGTTTGTGTTTTATCACAAAATGCAGTATTAGTCAGTCATCTTCTATGAGCCCCGCTGTTTGGATATAAAAGTAACCTTGTTGAATTGACAGTCAGATTTAGTCTCTGCCACATACTTTTTGAGTGTCAAGATTAGTCTTTAGTCCACCTGGTTGGAGACTGAAGAGTGAGTCAACCTTTCAAGGCCTCTGTAGTGATTTCCAATTCATTTTTATTGCAGTGGCTCCTGACTCATGAGCTCTGGGTGTGATTTACTGAGGCGCAGGTTGGGTCGGGATTCTTAGTGCTCACTCCAGCTCAAGGCGATCATGATGGTGGTTAGACAATATCTGCACCATGAAACAAATACGAGGGTGGTATAATTGTTTGTTGTTCGACATGCCTTTTGACACTGAACATAAACTGAAGCCACATTACTAGACATGTGTAATACTGCTGAGAATGAAATTCAGAAATTCTGTGAAGCGATATATTTACTAAAACAAGCATTCACTAGTAATATGCAACCACTGTGATCTTTAAGATACACTAGCCAATACATATAAGATAACACATTATAATTGTAATATTTGTTCATATTCTTTTAACTGGTGTGATTCCACTATATTTTCCTTTGGTTTATACTTTTAGTCCATTACAGATCCCCAAAGATCAGTGCCGTCCTCCGACAGAGCAAACAGAACAAAAGACAAAAAGTGACAGAGAGATGAAAGAAGTGCATTACAGACAGCAGAGGAAACCCAAATTGGTGTGTGGGATGAATAATGCATTTGTCTCAATCCTTCCAATCCTGTAAGTTTGCAAAATGACAGTGATCAAAGTTGAGTCTGGAAGGGATAGTATTAAGGGGGAGATTAAAATGGTTAAGGGAGTGTAAAAGAGAACACCAGAGGGGGGGAGAGAAAATGTCTGTCTCTTGTCAGATTCTGTCATGACTTGTTCTACATTTACACGTATCCATCTTCATCCCTTAGCTCTACTCCTGAAAATGCAAATAGGTTGGACAATCCAGTGTGGAAACAGCTGCTGCACCTCATGCAACTGCCATCAAGACAACACAAAGCAATGCTTTTGAAGTTTACACAGGGATCAATCCCTCGTTTTTATATTTCATTTTTGCATTTCATTGTTAGAAATGCATCATTATGGTAACTGAAAGTGATATAAGAAAAATCTATCATTTTAAATATACTCACAGACACAAAAAAACACATCTCTGCATACTTTTACATCCTAACACGCACACACACACACACACACACACACACACACACACACCCACGCACACACACACACACACACACACACACCACACACACACACACACACACACACACACACACACACACAGCCACAACAGATGCCTTGTCTCTGGTGTATTGTATTTGTACGATAACGGGTTGGTGTGGGCGTCTGCAAAACAGCTCAGTTTGCACCTGAGTCAAAATCTATCTCTGGTTTAGTCGCCAACAGCACAGGGAAAAAAGAGCTGAGGAGGACACATCACACCGAGCCCACTCTCTCTGTTGAATACTGAGCCTGTTTGCCTGATGCTCGCTTTATCTGTTCACTTTCATTTCATGTTTTCTTTAAGATCAGCAAGCAACTGTCGCCGTCCTTTTTCCAAAAGTATTTCTTTGAGACAGGCAGCGCAGGATCTATATGTTCTTCCAGCCATGGAAAGTCACTGCATGTCATCCGGTTGAGAATGTGATCCTCAGCAGAAAATGATTTGACACTTATTAGTATAGTAATCTGGCACAGAAGAATGATTTATGGTTTAATCTAATTTCTTGTGTGTAATGATTTATTTCCCTTTTGTGTTGTGCATTTAAACGGAAAGAATACATTTTTTGTACATACATTTGTGAAGTAGTTAAATTCTAGTTATGACAAATTACCTCATCATTAACTTACTGATGGAATATTACAGAATGAGCAAAAACCAGGCTCATCCATGGCCATGAGGAATTTTTCTCTGAGCTGCAGTGAACCTTCATAAATCCTACCACCTTTTGTTCATCCATGTGGTGGATGTGCGCTTGAGGAAAATGACTCTTCATACTCAAAGGGCACCAAATAATTGTGGTGCTTCAGGCAGAGCCAGTAGGATTGAAATAAAACAAGTGCTCTCTCACAATCCATGCCTGCTAAAAATAAGCCTGCAGACGAGGGTTGCGGATTCTCGGCTGCATCCCCGGCTCTGGCTGTGGAGGCAACTGCTTGATAAGAGTGGAGCTATGAGAAAGAGATTGTACATAACTGTGTGCCTCTGTTTCTCTGCAAGCGTGACATACAGCACATGAAGGCTTTTGATCCAGCTACAGTACAACACATTATCCCATCCAGCCGTTTGTACACATCCAAAAACAAATCAAATGTTCAGAAATGCAATTCCAGAGCAATGCTTTGCTTTAGAACGATGTACAAAATTGAAATTAAATGCACACAAGCTGTTACTGATGTGGATACTAGTATTTAAGATAAGTATTCAAATACAATTATCTCCAAATTAGCAATTAATGACACGTTTTAAATACTTCATAATGAGGGTTTCCCCCTGAAGCACTTGTTACCTAGCAACTGCAACCAGAATACATTGCATCCGCATGTTGTCAGGACTTCACATTATTTTTATTTAAACGTAGATTCATTATGTGCACTGTATGTTTGCTATATGAGGGAGGTGTTTTGATCCATGGCTTTGCTCTCTATATTTTGAGCAGCAGGAGTAAAACTCAAAGGTGGTTTCACTCGTCTGTCCCACGGTCATTCACTTCATCGTTGTCTTTTCTCTGCCATTTGAGTGCCTGCTGTGGCAGTGGGATGAATATTTCAGCAGTCTACATTGCGTTCTATTTGTAACATCCTTGGTTGTAAACAGTGTTGGACACTTCCCCAGGTAGCCAGGTGTTTACAAACTGCCAAAAAACTCTGTTCACAAACACTTGGCCGTTAGCTAATATGCAATTACAACAGGATGTTGGCATCTTTACCCATTTCTTTAACTGCAGTAACAACAAAGGTTTTACACACAGTTGATATTTTGCTAAAATATCAACATATTATACACTATATAATAATATCTGAATGTCAGATGAACAGATACAGGAATCACAAACAATGTGAAATCACTATTTTGAAGAACCTGTTCTGCTTGTGCATACATTGTTGTCAAGCAACCAAACATGTATATAACAATAAAAGTCCTATTTTTTTGTCCCTTCGGTTTGAATTTTTGATCAGACTCAGACCATTATTAATCCACGCTGGATGCTTTATGATGAATATGCCAGTCAGTCAGTGCTTACAGACTATATGGATTTGTTAGACTCCTGTAATTCATCATGTGCTTCACACGCATGCATTTTTGATGCAATAGAGAAATAGAGCATGCTCACAGCCTCCACTTTCTTTCACCACAGGATCCAAGCCTCCCGTCGGCGTTCAGCCTCAGGGAGCTGATTGGACTAAATGTTGCAGAAAGAAGCACTGTTTTCTTTCCCTCTCTGTCTTACTCTTTTGTCGGGGTCATGTAAGCACAAGGGAGCTTAATTTCCTTCCCCTGCTGTTATTTTGAAGGACTGGTGAGATCAATAGGTGACTAGGACAATGAAGATAGAGAAAGGTGGAAGAAGGTAAGGTCAATTTCGACACAAAAAGAAATCTGTACGTGTGTGAGGTGCATGAAAATGAAAACTTGCCTCACATAATTCAACAAAGTGTTTTAATTTAACTTTCAGAGGTGTAAAACACTGTTGTTAAGCACATCAATAGTTTCCCGATTAAAGAGGATAATTGTTTCTATTGCACAGTCAGGGTGAGTAGAGTCTCTGCAAACACACAGAAGTGGAACAAACACTTCATCTGTTTGAGTCCAGACAACTGAATGACTTGCCTGCCCATCTATTATAGACCAAAACTCTTATGAGAAGTGTTGCTGCATAAAAACACCACCTAATTGGTTTGCTCAAATTTGCATTTGACCCTTCTTGTGTCCCGTATGCCATTATTCGAGAGTTATACTGAAAGTAATAACACAGAAAAACCATCTTAATTGGGATAGAATTGGGAGTATGCTTCCTGGAGGCAATGAAGTCGAACGTGGGTGAATGTGATAGCTTTCACTGCATTGCGTTTGAAGGCTACATTCAATTATGGCCAAATTGTCAGACTGAATAAATCATTCAGCAACTGTAATGCATAATGCAGTCAAACAAAACTTTGCTGCAAAAGAAATGTGCAACTGGTGGAATAATGACCATGTTGGTTTGGTGCAGCTGCCTTAACATCAAATGTCAAAGCTCGTCATCATTGAGAAGGAATAAAAAAAAGTGAGCTTGTGCAAACAAAACAAGACTTGAACAATGAGCAATTAGGTGAAGTTAATGTTGATGCTCGCCAGTGCCATGAACTAAAGTGTAATGTATGGACAGCAAATGGTTAAAATTTCAATGTCAAAACCTTATGTGTCAGTGACTGGAGTGATTGAAACCAGGGCCTTTGCTGAACATGTGAGCTGATGTGGAAAAAATCTGACCCAACACATAATATGCTTTACTATGTCACTGACACTTTGCTGACTCCCTGAAGAAGTCATTTGTCAAAGCCAGGTATAAATAAAAAGGGTTTTATATGAAAAATGTATGAAAACATTAACCTCACTTTGCAGTAAAGATTCTATTAAGGCATATTACCTTTTGGAAATGGATTATACCCTGAGTGCTCCCATGAAATGTACCGAAACATCCTCTGCCACCTCCTATTTAAACTGACAGGTAGGTCTGAGGGCAACTGTCCCCTCAAGGACAAACATCCAGCATCTGAACCTGGAAAGCTAAGCTGCTGTAAAAGCAGAATGTCACACACAGCAACAGCTTGTCTACAAAGGTAAACCAAAGAGCATCACAGTAAGGGGAGTGCAAACGTAAGGGATTATATTTAAGAACAAGTTTGTGGGTGTTGGGATTCTTAATTTTTTATAGTATTTTATTTATTATATGTTTCGAACTTTGTCATGTTTTTGCATTTAAGATTTGTCAAAAAAAAAAATTCTCTCAAGATGTGTCATTCCAAGTTTTGTAACATAGCGACAAAAAAAAGATGACTATGATATACAAACTAAAACTTTGCACACAACAAGTTAGGAGTTTTCAAAGCTGTTGATGGCGTTGCTGTGTCATCAGTTGGGGAAATTATTAATTCTGGCTCAGCTCAAAATATGCTTACCATCTGTTCCACTTTATTCCAGTGCCGGCTCATGGCTCATGTTTAATGTATCTGTGCTGATGGGATCATCTAGGTACAGTACAATGGCCATCTCTACATCAGGAAATCAGTGAAAGCAATGAAGGAGGGAGACCGTGGCTGTATGAAAACCTTTTATCTAAATCATTTGCTCCATCGCCTCAAACATTGTCAATGACCATGAATAATTCTTCTTCTAAAATAAATTACATAAATTAAAGGACACCACAATTTCAACATGTTATCGTCCAAACATACAGTACATATGACATGTATGTAACATCAGCAATTTGACCACACTGCAACAGTATTTATTATCTATTTATATCCTCTCGAAGGGAAGTCAAGTGTGACTCACTCTAATAAGATTATCCCCTTGAGAAATCAGTCACATATGGAAGTGCAATATGTAATAAGCTTTTCAGGCACATTTGCTCTTTCATACACTCATTCAATATGAAACATGCAAATCAACACATACAGTACACCCACTCTCATACTGTATGGTACACACAAAGTACATACGCATTTTATGATCACAAAACCAGAATGGAACAGAATTCCACAAACAAGCCGTCTCAGGAAGCTGCTTGTGTAAGTTTCTCTGACCTTCCTCTGATACGGTACACATTATCACCATATAGGGAAAAGGCCTTCAACAGACGGGTTGAAAAATTGAGTGTTTGAGGTCTGTCACCCCAGGAAGTGTGTAATAAAGATAAACCAAGTCAAGAATGCCGAGCACAAGTTCCCGTAGCGGAGAGCAATGTATTAAAACGGCTTCTTTTGTCCAACCAACAGTTCAAAACCCCCCAAAAATACCATGATATGATAATGATGATATGAAATAGAAAAAAGTAGGGATGGCCTTTTGGACAAGTGGTTAAGAGAGATACCATGTAATTGCAATTCCCCTGGTTATATTCCTGCCATGAACCTTTGTTGTATACCAGCCCCTTTTCTGCGCCTGCTTCCTGTCTCTTTTTACACTTAATTAACCTTAGGCTTTTTTGAAAAACTTCCTTCATTTACAGCCTTTTAACAGGGCCACTAAATGTCTCAGTCAGGTCTGCGTCCTATTGTTATTTATAGAATAAGTTGAAATACTCAGAACATTGTGCATGTAATTGTACTATGCATGTTCTAAGACAAATGTAACATTTTAACTTTAAGTTGTTTTGCTTTTATGTCCACAGGTTTTCAACAAAGAGTAGTTTTCTGTATGTGAATGGGTAGAGGACATTGTCAATCCTCCAGGGAAATATAAATCATGTTGCTAGGACATTGTCAGCCTTGTTAGTATATATATATTTTTTAAAAGGATTGAAAATGCAATACAAAACAATAACATTAAGGCTAAAGTGCATACATAATTCCTTAAAACAGAAAAAAGCTTCAAATCCTCTCATTTAAAAGGACTGGAACAAAAGAGTATTTGACATTGTTGCTATATGACTGAAATGATTGATTAAAACTTATCATTTAAGCTGTAATTATATGTTTTCACCATTCACTGTTCACTGGAGTAATAAATGCACATATTAAACACATGTCTTATACACCAGTGTCAGAGGAACTATTGTACATTATATATTTGCAAATATTTGGCTTCGGACACATAAAATGTTCTCTGTCGCCAGATCCTCAGCAGAAGGAATTTAAAATGCACTCTGTGATGTGCCAGGCCAATCTTTCAATTTATCGTCTAATGATAGCCACTCTCATCAAAACACATTTGAATATGTGTATTTTCTTTTGTGATCGGCTGCCAAGAAATGCTGGATCTGGACGAGCAGCCTGTAGGGACCACATCAAATGACTCTGGCTTTGAGGAAGATGAGAACGTAACATCATCTTAATCTTTTGCTCCCAGAAAGGGACTGCACTACTACCTTTAATCACCTCGTTGCAAATTCTCACTGCTGACTCATGCTTTCTCGTTTCCATTTTATCCTCGCCCAAAGAGAACCACATGGTCTTGAAAGTAACCACAGTGGACAGCTGAGGTGGCTCATTAACACGAGGCATGTCCGGGTCCAGGATATGTGCCTCATAATGGCTAATTAAGACATACTGCAGGGTTGCATTTCAAAGTAGCCTTATTATCCTGAATCTACTATTAATATTTTGACCTGAAACTGTTCAACATAATCTACGCTCATACTAAATATATCTAATTTTGCAATCCTCTTAATTGGATCATGGCAACAACACAACAAATTTAAAAGAAAACATGCATTTTAAGAATATTTGAGGGAAAACATTTACTACTGCTATATGCTATGCTCAGCTATTAGTCACAGGATTTCAGAAACACTTGTAAAACTGTGGATCCCAATGTGATGTTGCGGGGTGGTGGGGGCAAACAAATTAAATGTAGGCACAGATTTGAAGAGAATATTATCTCAATGGGGTAATATCAGTGTCACATTTCTTCCCCGCAGTCACTGACGCTAAAAAGCGATTAAGCACACGAGATGATTCAAAGGGAAAACACTGCACTGAACACTCAGTTAACATTTTTCATTATCCCAGACACTTAATAAAATGGTCTATTCAAAAACAGTCAGCATGCAATATGCTGTTTCATATACCACAATGAATAGAACCTCTTTTCAATGCAACAAAGTATTTTCTTCCTCAAAATGTTACTAGGTGCGTGTCAGTGGTTGCCTGGAATAATTCAGTGGGGCTCTCGGCAGTGGGCTGAACACTATACACAAGGGAGTCACAAGAGGACTGTCAGTCTGCTGTGAAGTCAGCCAGATGGGAGACAACATCTTCTTCACCTCAGGGGAAAGCACTGGACAGAAACAGGTGGATAAGAGAGAGAGAGAGAGAGAGAGAGAGAGAGAGAGAGAGAGAGAGAGAGAGAGAGAGAGAGAGAGAGAAAAAAAACAAGAACTGAAACAAAATTAGTGCAGCTAACTCTGGGTCTGACACAAAGGTGTTAGATGCTGCAGTCAAGCAGCAATCACAGGTTTAGGTTATCTCTGGATGATGGGAGGAAATTCAATATGAGACATGAATAAAACAAAACAATGGAAGAGGTGGACGAGCAGGAAGGTGAACACGATGCGGGGAAACATGTTGCGCTCCTGGGAGGCTTCCTGCTGCATGCTGAGAAGCTTTAGACCCTAATATTTATAGATGTTGAGCTGGTTAGAGACTGTAGCAGCTGATATGGAAAAAACCCTGAAGAATATATTTGTGCACAGAAGTACAGGTCAGGGAATTTTGAATAAGTGTCTGTCAGCCACATGATGAGGAGCCTTTATATGGGCCATACATTACCGAGGCCAGACTCAGGCAACAGCAATACATGTAATGTCAGGATTCATCACTTGCAAACAGATAACCTTTCTCAATTCCTACTGCCCTCAGCTCACAGCTTTCTAATACACTCCTGCTTTATATAGACTGCTGTTGTGACCCTTCGATCCTGGACTATTGTATTTAGCTGTTGAAATGTGAAATATGCAGCTTTTCTCTACCAGAATATACCTGATTGATGCCAAAGCATAATTTCATTGTGTAACTCCATGATGTATGGATTCCTCCAGCTTCGTCATGACAATGAGGTTGCTCAGTGAAATTGTACTCACATATTAAAACTGTCTATCAAGAGCGCGGCGCAGTTAATGACATTGCCCTGGTCAAAAGCATTCTTCAGCAGATCTGCTATCCGTCTGTAATTCGTTCAGAGTTTTTAATGTTGATCAGCACTTATCCCCCCCCCCCCCCCCCCCCTCATTGTAACAACTGGAGTCCTTACATTCTTGCATTGTGTTAATTCTCTCGTCATGGAAAGGAAGGCAATATAAAACCCCTGCTGTGAACTACATGTTATCCCATGAATATACACTGTTAAACTGCCATGCACTGAAAGAACAGAAGCAACAAAAAGCACGATTTCAAAATGCACCATAAATCTTTTAACAAAGCTTACATGGAAAAAGCAAAGCAGGTTATTAAAGGCGCCCATGAGAAGGGGAAGTACTGTACAGTACATTCAAGAGGCGTTGCTAGGAAACGCTACTGCTGGGTGAGTCAATGAGCAATCCACGGGCTCTAAGAGGAGCTACAATAGAACAGCCAGCAGCCACACAATAATCTCAGTCCACATGGTCATTGCAATTATGCTAACTAATATCATCCTTATAGTCACTCCAATGAAAATTGTGGTATTTTGCTCACATGCACACCACTTATTTAAATCAGAAAACTGTGGGCAGGTTTCAGAGCTCCTGCAGGAGCTGATAGAAGTATACACCTGTGAACTTATAGAGGTGGAAAGTTCAAAGGAAGAGAAAGACAGAGGTTGTCACATTTTTTGTGGAAATATGAGGTTATAACAACGGACTTGCAGTAAACGTCAGAGAATTGTCACGTTTAGTAAAACTCTGACCTCCAATATCGGCGATTGTTACTTTGTGGGCGTTTTATAAAACGTTCTTCTCCTTTGATGGTCCCAGTGTGTTTGGATAAAACACATGAAGTCTATGTCATGCCGTAATGTATGCTATAAAGGAAAATGTCATATCACACAGATGTGCACACACATAGTAAAGGACATACAAACACACATGCACAACGAGGGGAGCAGATAATGAGTCAGCGATAATGAGACACAGCACTCCTGTCAAATGAGCTCTGTCAGGTGTAGAAGATTTTCCATTTTGATGTGGGTCGCGGAACACCTTGCTCTGTAGGGGCTGTGAAAAAGCGTTTCTCTCTCTCTCTCTCTCTCCTCCATAATAACACCCCATGCTGTTCCTACTGTACACCTGGAACTGATATCAAATTCGTGGAGAAATGTTTTAGATTGCATTGCCCAAAGAGGACATCCAGCTTGTAGTAAGAACCTACCTTTATACAGTAGACTTACCAGCAGCAGGCACTGCAATTATACAGCCTGTATCAGCAACATATGTTTTTGTCTTTTTGGACATGCTGTATCCACCTAATGCAGTGTGTGCGACATTCTATTCATAGATCAAAAAACAATTCTAAATAAAAGTTATAAAGCAATAAGGAAACAGAGGCAATTTCTCAGTATTGATGTCAATGTTTATATGTGCTTGATAATTTTGCAAATAATTAAAATTGTTTATACAATTGCATTTATAGCTAATAGTCTGTCTTCACATAATGTTTTTTCACAAAATATTGGAAGGGTTTGCAGTAATCTTTAGGGACATCAAAGATATATATATATATATATATATATATATATACATATGCTTCTTCTATTTATATATATATATATATATATATATATATATATATATATATATATATATATGTGGAACTCAGTACAAAAATACTTTACTTCTGCTGCTTTCTGAATCATTTATAAGGAGTCGTGACACTTTCATTCACCTTCACAGATATTTCCAAGCAAATAGGATAACCAAGATCCGTCGTTTCAAAGTCTATTCCTCTGATCAAATGATATCAAATAATTCATGGGCAAAATCAAGCACTCTGCGTGTTTATGATTGTTGTTCTTCATGAAACTGGGATCCTATAGCATGTATGATAAGAAAAAGAATGTGAGGTAATGCTTCAGTACAACAAGAACACATGAAGGCAAAGTGGCTGCAGGATGTAAGCCTGTTAGCACCATGCATCTTCATTTAAAAATGACAACACCGGGCTTGTGCGATATTAGCTCCAGGTACATGAAGCAAACCAACCAGCTTTTACAGAATCAGGAGGTATCGCAAGAAAAGACGCTTTACTGTATAAGATACGTTAAATTCTATCAACAAAAACTATGCAGATGCTTCTTGCCTTGATGGGTTTTGCATTGGAGTAAATTATGAGCATGGAAAATATAATCTACTGACAATGGTTACATAATCGTCACAGGAGGTTTTATGGTTTTAGTTATTGAAATAGCCATATGATAATTTGCTGCAACAATCTGTGACAGCCATGATCTAAAACAGTTGTGTTAAATGTGTTTACCCAAATGGGTTGTTGGTGTTGACAGCATTTCTCTCTTGCTTTGCAGTCGAATATGATCATTCATTGCTACTGAAACTTGCATTGATGACACCAAACCTGTAACTATATCAAACCACTATACACAGGATGCTACATACATTTAGATGAAAAAATAAACCCTCTTTTAGTTGTTGGTATCAGTTATTCTGAGTGCTTGTATTAGTAATACTGATTTAAGGACATTCGGATTTGAGTGTGGCTTTAACCATAGTATTATAAAGACAATAGTGCCATCTAATGCACAGAAGGGGAATTGTCAACATATGTGCACCCTTCAAACTAAATAACTTTCAGTTTCTTCTTGTAAGCATTAATGATAGACAAATTACAAACATTAACACTTCATCTTATGTAGTCTTTCTTTCTCAAAATAAAAGCCTACAAATTGCACATCTATAGGTAAAAGTAAGCGGGTTGTGTCTATATCTTCAGAATTACCACTTCAGTTGGAGATGCTCAGCTGGTGACCTCTTCCGGATGTTCCTTTCAGTCCTTAAGAGTCTCTCTTCAAATCTCACTCTCCCCAGCCACTTTCACCTTGAAGAGGAAGCAGGCTTGTGTAGTCCACTGGATGCACTCCACGTTAACTTCAGACCATGTGTCACCCTTGATGATTTACTTCCATCAATCC
This sequence comes from Cottoperca gobio, assembly GCF_900634415.1. Taxonomy (NCBI): domain Eukaryota; kingdom Metazoa; phylum Chordata; class Actinopteri; order Perciformes; family Bovichtidae; genus Cottoperca; species Cottoperca gobio. The sequence continues at coordinate 14,500,283 of NC_041375.1, read as the reverse complement.
AGACGGGTATTAGTATGACTGACAGCACTCTCCTGTCCACATAAAGGTTGCCAGCTTCTCTGTATAGAAAAGTACAGAACCTCAGAACTTTTTTTATATACAGCAGACATTTTAAAATGTGGCTTTCTGAGTGAGGATCCTCTCGTAACATGATAAGGAGTTAATATTATTTATCTTCATTTTCTTGTTGAATATTTAAGAATGTGTTACCCTGTCAACTCACTGGAGAAACAATCATTTTTGGTGGTAATTTTCAATCTTTCAAAAATTTCCATCTTAGGCATTATCCTCTTATATCTTGTTTTACTTTGGACGGATGTTTCCTGTGTTCACAGCTCCAGCTCATTTGTTTGCCAGGCTGGATGTGCATTTGCCCTTGTTTGGGGAAAGGTCCATACTGTATCATTTAACTGTCCCGTTCATCAGTTCTTTCTCTCCCTCTGTTCTGCTGTAGCAACATCCTTATACTGTGTCAGTGGTGAAAAGTAACTAAGCACATTAGCTCAAGTACTGTACTTGAGTAGTACTAATTAAAGGTACTTGTTCTTTACTCAAGTGTTTCAATTTTCTGCTACTTTATACTTCTACTCCACTACATCTTATAGTCAATTATTGTGCTCTACCACGTTTATAACTTTACTTAATATTTAGTTTGCAGATTCTGATTAACAATACAAAGTATAATCAATAAAATAAAATATATTAAATTGGATAAAGATAAGATTGTATTGATCCCTCTGTGAAATGTACAAGCTATCCAGCAGTATATATATATATTAAGAAATAACCTACTTTATCAAATGCAGCATCAAAGTAATATACATTTGAATGCATCAATAGTTATAATGCAGTACAATATTATACATTGCTCTAACATGAGCTATTCTGTATAATGAGTACTTTTAGTTTTGATATTTTAAGTATATTTTGATGCTAAAACTGTTGTACTTTTACTTTCACAAGCAACATTTTTTAATGCAGGACTTGTACTTATAACAGAGTATATCCAGACTGTGGTATTATTACTTTTACTTAAGTATAAAGTACTTCTTCCACCGCTGTACTGTAGTGTTTGACACCTTCTCCAGATGGTTTTGGCACCATAGAAACTAGTTACTGTGTTACTGTGGGAGTTGGTGTGAAACCAATCATGTTGAGTGTAAAATCTTCCTTCAGCATTTATGTAACTGTTTTCTTTTTGTAGGACAAAATTGAGCCTCACTGTAAGAGAGACACACACAAGACATATTTTGCAGGACTCAAATTGTGGGGAGCAAAGCAAACACCAGAGGTGAGGTATCTCTCATCTTTCATCATGCAAACCTGTTTATAAAATATCTCAAACCTCTGACGTTTCCTCAAGTGTCTCCATGTGGTCACAACTTCTGTTTTTCTAAAATGACCGTTCTTGATAAGATCATTTGAAAAGCATAAACGATAATCATGGTCCTTGTAGGATGAATACTGATGCTTTTAATGACCTCACACAAGATGTATCAAAATACCTGTATTTTCACATAAAACAGATTGCCTTGGCATTTCCAGAATAAAACCAAGATCCTGAAGGATGAACCCTTTGACAGCTGTGCCTTTCATGTACGCCACAAATGGGCAAAAATTCCCATTTGTATACTGTATGTATGCAGAACAACGTTTGAGCTTATGTTGATGTAATTGGTTACTTTGTCAAATGTTTTCATAGTGTCACCCTAAGAGGTAAATTCTGCACTCAAAATATGATTGACATGAAAGTTTGAATTGCTCATAAAGCTGCAGAACCAATTACTTTGATGCTACCCCTACCCTTCCTTTACTGCACAGGTTGCCAAACAGCTAAACAAATTTAAAAAGTCGGCCTAGTCGAGGGTTCAGTTCATGTGAAAGCTGTTGAAGAAATTTCAGTTGAAATGTCAGTTATTGAGACATAACTCTCTGTTGCTTTGAAGGCCAGAATTAAATCGCAATATGTTCTTAAATAGTGACATTGTTTAAGCGAGGACAGGCTTCTCAACATTTTATTGTATAATCTCTCTGGGAACATTGGACATTGTGGGGGTAACAAGGGCTGAAGGCCTCTGAAAACATAATTAAACTCCAACTATGTAATTTCACCACAAAGGTGGCTGAGCCAGAGTGAAGCAGACACATGAGCAAACCAAGAAGATGGAGAATAAATAAATAGATAAATAAAAAGCAAAATAAATAAATATTGAAGCCTATACAAGATCAGACCATGGACAGCCCCCTGTGCTGAAATGAGGTCTGATAGAATCTTGATAATTAAATTAAAAAATGTGTGACGCACTTTGTAAGAATAACCAGGTAGAAGGTCACTTCCGGTTGTCGTACTGGAATGGCAGGGTCTCAACGGGTCAAAATTTTCGGAATATTTTTCTTTCCACCTGGATAAAAGCCTGACAGAAGAGTCCTTGGTTAACCTGGACATATGATAAACAACAACTGCAGTAAGTGTTTTAAACGACCTAATTTGTTTTTCAAAGTTAGGAACTTGTCTCAAGTAGCACTAACTTACGTTAACAGGTAGTTAGCCCACATGTTTGTCTTAGCTTAATTAGTCACGTGAAGGCGAGATCGACGTCGCCATGACACTAAACTGACGTAACCGTTATCTGAAGAGACCACCTGTGTAATGCAAAGTTGAATGGGAATCTAGATATTTTTTTATTAACTAATAATGTAATGTGAAAATATTTTGGTAACTTTTTGGATACCAATTTACAGCCACTTTGATTGGGTATTGTTGTTGTTCTATGAGTCCAGTCACAAAACTTAATTCCACTCACATGACTGTGCCCCAGTGCACAAAGCGAGGTCCATAAGGCATGGTTGGATGAGTTTGGTGTGGAAGAATTTGACTGGCCTGCACAGAGCCCTGACCTCAACCCCATTGAACCTTTGGGATGAACCACTGTAGAACGGAGATTGCGAGCCAGGCCCTCTCGTCCAACATCAGTTATCTGACCTCACTAATGCTCTTCTAGATGAATGGGCAAAAATTCCCACAGATGTTGTAGAAAGCCTTCCCAGAAGAGTGGAAGCTGTTGTAACTGCGAAGGGGGGACCAACTTCATATTAATGCCTATGCATTTGGAATGGGATGTCATAAAAGCTCCTGTAGGTGTAATGTGTAGGTAGCCCAATACTTTTGTCCATATAGTGTATCATTGGTAGTGAGCACAATTAATGTCCAACCTATGTAAAAAAACAAAAACAAAACAGGTTCTATAATTGGTTGGAATTAATTAGAATCAGGTTTTGGATAAAGGAACCAGGTTGAGAGTTTAAACTATGGCCTACTTAAGTTTGAAGGCCAGTAGAAGTGTGTTGAGCTTAAGGCTGCAACTAACGATTATTTCTATTATAGATTTTGTCGATAAATTGTCGATTTTCTCATTTAAAAAATGAAATTTGAAATAATGGTGACAAGCAATTCAAGAATTGATTAAAGCGATCGTTTGTGGTTTGTCCGACCAAAAGTCCTAATCAATTTACTGTAGCCTATATGACCAAATCTTCACATTTTAAAAGCTGGAACCAGACATTGTTTGACATTTTTGCTTTTGAAAAAAAGACTGAAAGGACTTATTGATAAATATGCCATCTCCTGAGCTACACCAATGTGTGTCTATCATTTGTTGTCTGCTGTGATCTGTTTGACTTGTGTCTCTCTTGTTAATTGTCTTTGTGCATGGGGGACTAAACCAGTGTTCCCTCTGGGATTAATAAAGTTATAATCCTATCAACCACAAAGGCATATCTGGCATTTGGTTTGCTCGAGTAAGGTTGTCATCTCTCAAACTGTAGAATATCACTGTGGATTTTCTTATTTGTATACAAATATTTACCAAGCATACTACATTGTATTTAGGTATTTTACCACCAATACCGACCTCTACTTCACTGTGGACATTTCAACTGTGTACACTAATAATTTAACTAATGATAAGGTTAACATATTTATGTATTTTAACAATCTCACCACAAGGTCCATGTAGTTGATGTTGTGCAGCTTTTGATCATATCACACAATCTTCCTCATTAGATCAATATTTATCTTAATTTTCTCTAAGGACGACGCACATTAATCAGGTCCTTGACTGTAGAGCAGGCTAAATGGTTGGAATGTACACAGAAACGGGATCGTAAAGTCATACGTGGCCTGAGGTACTCGGGGAACACAGAGCAGCTCCCTGCACTCTCGTAATGTGTACTTTAGCAGAGACTCGACACTCAGACATGCAGTCCTTTGGCAAGATCTTCTAAGAACAATATTTGTTTTTCTCCTGATGGGTTCAGATGTTTTCTAGTCAGTCTTCATACAATACTCCCAATGCACATATGTGTTGAAAGGATTTTTGGTCATTGTAATCATCCTTTCTTCCTGCACTGCCCCGGAAGACATTTCTTACTTCCATGACTCCACTGAAGTCACGCAAGTAGGAGAGATAAGGGTGTACAATCCACATTCCTCGTTGCTTTCGGTTCAGATGGTGTTAATGCGTCTTAAGCGTTGACAGTGTTTTGTAATTACTCTCACTGCCAGATGGCAGTTCCGCACTTCAGCTTTAACTTCAGCTGAACTTAAAAATGCATTTTAGCAGCAAAGTCCTGTGGATTTTGTTACCCCGTCTCTTACAGTACGGTATATCTTTGCAGTCAGTATGAACAAGAGGAAAGATGAGCATTTACTCTTTCAAAGTATATGAGCATTTGAGTATTGTATTAAAATATATTTGATAAAAATCTGATGAGAAAAACAAGAATAATTGACTTGACACATTTTTCCCAATTTTCAAGTCGCAGTAGCCCCTGCATTCTTTGTAATGTAAGTCATGTATGTTTTAATTTACAGATAACATTAAGAAGACATTACAAGCTTTTCCACCTAAACATTGAATTCAAACTGGTTAAGTAAATATGACACTTAAATCCCACTACTCACAAGACTCTTATTACTCTTGTGCACTAAGACCAAGACCTTCACCTGCCTTGGTACTGTGCCTATGAGCCTTTTAAAAATGTGTTAATTGCTTGGCAGTCAACAGCCCTTGTCCCTTTTCTTATGTAATTTTCTAAAGGCTGTGAAAACAACATTTATTAAGATGTCTCAGTAATGAACAATTATTGGCCCATGCTGTATAAACTAACCTCTATTTAGAAACTTCTTGGCCTCAATTACTTTCACAATTCCCCATCTGGAAATTTTGTCCCATAAAACAAAGTCTGTGTATTGATTCTGGCAAGTTTTAGGTTTATAACTTTGCTTTGTTCAACATTGTTGACTGATTGGAAATCTCTATGGCACTGTCCTAAATTAGTTTGTCTTCTTAAGGTGTTTATATCAACTAAATATGTGAACAAAATCTGTAAAACAAAATGCATTATCATTATGTCATGTAAAAGTCTGTCGAGAGGTGGATTATTTAATATTCCATAGCTGTGAGCTAACCAAACGGACATCACTATTGTTACCACAACAAAAACAAAGAACTGTTCTGACTCTTCAAATGTTCATTATTATTTCTAGTAAAATAGGCTAAAAAAAAACAAAAACTTCACAAACATAATCTTGCTTTTAGAGAGCATTCTGCCTAAGAATTCAAATCAAATGCTTTCACATAAACTGTAAATAAGACAATGTATTAAATACTCAATACAGAAATAAGGCTTTTATAGAACCCAAAGCCTTTAGCTGCTTAATCTGCAGCTAAAACACGATGAAAAAAGCAATCGAAGTTTCGGGGCTCTGCAGACTGAGTCGAGCATGTTGTCCCCAGTGGGCCAGACCGCGACCTATTGACTGTGGTTTACTTTTGCTGCTGGATGCTAGATATAGGCTAATAACGTTACATGGCTTCTTGATACTAAATTAACTCTTCTTCACTTCCCTGGAGTCAACAAGCATGAGCACGTAGCCTACAGGAACAGCGCCACTCTGCCGTTGCAACTCAAATTGTGTCCAAAATGTGCCATACTAACTTATAACATTACAGCTTTAAAATGTGTCCAATAATTCAATCCATGCTCTACTTTATAACCGTGGTGTTTATGTCAAAGCAAGCGACCAATATGCGTATTGGGACATTAAGTGTATTTCTGCAGTGTTACTAACCGTGAGTGGCCGGACTTGGGTGTTTCTTTTTCCCTGTGAACCAGAGTGTCACCGGTGTTTCTGACCGCGAGCACACAAGCTATTTGGCTTTGATTTATCTGCTATATTAATTGGCTATTTTATTATCGGAGTAAAACATAATATACGTTTATTATTATTATTATTATTATTATTATTATTATTATTATTATTATTATTATTATTATTGTTATCATTATCGGCCTATAATTTATCAGATCCATATACAGTATATTGTGCATCCCTAATTATGGGGGCAAGACTTGATTCCTGGGGTTCTTGATGTAAACATAGCAAAGATGCAGGTGTACAGGTGACTGAGCAACACCATTATACCAACAAACCAACACAGTAAATTATTAATACTATTTAAATGTGCAATGGTAAGTGCCAATTTCTGGCATCACATAAAAACAAACAAGTAGGCTACCCATAATTGTATTAAACATCTGCAAATTCCCCCAACCCTGCAAAAGAGCTGCATTGTTATTTAGTTCATGTTTTCTAAAAATAATACACTATGAAGGTATGATGAAATATTGTAAGCCTCATACTAAGGCATACTTGGTTATTTAAAGCAAGTCAAAATAGTATTAGTAGTTGTTGATTCATAAATCAATAATTACTCTAAGCATATGTACTTAGTGGCTACTGTAGGGCCATTGTACTGTATATTGGAATCCAATTACAGCACTTACTACAGTCCAAGTAGCCTGTAGGAATGTTTGCGCTGTACATGTACAGTAAAGGCACCATTTATATGGCATTTTAAACTTTGCACTTGCACTACAGCTGGTCTTCGCTGCTCCTTCAGATTATGTCCACTAGATGTCAGGGACCTCCCAGATTTGAGAATGAATTTACCAACATCCAACTCTCAATGACATCATACCTTTAACTTTAGTTTAATCAAATATGATCAAACTGAAGCAAACTATAACATCTCATTGCGTCTTAAATTAAAATGACCCCATATGTCAGTGATTTTAGATGGCAAAAGATTATTTAAATCCAGTTTCCTCTGCAGACACTTGCAATGATACATTAAAATGGACGAGAGTTTCCAAAACTTAAAGAAACGGCTTTCAATGATAAAAGCATTAAAGGGTTGTTATGATCTAACTCTTTTTGAAGTTCTGATCTAGGTGAAGGTGATTGTTAATTGTAGGAATTGCTGTCTCTGCAGCAGCCACCAAAAGAGGGAGACATTACATTAGAAATAAAGAAAAGCATTGGCTCCACATATGAAACCTCCACATGCTGTTTGTGTCTCACACAGTGGCTCAGTTCTCACTTCAAGCTCTGTATACCATTCAGTTTAAAGACCAAATCAGTCTGCCGATTATTAGACTTTTTCATTAATTTGCTGGGTACACCGGACCATCGCCGTTGTAGCATTCAAATATTTTGCCTCTGCTTTGTGTTCTCTATTCTCTCTTGTCAATCTCTTAACAAATGCAATGCCTCCTAACTTAGTATGAAGTTCATGAGAATGAAGCTGACACAAAGAGTCATGTGTGACTGTAGTCAGAAGATGGCAATGGTGTCAGGTTATTGCGTGGCTGTCAGTGTTGGTGGGCTGGACAGGCAGCGGCTCCGCGGTGAGCAGGGCTCCTTTTTGCCTGCTGGAGATCTTGTACTGGCTGCTTGAGTCAGCCCTAAGCCGCTCTCCCCACGCAGGGCTCCCTTCACCAGCGTTCACCTAAATCTGTCACACAGATTTGACACTGCGTCACTTGGAGTGCACTCTGAAATGACATGTATATAATGTGGAATATTGTGCACATTTACAGCCTGGACTTCCCTTAGAGCATTAACCGTTTTCTTGTTTTTTATGATTTTTTTTTTCTTGTGGGGAAAATAATTTTTTTAACACTACTGCAATGAATACAATGTTTTTAAAAAAAATTTATGTCTAGGCCTAACATTTTAAAATGTAGTTTACTGTTATAACTTATTTTGCATTAGAATATAGATAGATTTTAATTGTTCAATAAAACAACCATGTTTTGTAATCTGGAGGGGGATGGAGTAAGAGGTTAATTGTTTGTGTAAATTTAATCCGATTTTAGAGACCAGTTCACAGTGATGCCATATGGGGACTTTTAACAACTGAATGGTGTCTTTGCATTTCTGTGTGTGGCCAGTCAAAAATGTTACCGTCAAACATTCGGCATGTTTAAGCCATAAACCTAACAATCCAAATCAGATCAAATTAGGCTCATAGCTATTAATGCGTGAGAAATTACGCTAAAGGCTGTCTCATATCTTTTTCCCTCTGAGAAAACAATTTACACTGATCCTGATTTTAGAAAAGATTCATTTCAATTCCCTATTTCACATTAGTACTGTATAGAAATGTAAAAGTATGAAACTGAAATATTAAGGGAACAAAATTAATATAAAAAAATTATTAAATATTAAGCATTTTTCTTGCTAATTATTTTTAATATGTTAAAATCCTGTTACTGATTAATGCAAATGTACAGTGTACACAACACTTCTCTATTCTATTTGTTTCATAACTGTTGTTGTTGAATTGCATATTTACAGTTAACAGATTATTATTATATGTATAATGTCAATCTCCACTCGGCATCATACATTTATTTACACAGTGTTCCTCTTTTTACAAGTTTTTTTTCTTTTTGACATTTGTAGAAAAAGAATTTCCTATACATAAAAAATCTGTGCTTATTCGGACTTATATATCTAACCATCTGCCTCTGGCTGCACATCAGTGCGTCTCCTCGATAAGTTCTGCATTATAGGAACAGAGACCGAGTGGACTGAGTGCCCATCACCCTGGGTTCACGTCTTTCCCTCTTACGGCTTTCGCACTGTGGCTTTCTTCTGCAGTATTTACTGGATAAAGTGGTTGCAACTGGCCTTGGTGACCAGTAAGAAGGATTTTCTCTCCCCAGCTGGTGTGGCTTTGCCTGTTTGTATTGCACAATGTGACTTGAAACTGGGTTGTGGTTTAGGCTTCTCGATGCCTAAAGTCTCAGGTTTAAAAATAAGTAATGCGGAGTTTTACTGAATATGATATAATGACGCTTGTCTAGATATATGAGTTTTCTGTATGCATGTTTTTTCGCTTCTGTTTATTAAAAACTGTAATGTTTGTGTCTCCAAAAACAGGCCTAGGAGGATCGTTATGATTCACTTATCCAGTTGTAAATGAGAGGCCATGGACGTCTGCTCCTTTGGGAATCTCTACCCCTTTGAAAAGAAAATAGAGGTTAAAAATCTGCTAAACGAGTTAGCGGCAACCAGGATCCTTCTCTTCCACAGGTAATGAGTTTGATTAATTTTTGACCTTTGGAAACTTTTCACTCCCTCTTAAGCCCCCATTTTCCCCCCTATCCTGGGATAATAAGGAGGTGATCTACAGGGTTTTTTACACTGAGTACTTCAGGAAGACAATGTTTGCACATGAAATAACAAGTACACAGAGGTCATACTTAAAATGGCAAATATATTGTATATCATCAGCATAGTCTATATTTCTACATTTTATGGCATTCAAACATTTAAGCACTGGATACAATCTAAACACACTGTGAAATACATGTACAATGTTTTAGATGCTTAACTTAAAGGAAGACTAAAACAACTTTTTGCCCTATAAACAATAATGTGTGGGATGCTTAGTTTCTCACACAGGTGTTTAGAGATACTCTCTCTGATAAATCATGATTTGTAAACTTTCCCATAGACAGCAGTGACAGGTTTCCTCTGATAATGTAGAAAAATGGGGAAAGAGAGGGCTTGGCTTAAGTAGAGCTGTGATTTAGAGCAGAGAGATGCAGCATCTCTCCTTTCCAGTGGAGGCCCTCCTGGGTTTGATTTAATTCTCTCCTTGCACTATTAAAAAGGCCTTCTACTCTCTTCACTGCATGCACCTTGCTGTCATAACTGGCACAAAATCATTTATCAATGCCGCTTGTAGGCAGTGCGACTAAGGCCTTTCGCAGTGTATATTTTTCCATTATTGATTGTGTATGTAATGCATGAAGAAGTACAAAGATGGGTCTCCTCCTGTGTTGGAATGACCATATTAGGCCAGTAGATGAGGGAACTTTTTCTGCTTCATCTACGAATCCATACAACAATCATCATTCCTGCTGGGAAGGAAACTCTGTTGTTAAAATGCTTTTTCATTTCAGTGTTGTCTTACTGGCAGCTGAACTCAACAATGATCCTGTGCTGGACGTACGACGAGCAGTTATTTGGTGCAATAAACTGAAAGGCACTGAATGTCAGTGTCCCCCTTTGTTGTTTAATTTATTTTATTTTCAAAGTGAAGGGAGGTGTCCTTGCTGTGAGAGTTAGTCATTGATGTGGCTATAGTTAGTCCATCCCCTGCTGCGACTGTCTGTAGGAGATGCTACTTCCTCTCTCCTGCTAGTTCATGGCTTCCTTTGCCCGGGACGATCACCTCGCTCGGTGCTCTGTTTGGCTGCATTTTGTATGGGGGTGGCTGCACTTGATCAAGAACAAGCGATAGAAGTGTGGAGTACAGCGGAGCCACAGTTTCAAGAGTCGCACTGCTCTGCCGTCAAACAAAGTCCTGTAACCTTCTCAACAAAACCGACTCTTTTGACCCTCGTACTGTTCGGATAGAGCTGAGATCAGTGTGTCTGCTTTTTTATCTTTCTTTTTTTTTTAACTGTTAAATGAAATAGTTGTTGTACCACAGCATGTTGCATAACAATCCTTTAGCCCATATATTACTTTTTTTATAGGTTTAACAATATAATAAAGTTGTTGGTGATATCTAGGACTGTAGACGATGTCAGACTCGTTAAGAAAAGGTTATATTTTCCTTTTTCTATTATGCCAAGGAAGGTAACATGGTGTCTGAAGGCTGTTTCTTACAGAACATGGCGGGTCTGTTGCTGCATATCATACACCGTATATTCTTAAATCTTTCTGATGGTATGCTACGGGAATTACACAAAAGTTTATGTCAAAGAGAAGGGCAAAACAAGAATACACTGTAAAAGAATAGGAAGTTTAATTGCTGGATGTTGATTTTATCTGTTGAACAACCTCCATTTGTTTTATTTAGCGTTATAATTATACTAAATTGTTTTATCAACAACTAACTAATGGTCTTATCAGCAATTGACGAACCCTCTGCTCGATAAGCTTAAGGTAAATGGAAAGAATCTATTACAAGCTGAAAGCCCTTTATCTCAGCTGTCTTAAATATTGACACTTACAGTAATTTGTCCCCATTTTCTATTGATTTCTTGTTTTGCTTTCAGGATACGCTGTAAACAGGGTAAATAATGACAGATTTGATCAGAGCTCCCATCAGAGATGATCCACACCTAGCTGGCTGTGCGGCCGACATAGTTCACTCATCAGCTGTATAACTGATGAAGCTTCTGTAGAGTGGCTATAAAAGTCATTTTGCTTTTTCGATGAAGGCCAGGTCAGTGGTGACATCTCTTAGAAGCAGATCCGGCATGTTGTCGATGCTACAGAAACTCTGATTGAAAGCTGAAGAGGTTGATCAGAGCTGGCAGAGGATGTGTTAGTTTGCTAATTATAATTCATAAGTCAGGTGAAAGCAGGTGTGGCTTTTGCAACAGCCGGTTGAATTCAGAGAAACGAGCCCTTCAAGAACAGGACACCAAGAGTACAGGGAAATGTTTGCAGAATTTCACAAAGGAAGTAAGATGGCATGCAAATTATGTTGAAGGGCCATATTGTCACAGGCATTATGTGAGGTTAGGATAAAAGGCTTTCTTCACTTGTCACCTACTTATTAATCTCTATAAACACATTCTGCACCCATATGCAGGCGGAACACGTTGGGCCGAAATGCAATCTGGGAACCCATCGGCTATCTTCTGACAATGATTTTGCTTTTTATTATCTTAAAATGAGTTTATGAACTGGCTACTTGTGAAACAACCAACTCGTCTCGCATTCCGAGTTGCTAATTGGACTGTAAACAATGAGCAGCACACGCAAAAGGAAGTATTGGCCCCGAGTACACCGTAACCCCAGAAATATAGCCCCTCGCCCCCAGAGATTTATTGTCGGCAGATAGCCAATGGATTACAAGATTTCCTTCTTATGTATCCTCTTATTATTGCAAATCCATATAATCCACAATATTATTTTTTGATTATTTTCTTACACTGCGAAATGATTACTCGTCTAGAGTCAAACCTGGAAAGTTTTCAACTCGCCTCTTTATTTTGAAGATCTGTGCCCAAAACTATGATGTCTTTCCTGGGTTTTATCACTTCCATATCATCGTCTGGAATGCATTGGTAATCCTGGCCTCCAAGGGCTAGCATATAGCTCTCTCTGCAGGCTTTGTACAGGATGAAGAAGTCATAATCCTCAAACAGACTTAAATTCCTCCAGAAAGGCTCTTGATCTTGAATCCACTCATTTTCTTCAAACAAACTTGGCCCAAAAGAGAAGGGATATTTGGGCATGGCTGAAATCCTTGATTGAAATCTGCTACAAGTGGGCACAGACACATATGTGCGTCGATACAGGCATGTGCACGCACGCACACGAACGACCTCCACACGCACATAAATGCATGCACATACACCTCCCCATCCGACACCTGCTGTCGGCGAGAGCCTGACCAGGTTTTTGAGAGGGCCTCTCTGAGCTCTTATTAAAAGGTAAACTTCTCTAAGGCCAGGGAATCATGTCAATCACAGGTTGTGTTTTCGCACCGAGCCCAAAGCCTGCTCTCTCCACCCTGTCAGACGCTGTTATCACCCTCAAAGCCATATCAGAATGCTGTTTGTTCTGCGCTTTAGTTTCACCCACACAGTGGATTCAAAAAGGTACAGGTCTATTTGATAGTGTATATTTTATTGCCGGAGAGAGACTGTATTTGTCTTGCTGTGTTTGTCAGCTCATATTTGAGCTGAGGGTTCCTATTAAAACTAAACACCATATCAGAGGAATATTGCCACCGCCAGGCTCTTTTCAATCGCATATTGAGCCCATGGAGTGTGGAAGCAATTTAGTTGTAGCATAGTTTATAAATGTGTGTGTTTGTGATGTTTCTATTTACTCTTCATTCTCATTTATTTACACACAGTAGAGTCCCTCTACTTATTTCATATGCTGTAAAAATTATTACTTTAGTTTATTGTAATTTCTAGTTTCCTGAAGATAATACCTTGTTTGCAATTTCATTTTTAATAAATCGCTTTGAGAATACGGCTATTTTCATTGAGAAGCACTGATGAAGTCCTCAAAGTCTTGAAGTCAGCTAAGACTTGGAAACTTTGTGTCTTTGATTATACTTACTGTTCGGTACATTTTCTGTTTGAGATCTTGTAGCAGTCAGACGAGATGCAGCTAAGACGGCAGCTTCACAAACAGTTGTTTAAGCTATCAGGACATTTGCCTTCGGTTTGTATCGTATTGTATTGTATAGTCTAGTACTGGAATTATGTTATGATGAATAAATCACATCATGTTACTATTTACTAAATGATGTTCTCCAAACGGACTCCAGACAAACTGTATTAAAAATACAGGATAATTAGCAGGAAAATAACCTTTCTTTTTTTTTTGTTCCACACATGTGATTTTTCAATATTATCAAATGAATCTAGAGAGCAATACGTTCCATAATAAATGTATAGCTTTTTTTCGAGAAAGAAAATCCATTAATCCTGTAAATTTGATGAAGAAGATCCCGCCTGGAATAGAGAAATGTTCCAGTTTATAAGAGTTTATAAACCTAAATATTGATTGTCTTACAGAATAGGCTACACATTGTACATTGTATGTATTGTAATATCAGTGTCAATTAATTACTGTATTCACTGCACATCTGTTATATCCTCCTCATTCACCCACCCATGGATAAGGAAAACAATAGTGAAGCAGTGAGGCTCTTCCAGTCATTAGTAAGTTTGCTGGACAAACTGCGGGATCTAACACTGTGGGTGGCTGGGGAAATAAAAAGGTACTTACGCTAGTATTGACCTTGTTGCTGGACCTACTGCTGTTTGCTCTGTGGCCAGCCTTCCACAACAGACACACACCCACACACGCATTATATGATTGTGCATGCATGTCAGAGTGATATACAGTGAGTGATGAAGGATGAAAACGTTATTGGGTTTCCAATAATGTCAGGCAGTCTTGGTGGCAGTTGTCTTAGTTGTGCAACAACAACAACAACAACAACAACAACAACAAAAACAGGCAGGCAGATTTAAAAAAAAGTAATTATAAACGCATGAACAAACTCAGTTAATTTTTCATTGAAGATGCATATTATTTCATAAATGCATTTTTAGTTGTTCCTATGCTGCTGGCGAACAAACACAATAAAAAGAACAAAAACAGAAAACGTATATATCTGTTCATTAGTATTGCAAATGGTAGGGTACTCCTGTCTGTTCAAGAATCCGTATCTGTGTGAAAACAGTCCAAGAAGGTTTGTGATGGAGAGCCGTGTAAACAACCCATTACTGCAACTCCGGCTGATTAACATATGATTGTAATTCATCATATCATGTGCAGCTGGTGACATCTTGCAGTAGCATTTATTCCATGTTGATACATGCCTTTGGTTCCTTTTTGACAACTCAAAACAAACAGATTGCAAGCTGTCGCTACATTTGCTCAAGATGAATGGAGAAAATGAATCGGGAAATCAGGTGTGTCAGGTGATTAGCACAATCATGTCTGAGATCCTTGTGAAATCATAGTAACCTGGTATATTTGGATGAACACCGACAGCGCAGACAGACTGTAGCGACAGCTTTTTTTTTTAAACACTCCTTACAACCATTTTACAGTACAATCTACTGTTTATTTAGGCAAGCATTGTCGTGCTAACATTTAACATTAATAGTATTAAGTAATATGACCCTGAATTTCTTTATGTGTTTATAGCAAGAACACATGCTATAACCTGTTATTACTCTCAAATTGATTGACTATCCTTTTTAATACACAGTCATTAATGTAATTACATTGCTGTTAAAGCAAAATCAGTAATATTTAGCATAGAATTAAAACTAGCCTGCCCGCTGTCTTTAATAGCGATATGTCAGTTGATCTTTTACACAAACTTTGATTCAATTATATTTTCTAAAGAATTGTGACGAAGATATGTACCGAGCGTGACCTTTTAAACAATCCAAAATTAAACATTTCATTGCTCTCTGGTGGACAAACTATGTAATGGAGATTCTGTTTGTGAATGAACTTAAACATGTTTAACAAGTTCGTACTGCAATATCTTGTTACTTGGCCAACATACTGTGATAAACTGATATTATCCTTTGCCAAGTATATAAGAGTCTTTATTTTTCAGGTATGATAAACTGAAAAAGACAAAAATGCTTTTGATCTGCAGAAGTCAAACACTGACAGTTGAGTATTACTTATTATACTCGACTTGTAATTTTGGTTAAAAAAAACCTTGACATAGCATTTAGAAAGCTTTGCAATACAAGAACATTGTGGGATTACTGCTAAAATGAAAGTTAACTGATATGGTGACTTTATAATAAATTGTTGAAGTGTTTTGTACCCAATAAAGTATAATTGAAGAATAGAAAGATTTTAATTGAATCAGTGTCTTCATTTTAGGCTGGGGACCAGTATTGAACCGGTTTGCCCTGTGCAGTGCTTGACTTGGCAATGTTGGAATTTGAGTGGTATCACTGGGGACATTGGCCATGCAGCTCTGTTGTGCTGCAGTCTCAGGATAGTAATGGGACACAGTCACCAGGGAAGCCCTTTGAGTGTGTGTACTGAGGGAAAACTGACAGGAGCAGGAGAGAGATTCAAACGAATGAGCAATAGTGAGGGAAATGGAGGAGCATTTGTACGGTCTTCTCTGCCACTGAAGTTGTAAAATGGAAACACATTTCTCCCCTGACAGCTACAGTAGATCTAACCCCCTGCGTTGAGCTGCTTATGATGTTGTGCGGTGTAGAGGTGGACCGCGGGGGTGTCCCAAAGGCTTGTTGTTTCTTGTCAGAGATTAGATTGAACCAAGCGGCTCTGGTTCATACTCATGCCTGAGAGAAGCCGTGACTCCCTGTCACTGACCACAACCTCGGAGCTTTGTTCTTTATTACTGCATTCAGATTTATTTCCCATTTTAGAATTAAATATATGTTATTTTCAAATAGGATCAACCTTCCTGGGGGGTTTCCATACTGTGGAATATTTGTCGACTGCGGTAGACTGGCACATTTCTGGCCATTGGGATTGAATAAAAGGCGACGTAAATACATGTTTCTCAGTTTCAACCTTCAGATGATTTCTTATTTCATGCTTTTCCAAATAATCTGCTTGATGATATTAAACCTTGGTCCCAACAACCATTGAAAAGATCAGATGTATGTTGTTGGCAAGGGACTAAATGGAAGTCCCTCCATATTTATTTACCAAACATTATTACAAAAAGTGATGACAAATCCAAGTTCAAGTGCTTGTGCACATCTATTAGAGATTACATGGTAAGTGTGGGAATTGTATGGGTGTTTAAAATATTAGTACAAATATTTTTGTATGTGTTGTTCACCTCTCACAGTGTAGATAGATGGACGAAGCACTTGTTCGTCATGCCAATGCCAGCCACAACAATGTAACAGGAACACAGTGATTTGACAAAGTAATTGATTTCCCTTCATCAGCTGGGTGAGGTGTTTGATCGCCTATTAGAGGAGAAAACAGACTTGGTGTTTGTCAACATCAAAACCTCCAAAATAATGTACTTTTCTATAATGTATACTGTAGTATGTGGACTTGGTTTGCTTTGTATCATTTTTCAACGATCAAATCTGCAGTTATTGTCCCCAAAAATCCAGTACTTATGAAGTTGTAAGTTTCCCTGTGTGGTAACACTCTCAAGGGCTTTGGGGAATTGTATTTCATGATTGCCTTTAGACTGTACTTAAGTAAATTGCACTATAATTGTCTGGTAATAGAGATTTTTAGAACTCACCCCCTTTGCTGTAATAATCAATTTGATGCATGCTTGTCTGCTCTGTGAGAGAAGAGGTTAGCTGTCCCCCTTAGTTTTAGACCGAAGGTTTAAGGGGGGATCCACTGAAGGCATATGTCAATGAGGTAAAGAGCGCTGACAGCCATACGTCATCTCTGCCTGGTGCAGGCCCCTGTATTTAAAAGAGTACGGCAGTCAAAAGCCCATAAAAGTGAGTGACTCCTCTGGAGCATCTGCCACTGCATGCAGGGAGGAGATTCAATGTGAAAAAGGGGAGATAATGTGCTCACTCACTAATGGGCACCCGACTAGACACAGGCTCATTTTTCACATCATGTCATCTGTAAGGTTTGAATAAAAGTAATGGCCACAATGAGCCTGGATCTCTCCAAGCCATTATGGCTTTTGCTTCCTCACTTTTATTTGTGTTGACTTGTACAGTCGGAGGAGATGACAGTCTCTGGGCCTGTGGATCAGTCAGAGTGATGATCTGCACCGCTCCTCTGCTGCTGACAGGTCCCTTCTCTCTGGCAGGCATATGAGGCTAGAATGCCGCTCTACGTCATATCAAATGCTGTAATCTGACAGAATAAAGGGATTTGCGCACTGGAGACATCACAAACTCTGTCTTTTGTAATTTTCTGACAGAGACAGAAGGGGGAAATGAAGGGGTTTACAGTTCCATGTAGTAAGAATTAGTGTCAGTCAAAGTTAAGTGGCTATTTTAAGATAAATAGGGGAGGATTTCCGTTGCATGTTTTGGGGCATTGGACTTTAAAAGACTATGCTAATGTGAGTAGATACTGATTGGCCGTTGGATGTTTTCATTTCCTGAACATTCAGAGTCACAGGACACAGCGTGCCTAAATATCCATTCTGAAAAGGTTAGTGCGTAATTAACGCTTAAATTCACTGCCACTGTCAGCCATGTTCAGTTCAGAATAACAATAGATGCTCAGATGTGTATCTTTTCATTTTAAGCATACACTGTGCACACTAACTTATACATATGCATAACAATAATACAAATAATAATATTATTTCTAACGATATGAATAATAATAATAATAATAATAATTGTGTGTGTGTGTTATATTAGTGTCATAACACAATCATTTCATTTTATGTAGGAACGGTGAGGAAAAGCCTTAATATTTAATAACATTTTATGCTTCATCAATTACTTTTAAAATAAAGGACTGTTTTGTGTCAGCCGCTATGAAAATGTGAAGACGGATGAGAAAACAAGTGATTTCCTTATTAGGTTCTGGAGTCAAAGGCCTTCCTCCAGAGCTGAGGGCTTCAAGAGCCCAGAAGATTAAGACATATATTGGATTCATGATGGAGGCCACAAAGTTCATTTTCAAAATAAAATAGAATATTATTCACAGTCCTTTTAAAATTCAGATTGCCAGCTGACCTGTGACTTGGAAGTAGTGTATTACATTGTCAATGAGCTGCCGCTATGTCACTAGAAGGAACAATCCCATTTCTTGCTCCTCTGCCAGGGGAATTATGGGATTAGACAAACCCTAGTTTACGGAACTAAACAAAGATACTGTAAAATTACATTTAGACATCTTTAATTTTGCTTTCCTTTCACATGTTCCCCTTTCTCTGCAAAGCTGCATTATTCCTTTAGTACTTAAAAGCAATGGAAATGAGACAAATATCCTTATTGTGAGCCGTACTGAGACAACGCCGTAGGGAGGGGGAAACGAAAACAGTCCTCCTTTTGTAAGGCAGTGAAAATCTCCCACCGGTGATATTATAAGAGACACATGCACACAGCTCCAGCTGATTTTCATATATATTAAAATCACTACCTACTGTGGCATATGAAATTGTGCAAACCGCTAAGGCCTAAGCTTACCATTGGAACTTCTGCTTCTCTACGATTCAGATTTTCCTCTCGATTCTCTGACCCTAAAAAAAGGTGGCCAATAATCTCCTTCACACACTGTTTCCATCACAGACCCCCACGCACCCTACATAAGACCATCAAAGTAATATTGACATTGTTCAGCCGCATAAAAAGTTGCATGTCATACACAAATATTATGAAAAGTTAACGCTTTTCCTCCAAGCAATATGCACCCTTAGCTGCCAGCATAATAGAAATCTCCATTTAAACCTTTCTATAGGACAATGGAAATCTGTGTGTGTATACAGTTCTTCACAGAAATATCAATATAATATTCAGTCCAAATTGTAATTCCACCATTACAGTACTGAGAGCTTTGAGATATTGAGACAGTATGCTCAGCATAATCAGTCAATAGACCTGGTGGAGGGGCTGCACTACACATGGTAATAAAGCCACAACTCCAGCATGGTGAGCTCATTCCCATAGTACCCCCCCCCATCCAACCCCCATCTCCCTGCACCAATGCCTGCCTCATCACTCCACACAAAATATCCCACCCTTAATTGGTGTGTGCTCCTCCAACATGTTTGTAATGAAAAAAGCAGCACATAATTCTTAGTTTGTTGGCTGGCAGAGCCCAATTTACAAAAGTGGAGGTTGGTGATAAGCAGAGACGGTACGGCTGTGGAGTGCTCAGAACAATGAATCACCCCGCTGCCAGGGTTGAGCAGAATATAATTGAGTCCAACATCTCTGAGCACTTTCACCATAATTAATGATAATCTGTAACAGAGGAATCTGAGATTCCAGTTCACAGAACTGTTTAATTAGGCCCAGTAATGAAAGCACAGGCACTACAAGAATATGGCCGGCCTCATGATTAATGATTTGTGCTACTGAACACAAAAGTGCTGCACCGTTAACTCCAACGGATGCTGCTATGTCTCCCTGGCATTTACAGAACACCAAAATACATATGGAGCTGTTTGCATCCCCTATATAAAACATGGTAAATACTATGTTTCTTTCAATATGCATATGCTCCTGTTTCTATTAGTTAAAGCTGTGGATTAGCCAAATCATATTTCACCTTTTTACTACTTTTCAAAATGAACTGATAAATATGTTTTTACATGATAAAGAAGATAGTATATTAACGTATTGCACTGATCAGTGTTTGGTCTAGTAGAATGTAAATGACCAACTATTAGGAAGTATTTGGTTATAAGATTTGTCGATATGGAGCTTATAAATGTTTAATATTAGGGGCATTTATTAGATTATGACAAAAAGGTATATTTAAATGTGATAAAAGATTGCATATAATCAGATGTAAACCTTATATATGTTTAAATGTTTTTTGTCGTAGGAAACACCTTCTGAAACTGTATTTTCTCGGCTACACAGCCAGTAAAACCACTATTTATTTATACAGTTGTGATAAAGCTCGGTGCAAGAAGATTGGCATGTGACAGAAAAATAATGTGTGCTACCATTCACTCAAGTCATAAAAAAAGGACATAAGAATTGAGGTCTTTTACTTAAAAGTATGAATTACATTATTGAATGAAATGCTCCAGCTCCTGTTTGTGCCTCGCAGGCATCTTTGTGGTTATTTCCTGGTGGTGTAGCCGGAGTTGTGCGACTTCATAACACAGTAGCAGGCAGGGCTTTGCAGAGGCTATGTGCTAGACTGGCTCCACCTTTTAAATGGATCTCATGAAATGCACAGTAATACAGTCATACCATTACAGAAACAAAATAGGGTTTTTGTTTGGCATGAATTGGATTTCTACCCAGTAAGAAAGCTATTAGTCACTCCCTGTCAGTTTGTTGACTGCTTCCAGTTTGATATTTTTGTGTGCTAGGCCACTGAAGTTAAATTTCACACTTGCTTATTCTAACCTAAATGCGTCCTTTGGCGAAAAGATGGTTTGGCAAATCAAGAGTCATGCTGCTAAGAGACTTAATAGAAAGATCAGACCGTTATGAAATAATAGGAACAGTGTGCTGCTCAGCAACCTACTATTCATTTTATTCATTATACCTCTCAGTAAAATGTTGAAGTCTCCATCAAGTAGACACATGCCTTAGGAAACATCAGTGTGAAAGGCAATAAGCGCAGAAAACCAGGCACAGAAGCTTAACCCTCATAAATCTATGACAGAACTTTCCAAAAATGAGAAAGAGGACACACGAAATAAGAAAGAAAAGTAGATGTATTCCAGAGAAAGAAATGACTGTAACCGCCCACCCCTTTGCCCTCCCATGTCTAAATCTTGTTTAGTTCTTTAATTCTACAGTTTCTGACCTGGATCTGGCCATCGCTGCACATGAAAGAAATTACAAAAGCCTCTCAGTCACAGCAGCCCTGCTTCCTCCTGCACCACAGCATTTGTCATTGCCAAAACAGCAGAGTTTAATTAAGTGTTGAGAGCAGCCTAGTGAGAAACACACTTTAAATTAAACCTCTGAACATGCTGCTATTGGTTCTTTACCTTCTCAACAATCAGCGGGGTATACGGCATAAATTTCTATCTCTCAAGGGGGAAGGCAGCTGCTGCACCTCTAGCGATTCATAAACGGCTTGCCTCCCCAAGAGCAATCTCTATTACAGCACATTTCATTATAGCCCAGTTTGGAAGCAGCAAGCAGATGAATGTGATAATTAATGTCCCTTCCTGACTAAACATTTTTATTTACTCTTGATGAATTAACGGACGTTATCAAGGTTTACAAAAACAAAAACCCAAACATGTACTGCATGTCACTGCATCTGTGTAGGTGAAAAGAATTACATGGCAAATTATCTTGAGGCATCAAGCAATTCTTGGTGCAAGAGAAGGAATTAATTCGATCCCCTCTATAATAATGGATTGTTTCAAGTTGGTAAGCATTTGGATTTAGTTATGCATTTGTAAGTGTGTCTTTTATTATATCAAAAGATACATCAGTTGAGGCAATGGGAGCAGCCATAGAGGAGGCCACTGGCTGTTACATCTGTAGCAAAGACTGTCCTTTTGTTAAGTGGCATTTAAATTGGCCCTGGAGATTTTAAAATGCTTATTATTAGATGATCTTAAAGAGTCCACCTTAACAAAAAGGAACATTTAGACACATCAATGCCTAAAGTGAATCGACACGTGGAACATATTCTCGTAATATGCAAATAATAGACTGTTATATTATTGATCATATGTCATCGTGGTGCATCTCGGGGTCATATACATGAGATTAGTACATGATATGATATCATGCCACAAGAGATATGTACTAACCATGAGGACATTTAAAGGTTAATTCTGGTGATATTCAATATTTTTCTTAACAAATCCTATGAAAATGCCAAAACCAACAATATATTAATCCTAATAACAGGACTGCCTGTTTAGCCAAAGCCTAATATAGTAGATGGCTCCATTGTTGTCCAAATACTATTAAAAACACAGTTGATCCCACATTCTGGTGGTGTGAATATTCATTAGAGCACCAAATCAGTCATTGAAAATAGTCCCCAACAAATGCACAATTTACTCCTGTGTGAGTAACGCTTGCTAAAAAAAGCCCGGCTGTTTTAGGAAATTATATAGTCTTCTTCAAAAATTAAAGTATTTATATTGTAATACATATTTGAAGAATCCCATCTTCAGTAGGAAGAAATTAGCTCACAGACTTGGTAGGGAAGTTGAAAAGTATTGAGAGATGGACGCAATACTGGTTTTGGTCTTTCATGAGATTAAAAAATAAATTAAATAAAAATAAAGTATATTTCAAAGCTTATTTTTTGGTCTTTTTATGAACCCGGGCTGCTGCAGTAAGGACCTTTGTCCCCCAACTTATTTCTCCATTCTTGTCTATTTTTTGCATAAGAGCAATGAACTTTAATCTTCTTGCAAACTATTGCTTTTGAGTCCTTATGATCAGTTCTTTACAACTCCATGCACTATTCCTCCGCTAAGCTCAGGTGCACGGTGGTTCTTAAGGTCTAGTATAACTTAATTCATAAACTCAATCTATATTGGAGAGCCAGGTTCCTAAGCAGTCAAGTCAATTCTTGTGCCCATATAAGATGTAACAAGCCAATCCCTGGCACAAACACAGAGAGCAATCAAACTCAGCCCACATGAACCTTAAACAAAGGTGGAGGTACATTTTCTATCCATGTTGGATGACATTTCCTTGTCCTCCCGTTGCTGCTGCTCCTATGTTTGAGTGATCAGACAGCCATTACAAGGTCCAGGTTTATTAGCGAGACCATATAGGCCCAAAGCTCGCTGTGCTAGAGGTGTAATTCTCTACAAAGTGTGTTACGTTAACTCTGACTGATCCACACAACACCTGGTTGAGAGGACCTCTCACACCTGCATCAGCCCTGTAAGGGAGCAGCGTTGTCTGTAGCCCTCTGCAGTGCAACTACAAAGAAGCCTTGACATGCTTTTCATAGCTGGCTTGTTCATACTGCAACAGGCAGTCACTTATACAAGGCAGTTTCCAAGTGCTAAATTGGATGAAGCGTCTTGTCTGAAGTGTCTCAACTCAACATATATGGAAAAATAACAAGTTCAATTTACAGTATAACCTCGTATATAGGAAAATGGTTTATGTGTAAATGAGGAAATGTGATTTAATCCATATTTACAACTCCAAATCAGTAATTATTTGAGCATTTACATTTGACAGAAGTCACTTTTGTAACTTATTTGATAGGAACAGTGTAATCAGTCCTTTATAATATATCTAAGATTAAAGGAAGCATGGCTTACATTGAATCCTGGTGGTAGACGACTTATCCTGGTTTCACAGTAGCAACGTCATGCAAAACGTATCGGGACCTATTAAGGTCAGAGTTGGATCTTTTTCATCGTTGATCATTTAAGGATGCTCCTCTGTTCCTCCTCTGTGGAATGCCAAGTGATGTATGATCACTTCTACAACGCTAGTTAATGTACACTATTAGCTCTGTATTTAAACACGATAATGTAATTGATTCACAAATTGATTTATTGGTGTTAATTCAAGTGTTTCATGTATTAATCACAGTAAAGAAATTAATTTAGTATATTTTATGAGCTGTTGTGTGATCAACTAATGATATGAATTAATCAACTTTAATAAGAATTCAAACACTATTGTTCAGCTAATTTGTCACTTTGTTGGAGGGAGAATGAACAAGGAGCTCTTGATTTACAACACATAACTCTACTGGTACTATTTTAGGGAATTACACTGTCTATGTTGGATTATAAACGAAGTTATAAGTATATATTTACACAAACTGAGTTATCTGTTTTATTAAATACTCCACTCTACCAGAGCAGTCATGAAATGAATCCTACCTTTTTGTCCTATCAAGATGTGGATTCCAATCACAATTTAATACCAAATTCTCCAAATACAAATATCATAGTAGTTTTATTTATTTGTATTTTCCTGAGAATGTGACAATGGAGTGTTTTTATTTGGATGCCGTTTCTACTAACGTGTTAAATTCAAAGGGAATTGACCCCAACTCTGGCCTGCACCTTTTATTTTTGTCTACAGTGTTTCCATTAAAGAAGAACTTTACAATGGCAGTGTAATAAAACAGTTTTCACTCTTTGCTTTGAGTAAACACTGCTATTGTTTTGTACTCCAGAGAGCCATTTAAGTAGTTCATTAGTGGCTATGTCATGTCTTTTAAAGTATTGATCTCTCCAGTCAATGGAAAAATAACAACCCGGTTATAAGCTACTTGTCCATAGCGATGGGCAACATAAATTATTTAAAAAGGGCAGATTCACTGCGGCCATGGAGCCATCAATCATAAGATATGGCAATGACAAAAAAGCTGTGCTTCACAGGTCCCTCCTATCTCCCCACAGAACAATTCTATCAGCCAGGTGACTGTGAGGAGGAAGGATGACCTGATGTCACTCACATTGTTGCCTCTGCCTTTGAAGGGCCCAGCTCTCCTCTCGGCCCTGGAATGGGATGGCTAAATAGATTCTCTGTGTTTACCGCTGGCCTCCCTCCCAGTGCACACTTCAATTTGTCTAACAATAAAAGGTTGACAGAAGAGTTGGAGTTTCCCAAACAATGGATGATTTTTTTATCAAATGTTTGAATTGAGTTTCATGTGGCACAATATTTATTCATAGGTCTTTATTTTGAGATATTCCATTCAGAAGTGAACGATACAACAAGTGTAGAGGCGTCTATGAGCTACATTCTTCTCATCCTGTGCTAGCTGAAGCTCAACAGGATTAATAAATCATGATTTACATGCTGCATTTTCTATCCTGATTTTCACTGTTTGTACATGGTGTGCTTAGAGTGGATCTTTTCACTTGGGGCAATAAAAGATAGAAGCTAAACTATATAAAGACGTATTAATCCTGTTATAATCTTTGTACAGACATGATGTGAAGGCCAACAAGTTACAGTGCACACTAAAAGGTGGCAGCTCGACATTAATACAATATTATTGATGTAGCACATACTCTCTGAGGGTTCTTTTCCCGTAATTATTCATCTTGTTATATTGTTACATTTTCTTGTAACTATGCTCAATCACAGATATGATCTCTGTATCTTTTTTTTGTGGCACCATGAAATTAGGCATTTCAAATTGTTTTAAAGTAGCACTCAACTTTTCATATTTCATAAACATCAGCATATGTATGCCTGCATTTCTGCTCAATTAAGTGGAGCTAAATTGTTATGCAGCACATAACTTTTTCATTGTATACTGCAGAATAACTTAATTAATAATCAGAACAACCCATCATTTGAAATCCTATAAACTGATTAGATGTGCTGCACTGATTGATTTAAGCTGTAGTAATTCATGGTCATAATGTGTCTTTTGTCTAGTATAAATCCCCCCCCCCCCCCCCCAAAAAAAAAAGAAAATTAACCCACCACTGCATGAAGATGTACCTTAATAGCAACTCACCAGAAATGCATACACATCATAAATAAAGCCATGAAGAGGCACCCAAGCAAATACAAAACACAGGGAGATACTTAAGTGTGGCAGACGAGTCTTTGAGTTTGAGTTTCAAAACGGGACTTTGATTAATAATTGATTATACAAACCCATGCTACATGAAAGGCAGGAAGAGGTGGCATTCTTGTGAGCGGCCAGCCAGTCAAACGGCACTTTGTTGTTTCAAATGCTCCCCCTGCATATCGGTACCATGGTCAGTCCTCTTAACCAACACAGAGCCGTGCAACAAAGACAGCCTGACAAAATGCCGGCGCTGCCCTGATGAAACGAGACATGCAGGGATATGAATGACTACATCTAAGGGGTAATTGCTGCAGAGAAGGAGCCTCCTACCTCGTTTCATTTAGTCTATTAGCAATTTATGGCTGGTCTCACTCAGCTCTACGCAGGAGGGGTTTGATCTAAATTCTCATGAGCTTTGAGGTGAGGCTGGGACCCAGTGGAGAGCCTTGGGGGAAGAAAAGGGTTTCACTTACCACTGTTTTAATTCTCTTTGGCTTATCATTAATTTGTTGTCACAGAAGAAAGGTGAGCATCACATAAATCTAATTAAAGTTAATGGGATTATGATCCCATTCTCTGAGTCTCTGAAGTCCTGTTTTATAGTTGTTTAAGCAACTAAAGGATTGGTCTTCTTGCCTCATCGCTATGCTTTGCTTTTATGCTTAATTATATACGTACATGACTGACTGCCGGTATTTGTACATATTATAGAATTAGATAATCCACTTGACTCTGAGGCTGATTACAATTTGATAATAAGTATGTGAAGGGTAATAATTCTAAAAAAGTAGAATATTTAATAGTAGAAACTATCCTCTCTTGACACTGCAGTGGAAATAAAAAACTGTAAAGGTGTCTGTAAAGATTTTTTCATCCCAAGCCGCATTAGTGCTCTGCCTTGTGGTGAAGGTTCATAGTAGGGGTTCAAGCCGAGGGTGAAGGTGTTGGTGCTATCAGAGGCCCCACTGACTAATGCCTGGTGTCAGCCCCCCACCGACAGGGATGCAGATCTGGATGTATTTGGGGTGGGGGGGTTCTCACTGGTCCAACAACAACAGGCAGACAGAGTGGGCAGGCTAACTCTGTGTGATGGCTTCATGCCGTTCTGGCCCGGTGGCCAGCGCAACAAGACATTGTGTTTGTGTTAGCGACTCGGATATGTTTTGGAGTCAGCAGTCTTTGGAAGTTAAGAGGTCGTTTGGGTTTAACAGCAGTGTAGATTAAATGTATCACTACATATTGTGTGGCCTAACAATGACAGAAGACTTTCTATGATACTCGCATTGTTTTTAAGAAGGGTGGGTGTTTTGGAAAAATCTGCTTTTCACTTAACTAAATATACTGCACCACATATATAATTGTATTGTTTCCTTATTGTTATTATTATTATTATTATTATTATTATTATTATTATTATTATTATTATTATTATTGTTTAATAAGCTGCTGAACTCTCATTATCTATCTACTGTTTTTATCGACCACACACTGCATGTTCATCTCCAAGTGATTTTTGTGAGAACAAATATTGCTCGTCCAAAATGTCTTAAAAGTATTAAATGAACTAAAACACAATAATGATTTGTGATCCAGAAGGGAAATGCAAATCAAAATAACATGATATAAGAACATTGTCACACGTCCATGCAACAGCATGAAAACAGAGAATGAAAAATAGCAGAGCCCGAGATATATTCTTCATCCTTGCCTCTCCCCTCCCTCTGTGCAGGACCATGTGGCTCTGGTGAATGACAGGTCTGGTGTTTGCAGTGAAACTCTCTGTGGCACCTCCCTCCACAGGGGACTCTGAACCACCAGCCCACAGGAGTGACTCCCACTGGGAGGGCCGAGGCCTTGCACTTCCTCCCCTGGATGACCTCTGACACACCCAGTTTGTGCTTGGTGGCCTTGAAGAGACAGTGGTGGGGATTTCTCCCCAGCCAAGCAGCGGGTTGTAATTGATGTGGCAGAGACGTCAGCACTAATCTTTTGCTCTCTGACGGCCTCTCTGTAAGCCCCTCATCCACTCGACTCTGAGACCTGCCGTACTAACCTCGGCAAACTGCTACCTAGTCAATTAGATCTATCCTGTCTGCTCCCTGTTTTGTGTAAATATATCTCCCGTAGACACCCAACATGTTCAGTTATCTGTCCTGGCACATTCAGGCTGATTTCTTAGTGCCGCTGCATGCCACTATCAGCAAATGGAAAGCTCGGCTGATATCTCTTCCCGCAGTGAGCTGACTGATTGTATATGGAATATGGGAACACTGTTGATTTTCATATTTGTATGAAGGATTCCTATCTTCCTCTACATACCATGGGTCCCACAGTGCGTATGGATATTGTAATCACACAGTTGTATATTGTGCGCTTCACCTGGGGATACCATTACTAATTTTTAAAGTGGTGTGAATAGAGTCCAATGGGAAGCACTATCACAAGCACGGCTCTGTTGTGTGTTCACTCGTTCCTCAACAATGTCAGCAACTTTGCTTTAGAGGACAAACCATGTCGTGGAAAGAGGTACTACTTGTTACTGTCAGGGATACAGAGAGGACATCATAGCTCTTTGTAAGGGAAGTAAGAGAGAAGTGGCTGAACTGCGTATTAAACAGTATTCAAAGTTAATTGAGCAGAGCGGTTGCATTTTAAGATGTTTACTGCAAGATCCTGTTTGTTCTGTGTAGTTCTGATTACACAGAGGTAAAAATAGCACTTGCTAAAAAGAGAATGTATGTGTTTGGAGTTGAATTTGAAAATACTAAATTGATTTTGATTGCATGTTTGCATGTTTGCTCAGTTAAATATATATTTTTAATTAAACAATACAAAACACACACACCCTCCCCCCAAAAGCATTTTCTAGTGGTATTAGTGTTGGTACCGGAGATCACATATTTTCTGTCACTTGATTTTCAAAATTCTCAAACAACAAGCAAAGCATCAACTTCACCTCTTAATCACAGGCAAACCTTTACAAAAGATAGACTTCAATGAAGCACATCTATTGCTGTGATTTCTGTGGAATCAACAGCTTTATCAGAGTCTGCTTCTCAGCTGAGCCCCGTGAGTCACCGTCTTCAGGAAAACGGTAAATGTCACTTACATGGCCAAATCACCTTATTTGGTCAAATCAATTTAAGGTGCATTAGCAAAGATTAGATCAGCCAATAAAATATACGGTTTGAGTCTTCAAACTTATATTTAGATTTTTGCTTGTGGGTATTGTTCATGTAACTCTGGATGGTGACTAAGCTCAGAAACGTTGTACGCTACCAAAAATACCAGCGACCACCTCATTCACGTGAACTTTCCCAGTCGGAAACTAATGGCTCAAAAGCTGTGCAATTCGTGTCTCGCCCGTGATTCGGATACGCTCAAAAATGTAACGGCTTCTTCCTTGGCCTATGCTACACCCCTCCACCAAGTTTCACGAATCGGGCCAGAAGTTTTTCCGTAATCCTGCTGACAGACAAAATGAGCCAAAAACCTAAACCTCCTTGGCGGAGGTAATTATGACCTCCATAACTCATGATTATAACTTAAAAATCTAATAATAATGACAAATTACGACTAGATATCATACATCACATATCATAATTATGAGATAACAATATTTTGTAAGTAAGGGAAAAGGATTATAACTATTATTTTTTACTATGACTTTTAAATAGAATCTACAAAACGTATATTCATTCTATTTTAAGTAGACGTTCCCTTTTTGTGAGGGATTTGAAAGCTTCGACAGGATGAAGTTGTGACATTTTCACACTATAACACTGCAACAAACCTATTTCCCTTAATTCGTGTTACCTAATGTAACCTTCCATTTGTGATTTGTCTAAAACATTGTGGATATGAAGCCTGTCGACTACAGTGCGTTACTGGAGAGGTGGCCAGGGCATGCTCTCTGCACATGGTCCACTGAGAATATTCCAACCTCAAGGGATTCATCATTTATATAATTACTATGAGTAAATATTCCAACATTACAGTTGTGATTATTTTGCAAGAGGAAGGTCAAGCTGGTAATAAAAAAAAAAAAATGAAATAATTTACCAAACAGAGTTCCGATCAGGATGCATGTAAATGCATCAAAGAGGGGCACATAGACAGCACACACAAGGTTAATCCGCTATGACTGTTGAAATTTCCATGATATGCCAGTTGAATAAAGAATTATGATGGAATGAACCATGCTGTTTATCCAAACTCTGCTTTTTCTGAATAACAGCATGAATTATAGACCAATGTTCATACATAAAGGCAAGCAAGACTTCAAGGTTTACTCCTGAAATAGTGCATTACTGAAGGGGGATGTAGAATGAACACACCATGCACTGTTTGCTGGTCACTTCTAGAGGTTAAATATTATATACTATTCAAGTCATTTGAGGTTTGGAAGCTTTACTAAAATTGTATGTTAAATGCGTCAACATCAGCTTTTTGTGAAATATATTCAAATATTTCAAAGCTTTGAGTGGCAAGTGAGTTGCTTTTTACTTTGAATTAAAATCAGCTGTATGTAGAGAGGTGAGGTGTTCATCACAGTCTCATCCAGGAGCAAACCCACTGGCAAACATTGGCAACCTCTCGCCATGACCTCGCTCATATTAGACAAACTCTGCCAGAAGAGGAGTCTGCTCCACATAAATCCTATTGATTAAACTGAGTCATATAATGGGAAGTAGTATTATGCATAAACACAAATATCTTATATATCTTAATATATTTTCAGTCATAGAGGTGTCTGCCACTTCAATCCATGGGCACTTTCCCTACACAAATTCACATTTGTTGTTTGCTCTGTTTGCATATTTCAAGCTGCAGGTTGAAAGAATGGCTCACAAAATAATGGGAAACCAAAAACTAATAATCTCACTTTTCATTTTCAATATCAGTTCAGTATTTATTTTTGCTTTTATTTACATAATTTAAGGTACAAACCTCACATTAACAATATGTTTTTATCTGGGGGAAAAAGGCTTTTGACACACCAATAGCTTTGTTGTCTTATAAAAAGGTCAACCCAAAGTTATAAACAATGTGTACCCTTCTAAAGAAGCTTAAATCAGTAATTATTGTATTTATTCTGTGATTAGTCAGTGATTAGTTAGTCAATGACCATTCTTACCTATTCTTACAAACTTTAGAATTTGCTCATTGTAATTCTCCAACTGCCGGGAAACACAAGATAATGCCTGAAACAAAGACATGCTCTTGGTTACCTTGTCACAGTCTTGTACATGTCAGTTTTTTATCAAAATGTCCTGTATGAGTCAGAAACGTCATCAAATGACTGAAAATATAATAGGTGCAAAATGTCAGGGGAAATAGCCCGGCATTACAGAAAGCGATGCCATTTCCATAAATGTTTAATTGATTGTAATCCTTTGTTGAGGAGGCATTTGCACAATGCATCGGGTTCACACAGAGCAGGATGTTGAAATATTGAAGTAAAATAATTATTTTGATCCATCTGTAGCTTAATTGTCAGAAGATGCCTGATAATGGCTTTTTATTTAGTGTTATTATCAACCATACATACAAATTAGCAGGGAAAAATGACAAGTTATAATTTGAAGTTTTCATTGACAACTATGTGTGTGTATGTATGTATATTTTATATTTATATATATATATATATATATATAATATAATATAAATATATATAAATAAATAAATAAATAAAATCATACTTTCTCAGATGTAATTATGCAGCTGAGAAAGAAACTTGAATTGTTAACAGTTGAATACCTGCCATGACCACACTGATAGCTTTAATTGTTTTCATATGGCTATTCATTAGTGCACATGTGGTTGATTAAGTCATATGTCAGCAGTGAGCAGCCGGGTGAATTGCTCCTGAGCTGTCAGGCCAGAGGGAGGCTGTGAGAGGGACGTAGTGATGGTAGTCATTCTCCTACCCAGCCGCCCAGCCAGCCACCTCCACACAGAGCAACAAACCACCTCCCAGTCAGGTTTGCGGGCAACCATCTTTGCTTGAGCTGCTCAGCTCGCTGCAGCCATGACAAGATTCGCAATTCTCTCCCTTTATTTACACACCATCGCCCCGGCTCCACGTCACGTTAGAGTGGTCTAGTCGTGTGGTCGCAGCTGACCCCAGGCTAGAGGCTGTCTCCACTGATCCAAGCTTACCCTGCTGGGGAACCAGGCCCTGGTCATGTAATACACAGTGTAACAGCAGCAGCATTTCATACCACTATACAAATGTCCTCCAAGAAAATATGTAGTTTTTCAGGCTTTTGTGATTTTAAATAAAGCAATCTGTGAAATTCAATTAAACAATACATTTATCCTACACATCTGTGAATATTTAGACTTTTATCATGTTATCCTTTAATACAACATCAGGATCTCCAGCAGACGAGCAGAAATACACTACGCCTTTTACATAGCGATTGTCTTAGTGTTGACTACTTGTGTCAAAGCAGATGCTCTATCCACAAGCAAATGTATTACCAAACCAAAAAAGCTGCTGGAGGTGTCATGTAAAAACCTAACCACAGTTAAAGTAATAGGCCATAAAGTGATCTTTAAGTGGAGTTTTAAGCACCCCCATAATGGCTTTGGCTGCCTTTTAGCAGACCATGTGACTCCCCCAGAGTAGTGATTATGAGTCACGGATGAAGAGGTCTTGTGTGTAGGTCAGCCTATAAGCCTCACTTTCACCTGCCAATCTTTACTTTCCTCAATACACTAAGAGCCTTGTTCTTTTTACTGTTAACTGTCTTACAGCAGGTGGTATAGGGTAAATTATATCTACAAAACACTTTGACAAAACTTGAGTATAGCCTTGTGGAATTCCTACTGTGGCGAAAAGCCTTTAAAAATTGAGAAACGGGGGAAAAAACATCAATTAAATGGCCATTGCATTCGTCATATTGTGGCACAATAAGAGGGTACTGTATAATGTAGATAGTCATAAGAAATGTACGACAATTTATTGGGCATAGGAAAAGATTCCAGGCTCTGATCTGGCCATTTTTTCCCTCTGACATTACACAAGGACACTGATGCATGGTGCTTTTTGAATTTTGTATTATGTGAGAGGTCTGGGGGCGAGGTTCAGGAAGTGTTCTTAATTTCACAGGGTTAAGGAACAGCAGATTCACAGGGAATACAGATCACTTAGCACAAGGCTGCGACCGCCCTGAAGTTGGCGAGCTTTCTCTCGATTTGATAACCACATCCGTGGGGCCGCTGAACCGTTGAGACTGCCAAGGTGAAACGTGCAGTCCCAGAAGGAGGCTTTGCTGTCATAGAGCAGTGAAACAGTGATTCAGCTTCACCCGTGTGTTTATGCGAGTTCACTTGTGCATGTTCTTTTAGTGTATTAACCCTCACAGCGTGTGCGTGTACGTGTATGAAACGTGTTCTGCCTGTGTGAGAAGACCCTCCTGCCCTGAGGTCCATGACTCCCGAGGCCTCATGATCAAAGCAGTGCCATCGGAACTGCGCCATGACCAATGTCTACATAAAATCCCTTCGTGACGAGAGACGGAAATGTAAAAAAAAAAGGGGATTTTACTGCACATTTAGAACATCTGTTGTCAAAATCCAGCCTTTGTGTAAATGTTTAATAAGAACAAATAGCTTTATTTGTTTCTATGTAAAATGGGATGTATAGACCATAGACATCTAAAACAAACAGGGAGTTAATCCATTGGATAGATTGAAGGAGAATCCTCCCATTATTTGCCCAAACTAAAAGGAATTGTACATGTATCAGTGATAATCTGATAATCATGCTGCTCCTAATCTTTTAATTTGATTAAGTGTGTGAAAATAGAGGGCAGAGAGTCTCTTGGAGAATAACATCACAGACAGCATCTCCTAATTAGCGCTGTAAATTTACATATGGATTCCTGTTTAATGTTTAACCAGTCTTTAATCCACCCAGCTCTGTGATGTCTGCAGTCGGAAATATTTGTATTTGTGTGTCACATGATGTGCGATTATTCCAAATATGTTCAGCCTCTTTTGATAAAATGGTAATAATTACTGAAGCTTTCAAACTGTTAGATTTGAGAAGCGTTTTAGTCATGGTGGACAAAACATTCTCAGTATCCTCCAGGAATTTAATAGAGCACTGCTTTTAAAGGGCTTTCAGCTGGAATCCACACTGGCTAGATTAACAGCAGAGCAATCATTATCTCCATTATTGTCTTGTTACAGCACACAGTCGTCCCTATTGAAATCAATCATCATCTCCCTTGTGCTGCGCTGAAAAATGAGAGATTAAAGTGGTCATGCAGTTCATTTTTTAAATAAAGATAATGAAGATACTGGACATTTTCTTTGTACATTTCTGCTGGAGGGTCTATCGACTGAAGTCATAACTGACAAAGGTGCTACAATATTTATTGGAAAACAACCTGCTCCTCACAATGCACGGTTCAATTTACAGATATTCCGCAAGTTTACTCATCAGTCAATCAATAGTTTTGGATAAAGTGTTTCTGGTGAGTTATATGAGGTAATATAGAGGTGAGAGATTTTTCATTACTGTATGTTGTCTATAAAGTTTCTTTCTTTCGCTTTTCTTTTTATTTCCTCTAATCCTCAGCTCCTTCATTGTTTGTTTTTCCAAAGCCTTATTTTCTTTCCATTTTTAATAAGCTGAACCAAACCATTTTTTTTTTACAGGCGGTTTCACTCTTTCGGCTCTGAATAAATGGCGACTTTATTTCCATGAAATTCTCAAATGACATAGATTTTACTTTTGCATAAAAGCATGAAGAATGTGCCTAATATCGGTGGCATTCATCTGCTAAGTGGACATTTGCATGGGTGCTAGGGGAAGGGGAAGGGGAGAGGGAGAGAACCACTAGCCTCCTGGGGTGACAGCAGTGCAGGGGGATGACATGTGACAGCTGTGACAGTACTGAAGGGGGGTGGGCAGGCGACTTGCTGCGCCCCTTGATCCAATTACGCCACACGGCCCCCTGTCAGACCCAGCAGCTTGACTCCAGCCACTCTGAGGACAGTATTGATCTCTTGTCAGGAGGACCAGTTGCCCTCCCTTACAGCCCAGCACCACTGAACACCGCCATCACACCCCTGCTATCCGCCCTCCTGCAAACTACCCTCTTAAATGACTGGTAAAATTGGGTTATGGCATTCAGGTAAGGAGGGAGCGAGAGGAAGTCAACGGGGCTGTGTGCTAAATACTCCCATAGCTAGTGAGGGAGAGTGCGTAACATCCTGGGAGTGGTGTAAGTGATGCACCTTTTCAGTTCTGAGCACCAGCTATACACTTACAGTACTTCACTAATGGTCTGGGAGGATGCTGCCTCTCCTGGTTTGTATCAAAGTGTTTGATTTGAGATGATGAAAAGGCCATTGCAATTAGCAGGCCCTGGTTCGTTTGACTGGAGCTAGGACGGTTGAGACAGTGGCAGCTGCCAATAACTTCAGCTTACAGAGAACAGACAATTAGGCCGGGGCCTGTTACCACTGCTAGTCCCACATCTCCAGACCTTTACACCGGCCCTACCTCTGAGCACCTGCGGGTCAATAGGCAATGATATTGTGTGGAGCAACAGCTTGGAGCAGAGGTTAATCAAACCACAACCACACTCATCACTTCAATTCAGCTTATTATTCTCGCCACAAAGGCCAAGAGCAGGAGAGAACAGGAGAGAGGGAATATCCTCTTTTTTTCCTGCATCACTGGAAGAGATGATCTCAGTAGGTTCTCATTAGATATGTACATAGACGGTCCCAGCTTTAAAGAACAGATGCTATGTGAGAAATGATGCTTTACTGTCTTTATTCATAAATATTTGTGCGATAAGTTCTTCTGACAGAACTCACTGCATAATTCAAAATGCAAAATGCTCCGTTATATTGTTGCCATTACTATCCACAACTGATAAACTGATTCTGTGTGTGTATAGTACCATGAAATTGGGCACAATCTGGAAAGAAGCTCATAGTCACTTTCATGGTACATGCAGAGTGCGAACATTACCCAGGTCACTCATGCATTCAGTTGTGACACCAAAGAGGTTTGGTCAGAGGTTATGCAGAGGTAGAGTATCCATGTCTGATTGGTTAAAAAAAACGAAAACAAACGAGGCTTTGCAGTGGAGATTATAAAGGATTTCATATTTACTGTATATGTCTATGAAATATATATTCAATATAGTTAGGATACTAGCTTTCTTTCTGCCTCTCTGTCTATTTGTCATATTTCTATGTCTACAATATCTGTCTCCATCTCTACACTCTGGGAGATTTATTCTTAAAGCATCATAATAATTATGCAGGCAAGCTGTAAAAACTGAATTATTTAAATCAAACATTTAAGAGAAAAGTACATTGTTTTCTTCCGAGTTTCAACACACTTCTCGACAAATGATTAACCACCTCATTAGATAACCAATAAATCTGTATATATGTTTGGGCTGTTTAAAGAGAACAAGAGAACTAGTTCATTCTTCTGTGGAGCTAGCTCTTCAAAGAAGACTTTTCAATTTCAGCATCCAATTTCCATGTTTCCTTCTAATGCAATACTTGCGTAGTGAGCAAAAATAGGTTGTGTCTGCACCAGTGAGTTGTGATAGGCTGTTGTGTTACTGCCAGACTTATGTTCAGTAGGAGTGTTGCTTTTCTGAGCAAAGTAATCATTCATGTAATTAATCTAGAGGAAACTTGTGAGCAAAATAACCCAGATCTATCGTAGAAACACCAAGCCGCTCCTCTGTGATATTTGATTTAATGCATTCTGGGACAGAGAAAGGGAAGGGCGCACCGCCTCTTTGTACTGTAACATAAATCAAGAGTAGTCCGAAAGGAAATGTGTATGAGAGAGTTTTTATAAGTCAATCCTAGCTATTGATATTGTCCTTTTGATGGTTGTATCATATAGTTATATCCCTGTCTGGTTTGAAGTGGTCAGTAAATTAAAGCAAAGATGCTGTCACACGTAAAGAGTGTATTGCTTCAAATTATTAGGCAACTAGGCTCGTATAGGCAACCATCTAAAGCAGAAATGAGAGATTCTGAATACGGCCTTCAGAGCATTAATATAGCAGCAACTGTTTGCTATGTACAGATAGTGAATTGATGTCGTCCTAAGCAGAGAATTAAGTCCCGCTTCCTCTGCGTGTGTTCTAATCCGAGCTTTCTCTTTGCTTTGTTTGCGTACAGTAGCCGGTCTGGCAGTGTTAATAGCTGCCGTTGTTTGCACTGTTAGCACCGTTTGCTGCTAGCCGCCGGCTCAGCCGTCGCCACGTTGAAATCCCTCAATCACAGTTATGCTCTGAATTACTATAGAGAATCTTTTAAGTTGAATGGAAATTTGAATTTTGCTCAATTTTGTGTTATAAAATCTAAACTATAATGACCCATTGTGCACACTTTTCCATTTTTCAACACTGTTTTTGGACTTATTTGTGGAAACTGTGTCTAAGAGTTCACATTCGAGGGCCGGCGTTAAGACATGGTGTCAATTTCCACGGTGCGCCACTGACGTCAGCTCTGATTGTCTTGAGAATGTTGATAACATCCACAAGACCGCAAAGTGCTTTTTATATTCTGACTTCTGCCCCATTACAACATTCAACATTTTGTTATTAAGTATACATTTTATTAAGTAGAAGCTAGTTGGCTTTCTCGCTAACTAGACGGTACTTTTTGTTCATGTTATCTCACCTGCTGAGTTATTGGCAGGTCTCAACAAATACCAAGGAGAAATACTGTATTCTGATTTTTTCCAGAAAACTTAATTTATTTAACTTATTTTGACTTTATTCAACAATGAGCTAACATTCAAGCCAAATTGCACTTATTGGCATTTGCACACAAACATTTTAAGCAGCTTTTTGTATCACTACATAGCTGCTATTTGAAATACGATGCTCTTTTTGAATTTCTTTAATCAAAGTGAAATTTGCTCCTATTGTGTGATGCCCCACATAAAACAAATATAACGATATCAGACACGGAGAAGCCTCCTCTCAGGGACACATCATTGCAGAATGAACCAAATTGGGACACTGCTTCCCTTTTGGAAAGTGCAATTATGAGTGTTTTTAGACATCCCAGTGACATGTCATCTGTGAACCAACATACCACTAGCTCTTCTAAACCAAAGATATTTGTCACACCTACTGAAATGCTCCATCGAGTCGCTGAAGCATTGGGTCCTCCAGAGGGGCCCAGGAGGGGAATCAAGGAATCTGTCGTATTAATACACGTAGTGAAGATTCCTCCTGTCACCTCAACTCTCTTTTACCACTGGCTTTTAAAAGCCATTTAAAGGCAGCAAAGTGAACAGGACAGACAAGTTTGACAGCGACTCATGAAAGAGCATCTGTCTCCTTTAACACTTAAATAAACTATGATACCATCTTTTACACATGAGCTTAATTTTAATTAATGATTTGATTTATTCTGTCAGTGACACAGCCAAACTGTTTAAAAGATGCCAGAAGCAATCTACATACAGCATGTCTTCCTATAAGGAATATGCCAGGCCTTACATCACTCTGCATAATCCTTTTCTTAATTAGACATGTGCTTGAAATTATAAAGCATCATTATAGGTGTTGATCTGCAGTGGAATTAGAATCATTTTTTTATATTCCTTAAAGTGCTGACAGAGCTGTAATGATAGATGTTTGATGCATCATGTTATGGGGGAAGACTAAAAGTCCCATTTCAAAGTGGGGTTTGTTTTAAATAAGAAACTTTTAATGTGTCATCAGTTCAGGATCGATCCAGATTAACAAACGGACGACTGCTGCATGTCATGTCATACTTGAAATCTATTTTACCACCAAACAGCAATTTAATTGTGCTTTTTTTCTGTACTAAATAAATGTGCCGTTCACTTAGAACTGCCTACTACATTTTATATAACAAGACAAAGGATGTGCTAAAAAAGAATATAATCCTTGATAAGAAAAGACATCTATCTACATTTATTCTATCTTCTCAGCCTGCTGTAAACTACTTGACAATTGTTCATTAATGATTCCCAGTAAATTCCTTAAAATGGTAATTTGTCATCCTGTCACTTCATTTGTGACCCAAAATTCCTCACTAGGGGCATCATCAAATAAATTAATCACTACCCAGGATCCATTTCTCCCTTGTGCATGCTATTATACCCGGCTCTCTTGTGTTTCTCTTCATTTACATATATTTAATGGCCCAGTTGTGGTTGGTTGTGCCATGCGACTTATGCAGCTCGTGTCAGGTGAAATATTCCGACTGCCACAGTCTTTAACAGTGCTAACCATGTCTTGTTCATTTTCCTTGAATACCCTAAACACAAGAGAATAAAGAGAATTACAGTCATTTTATTGAACTGTAAAATCAAAAGTGCACATTTTGCAGGTTTCTGGTTGGGGAATTACGTTAATAAATGGCACACTTTTAAGAAATGAAGACACATATATTCTGACACAAAGATCTGGTTAAAACTAGCTTTAAAACTGCTTACAGTTAAAAGATTAGAAAATTGGATACACTAAGTTGTTCACACACTTTGGTTTGATTTCCTTGTATCTCATTACAGCACGTGTGTACAGTACATTACCCACGAGACTGATGGCTTTGTTGTGTTTCTCAGGGGAATTGTGATGTTGAGTGTGACGCTATGACCAGGCACAAGCCCAAACCCAAACACTAAATATTTCAGAACCACAATGGTCTCAGCAAGGTGTCTCTGAGATTCAATGTATCATTGATCTAAAGTGTGTTAACCAGTAGAGATGATTGTAACTGCTCTTTGTTTAACATGAAACTTGGTACAGTACATTTAGGATAGATGGAAAAAGATCGGTCATAAACCAAAATCTTAAAGGCAGAGTACAGTTTCCTTAAAGTGTCATTTGTCCCTCTCTGTAAGCCAATAAAAGACCCATTCATTCACATCAAGTTA
Source organism: Cottoperca gobio (assembly GCF_900634415.1). Taxonomy (NCBI): domain Eukaryota; kingdom Metazoa; phylum Chordata; class Actinopteri; order Perciformes; family Bovichtidae; genus Cottoperca; species Cottoperca gobio. The sequence goes on along the minus strand of NC_041375.1, from coordinate 14,460,378 downwards.
AAATTATTTCAGCGTATTTCATATATTATAAGCATATCACAAGCTCCTGAGTGATATTGTAATTTGTTTCCCTACAACTGTACAATGAGCTGTTTATTGTTTGTTTCTTGCAACATAAATGGGAGTTGACAGTCCTTCAGAGTGTCCTGGTTGCACCGCTGGTTTGTGTTGAAATCAGTCATGGTGTTTTCAAGTGTAAATTTTGGTAAGGGATTCATGCAAATTAATCGCATTATTTTCCCGATTTTTGTTTTTCACAGAAAAAAAAAAACCAGCCCAATTATTTTTGTGAGCCGAGAGCATGTCATGTTTGAACTTCCATCCTCATTAAGGGTCCCTAACACCAGAGGACATGTGAATGTGCTAGGAGCATTACCAGACAAAACAACAACCCCATGTCGCCAAAGCATCCTCTCTCACCCAGCCAACTTGTTAGAACCTCACAGCCCATTTCAAATGAAATTAGCATAATTAAGAATTAACTTGCATTAATTGTTGTGCTTAATGCAAACTGAAGCCAAATGTGTCACTTACTGTAGAGGAGCTGCTAAATGCTTTGTCACCTTCTGCTTAGGGGAGTGGGAACAGTCCATGTGCTCAGAAAAGAAGAGCTACTTGTACAGTGTTCACGAAGCCCCGTCAGTGACAGATTTGTAAACAAACACCCCTTCAGCTGCAAGGCTTGGCTGACATGTATGCGTGTGAGTTAAAAGAGGAAAGGAGCAGTGTATTGATCAAGAGAGTTTGTGATGTTGGAAGGTGGATTTATGACAAAGGAAGTGGGGACAGGGGATATAAGAAGTGCAGATTGGTCTAACCAGGGCTCAACCTGGCAATAAAGTCTGGCATTTGGAGAGAGCAGAGCATGCAGAGGGTTATACTGCCCTGTGCCACTCTGAGTGGTGGAGGAGCTGTCTTTTTTTTTTTTCTTTTTTTTACTTTGTGGTCTGTCAGATGGAAGGGGGATCAAAGGAGATAAAATAGATGGTTTTTTAAAACCTCAGAAGAAGACTGATGTCCCACAACACATCACTGCAGGGCCCTTGTTAGTAGATGTTGAGAATGGAAGTATATGGGCATCTGTTTTTTTAAATATCCTGAGTAGTCTGGGTGTAAAATGACCCTGATGATTCCTTTAAATTGTACTGTGAGATATATTTCTGAGCAGCTCTCACATATATTGTGTTTTTAGAGCTGTTACTTATGATTCTTTTCATTATCCATTAATCTGTAGTAGTAGTATTAGAAGTAGTTTTTCAATAAATGTATAAATCATTTCGTCTATATTGAAAATAGTGACTCTTCACTAGTTTTGAGAGCTCTGTCACATTGTGCAACCAACCGTCCAATACACAAATATTCAATTTAGAATATTTATTTAATCATTTAAAAGAGAAAAAAAGCAAAGAATTATGTAACTATTATATAATAGTAATGCTAGCGATGTGGCTCTAGGGATGTGGGATGTCAGTCGGTCCACCACTTTGCTCTCTCAAGAACAATTTGAATGAATTGCTATGACATTTAGTAAAGAGTTAAATTAATTTTTTGGCAAGAAACTTGAATAAATACAGTTGTGTGAAGGTATTTTCAAAGCAATATAAAATAGCTGCTAAAGAGGAAATTATGATCTGTTTAACTTCCTAACATTGGCGGCTGATAATATATAATTAAAACTACTAATGCTAAGATTTAAAAGTAAATATATAAATGAAAATACAGTCATTGTATTGTGAATTATGTATTTCTATGAAAATAACATGCAATAAAAATGACATTCATGTTCTCCAGAGGATAAATCATACTCAGTCTTCCTCGAGCGCCATCATCAGGCCAAGCTTTAATTTGTCGAATTTTCTTTCTGACTAAATATCTGCAAAACAAATGACATTTCCATCAACTTTACTTTGCATTTAGTGCAAATTAGCACATTTTAGCACATTTTAGCACATTTTAGCACATTTTAGCATGCTAACACACCAAACTAAGATGGTCAACATGGTCACCATTACAACTGATTAACATGTGAACTTTGACACATTGAGCATGTTAGCATGCCAACATTAGCATTTAGTGCAGCCTCACAGACTTAGTCTTGTTCCTTGATAAAGGACTTAAACAATAATTCCATTATCATTTTTTGAGAATTAGTTGATCAACTAATCGATGAATTTAATAATTGATTCGCCAATAAAAACAATATTTACAGAAGCTGAACCAAAGTATAAAACCTTACTGTATATTGACAGTTTTCCTTTGCATGCCTTTGTCTCTCTGGTGACAAGATGACCACGTTATCCCTTTTATTTAGTAGAAAAATAAACTTGTGGTCTTCCATTGTTCCATTTAACAATTTCACGCCTCTTGAATTTAGATTTTTTTATTTTTTTCTCAAGTGCGCTGCTTTTGCTGTGTTCCCTCTTTCTTTGAAAGGAGCAGAGCCTTACATTTACAAAGAGCTGGGAGGTTTTCCACATTAATCTAGATTTAATATTCGTTTCAAAATACGTTTTCCCTATTAATTAAAAGTAAACCATGTATTGTATGGTACATTATCCCTCTAACGGCCCCATGTGGAGATTATGAAGTGGAAAACTAATGGTGTAGACTTTCGCATTTGGGTTTTGCCTGAGTCATTTACATATCTGTAAGGGGATGTCGATGTATGTGCAAATAAGCAGAACTCTGTGTATCCCATGCTTTCTCTACCGCCACGCCGTCCTCCCCCCCTCCCCCCCCCCCCCCCCCCCCCCCCCCCCTGGCTTACTGAGGAAGTCAAAGAAGAAGTGTTGCTTCTCTCCCCTCAGCTAGAGGAGGTAATGAGATTCTGTGCACCCTCTATTAAGAGGAGGATGAGAAATCTGATTATTAAGGAGAGGCATGTGGCAGTAAGAAAAATCTGTTTGTTTTTTTCTTCTTCTATCACCCGCAAGAAACAAAGGTGACCCCCATGTTCCGTTCATTAAATCTTGCCTCCTCTAATTTATCAAGGTAAACTATCACAGTTTCTGCTGAGCTAATCACAAATGAAACTTGTTAGGTGTGCCTCAAAAGGACACATCACAGGATTTGGATATCATTTCTACATACTGAGTGGGACCTAATTCATGCTTCCCACTGAACAACAAATGCTTTATGGACATTCGAATGAGTATGTTGAGGTTTTTTCTTTCATACAGGAAAGTTCAGGACAATGAGGATGAATTATGAGCTCCATATCAGTGCAAGTGTAATTGTTTCAAGGACACAGAGTTGCTGCAGGTGTGGGTTTATGATGCAAATATCACAGGAAATATCATTTGTGCTGTATATTTTGAGCCCCTAGTTATTATTCTTCATGCAAAATCTCAAAGAACAATCCTTTCTTCTTTACATTAAGACGTGCAAGTATAGACACAAATGTATATGACATGGCACGACCAATGAACTCTGTGCAGAGCACTTTATTATGTGCGCTTACATTTGTGTGAGATCTAAATACAGGAAGTAATGATGCAAGTTACAGCGCTATGCTGAATAATGAATGAACGGACACTTAACCACCAAACCAAACTTTTAGAAGTTTGTCAGGAAATCTTATTCTTTTTCTTCATAACATGCACACGTGTTTCAAAACAATGTATGAAACGCATGAAATTTCATTTTCAAAATGTGTGCCCGTGCAGAGGGAAGAGCGTCCCTTTTCTTCTGGTCTCTAACTTGTTAGGAGCTATTTGGAGCCGTTTGGCGTGTTCGCCTAAAGAGATGTGAGAAACGTCCCACACATCAACAAGCTGAGTCATTGCTGTAAGCTTAACCATCCACGACTCATGCCCGTCCCTCCTTCCAAATGTCACATGAGCTCATGTCAACCAACACTTGTGGCAATGGCACTGCACAGGAAGCAAATTAAACAGTTTGGTTTACACAGCGATCTATCTGATAAAAAACAAGTTTCACAGTTACACAAGTGGAGAATAGTGCATCATGTGGCGCTAAATTAACTCTAGTTCACGTTTTATAAGCATCATTTCTAAGTATTTTCATTCCCGTACTGGTGGGAAAACCATTTTGTATTCAAGTTTTTATCTAAATCATGAAATTATAGATTTGTACTATAAGTGGGGAGAATAATTGACTGTCCTAACTTTCTAATCTGTAATAAACACAGTCTAATAGGCGTACTTTAATCCTATTGTGAGCTGCTTAGACGCATGAATTCTGCAGGGGCCGGTGAGAAATTGGTATTTATTACTGAACTGGTAATCACACCAGCAACCTATCTGTGCAGCTCGTTGCCTCCTGACTGAGGCCGTGATGTGCACAGCAGGCTCACAAAGCTGCACTACCAGTTTATATGACCCAGCTTAGCTAGCATGGCTGCTGTGACCCTCACATGACAAAGACCCTGTGTAATTAATATACACGGTGAAATGCTCCCTGCGCAGCCACTAAAACGATTGGAATCATGCACAGGAAAAATGTAATTGTGGATTCTGCATGGTGAACATTTTAGTCAGGTGGCATCTGATAGCACATTTCTTTTCCTTTTTCCTTTAACGTTTGAAAAAGATTGAGAGTTCTCCTCAAAGATGCAAATTAATCTTTATAACTGGACACTTCCCTACATGGGGAGCTCAGTGGGGTGACATACAGCCCACCGAGTTCATTTTAATCCTTCTGGGCAATTATACTTTCAAATGATGTCCTGAAGTTAAATCTTGTTCACGCTTAATTAATTAAAACACTACATTTTAAGCATGAAAGTCTCCTTGTCCTCCTCAAGACAAAACTGTTTTTTAATAAGATACACTAGCCTCGGTGATAAGGATAGTTACGCTTTGTGCTGTTTATTCATTATGTACTTTTTCTATGTTGTTGTTCATCTTCGTGTGTGTGTGTGTGTGTGTGTGTGTGTGTGTGTGTGTGTGTGGGGGGGGTCTTTTCTTACTTTACTGATGGGATCTCATGTGTGGACTTTGACTTTATATGCTCATTTCCATCAGAAAAAAAATATTTAAATCAAAGATGAGTGGGGTCGGGAAACATTATTATCAGACAGCAACCCTTCCCTCAAATCTAAATTGTTATAGGGAAAAGATTGAACAATGGAATTATTCCGGCAATATCCAAGTATGTAATGGTTGCTGTATATTTGTCTTTTCTAAATGCTGAGTTAATTAATGATATGTGTGCACTATTGTTTCTCATTTTTATAATGAATGCATTACTGTACTGTCACTGAGTCCATTTTGACAAATAGGTGGGTGGATGGATATAAAAAAACATACATTGGTGGCTGCCAAGGGGTTAGATTTTGAATTAATTGAGGGAAATGAATTCAGCAGTAATAGGCCCTGACAGCAGACTGTGGTAATTCTGATGGCAATGATTGATGGCTGATGCACACACAGGCTTTTGACAAATAATGCTTGTTTTGCTCCTGGTGTATTTTAAATCCTACTTGTGTGTTCATTAAAAATAAATACATCAAGTGAGAAATAATAGATTAATGGAAATAAATGAACAAGTTTATAAAAATGTTTTTTGTGTCTGACATTAAATGCTGTTGATACTGAGAAGGAAGTGTGTAGTACTGCCAACTTTCAGGGAGGTGGACCGGCCACCTCCATCTCTGACCCACATGAGAGAGGGTGGCAGCCATATCACAGCACTCATCACGCTCCTGTAGTCAGAGCCTTCTGACAGTGGCGTAATGCTGATCAGATAGCTGTGTGGAGTCATTGCTTACATGTGTCACAACCGCCGTCCATGATCATGTCAGAGTCATGCTGGGCGCCAGAGCCTGGCTCAGGGCTCAGTGGACCTGGCTGGTTTCGCGGCTGACATTTCCCCAGCATGACCGGGCTAGTGGAGCTCCAGTCGCAGCCCCGGCTAATGTGCCTCTCCTGGGCCCCGCAGCACAGCGCTGGCAGCTGGAACGTGGGGACACAGGTGCTGCCAGTCCCTGTTAGCTGTACAGTACCTCCTGGTGAGTCACAAACAACCCCAGCATGTGTCTGCTCTGATACCTCAGCTTATTAAAAGTCTAATGAATAAACAAGTCTTTGTGTGCATGACCATGGAGGTGATAGTGGGGTAAACTTATATTCTCTCAGCTGTCTTTGATCATTTTTAATCAAGCAGTTTGTGTGGCATCATCAGCAATGACACATTTATCATTTTTAATTAGCTTGAAGACGGAGAAACGTTGAGAAAATATTTAGATTAGATGCTTCTCCTGTTGATGTGAATTGGTGTTTGTGGATGTCACATGGTGAAAAATAAGAGAGGCTTTTTTTATAAAGGAACAAACGATCTTTCTTTTTTTGTTGTTGATAGAGCTAAACATAGGTCTGTGAAACGTGGTTGTTAAACCAGATTGATTTATTGGTTCTTTGGGCTGGACACGATTATCCTCTGACTCTGGGGATCAGCTTGCTTCCCAAACAGGACTGGGTCCTGCCACACAGTCATGACAGCTAAATTGTTTTACTGAAGAGGTTGTCCTCTTGTCCCCCCCCTTACCTAAGCCACTTGTTACTAGAGAGATATGATATAATTGTACCCAGAGGAACTTGTAAGCCTATATTGTGAGTCTGTTTCTCTTCACAAGCCTGGTCCTTTGTGGCACCTAAAACTGGGAGGAGGAGGAGGAGGAGGAGGAGGAGGAGGAGGAGGAGGGTATGTATTCCCTCTTTGTTGGATGCAATATTGGATCACGGTTTCATAAAGTAGAGCGCCGTTTAGAATCACTTATTTCCTCTAGAGCTTTGTTTTCCTCTTGTGGCAAATCTACTGTACTGTGTTTTGATCGTGTTATTGCTAACAAGAAAACACATTTCACGTGCATGATGAATGATTTTGTGTTGTGGAAAAACAAACCCCACATCTTGTTGTAATTAATTGACTAAAAACTTGCTCCAATTTATAATATATATATTTTAAAATTATAATTCACAAGGTTTTATGGTCTTTCTGTGGGGAAATCTCACCTTGGAGTGAGTAGAGCTGCACATAGCTGAGGGGTTTTGAAGTGCAGGTGAACATGCTGGCGAGAGGAGAAGAGAGGGAAGATCTGTAAATGGCTCCAACTCCTCTGGTGTCTGCAGCGGTGGTGACGGGGAGGAGGGGTTACTCACTGACCATTACTGCGCTGACACCTCTACTAATGTGTGAGGAAATAACTTTATTTACTCTGCTCTGACATGACTTACAGTACACACTGTTCACAATACTTTTTTTAATTTAATTTAATTTGTTCTAAAAGCCTCATGGTAATACTGTTATGTTAACATGGTATAACTGTGTATGGCATCAATACCCACAGAACAAGTAACATGCAAAGGATGATGTGCCAAATAATAATGGACTATTATTCATGAAGTACTCAAAACAATGTTACAAAGCGCTGTATGGCAAACGATAGCAATGAGAGCGCCAATAAGAAACATAAAGGAGGCAAATATTTAGTAAAAATAGTTTTTTGCAGAAATGTTGAATATGAAACAGAGCTGGCTAGTCTGATCTCCTCAGAACAGGGGCTCTAAAGCTTTGAGGGCTAAAAGGCAAAGACACAATCTTAAAATCCACTCAAAGATCACACAAAGGGGGTTACAGCAGGTGTGTTTGTTGAGAGGAAGAATGACGACTAAAGTAAATGATATATGCATAGGATGTCCCTTTTCTTTATTTATATATTCTCACTATTAATATTGGCTATGTTATCCGTAGATTAGAACAAAACTAGGTACCGGTTAATGTTTTAGTAGTCATTGCTGTGTATGCATTTCAGTTATGACATTTACTTCATCAAAGAACGATTAGGGAGGTTAGTGAAAATAAACGCAGTAACTCTCCTCACGTCACAGTGATTCTCATGAACAATAATTTTCTTTAAGTAACGCTGAGTGGTATAGAGCTAACATATGAGCTTCTCTGTGCCTGCGTGATGCGTTAAGAGGTGCAGAGTGGTGAGGAGAGGTGTGTGTGTGTGTGTGTGTGTGTGTGTGTGTGTGTGTGTGTTGAGGGGTTAACCCCTGCGGTTGCTGTCTGTCCAACTACCACAACCCCCACAACCCACCTCCCCTCCTCCCCCACCCCAAGCCTCCTCCCCTCTTCTCTGCGCGCTCCGCTCCTGCATAGGGCCAATACAAACAGCATTATTTATGCTCGGCAAAACACCCCTTAATTACTCATGAACTGGCGCACGCTCCAGAGTCCGCCGCTCCCCTACCACCCACCAACAGCCATTAAACACTCCCTAAAAGCTTGCTATTTGATATTAGCACACTTGAGCCTTTAGGAAGAAATAAAAAAAATCTTTGAGTGATTTACATATGCACAGCAGCTGATATTTATACTCGACAGTGCGTTCCTGAAGGGCTTGTCTTATTACCTCTGTCCTCGGGTCCTAGCACAGAGACCAGGAAGGCAGGCAGGTGATTAATTCTGTACTCTTGAGAAGCTAACGAATCCACAACAGCGAGCACAGGAGGATTTCTTAAGGGCTTTTTGTAGAGAACACTCGGTCTCTTTTCTTACTTTGACTGTTTATTTCCATATCCAATTTTATTGTCTCATATTTAGCTCACGTCTGATTAAGTGGTAATGTTGTCCAGAGAAAACATACAGTGCTGTGTGTGCCGAGAGGGTTTCTACATGGTGTTTTATCCAGTAACAGCGGATTTACTCTCTATCAGATGTGCTTTATGTCTTAGGATTTACCTGTTCTGTGAAAATGATTGCGTCTTTACATATTTGAGAGCATCACTGAGGCCTTGTTGTGCAGACGCTCTTGAGCCGCCGTGATAAGCGGCTGACGTCTTTGTACCCGTCGCAACACTGAGATCAAAGTCATCATAGTCTGAAGCCTCTTGTTGCATTTCTATCTCACAACACACACATTTTACCACTCATGAGCTCTCACCAATCCTTCAGTCAATTTAAATAAACATAACATTCTGCGGGAAAACTGTATGTATAACCATTCGACTTAAAACTGTATTATATGACTGTCCTATATAATGACATTGTGTAAGACGCACTCCTTACACAATGTCTACTACGTCCCACCCAACAACACAATTTAATTTTTGCACTTAGTCACAAAACAAAACATTAATTACTTGTACATCTTGCTTCCAAAAAGCTGGCTAAACCTCTAGCTAGACCTTCATTAGTTGAACCAGCAAAAACACTGTGTTCAACTTCCCCTCTAATTACATCATCAGATTCAAACAGTAGAGCCATCAGCTGCTCGCTCGGTGTGTACTATTTAAAATCCCTCTGTCTAATTACTGCTTTACTCCCATATCCCTATGACATGGCAGTGATAGATCATTATTTTCCCCTGCAATTTGTTATATTCTTTGCAATATAATTGGATCAGATTAATTATTATGATTAATGGATTCTTGGGATTTTGTGAGCAGCCATTAATACTAGGGGGTTTGAAACAAAGAACATACACAAATTTAAGGAGCAAGAGCAATATAAGATGTAATGTCCAGGCCTCTCACCACTCCGCAAGGTGCTTCAATACTCAAGAGAGGTTCTAGTTTCTGCTAATATTCGACTATTATACTGTATGTACGATATAGATCATTAAAGACCCTTTACATTGATTTACTTAATTTATATAGTTTTGATTCAATATCAGTTTCCTGCCATGAAGTCAGCAAAAAAAATAGCTTTTTCTTCCCATACGTCTGCAAGCATTATAGTAATGCTGGCGTAACAGTCACCTCTGTTTACTATACTGCAGACATGGCCAATCAGGTCAAGTTTATAACATGAATGTTTATTATTGAGAAGTGAAACTGTTTTCCGACGCCCTAAATCTATACCAAGGCTGCAATTTAGCTCTTCCAAAAAATACTGTCCAGTTATGGTGGATGGACACTAGTCAATTCCCTGTGCATGGGAATGGCTCATTAATGGGGCGAGGCAAGCGGTGTGCGTTTGTATATGGCTGCCGGTGGTCGACGTGTAGAATGGATTTATGGTGTCACTCAGCCCTGGAGAACGACTAATGAGGGTGCGCAGGCTAGCAGCGTCCGAGTGGGGTAATTCCACCCACCATCCATCCAGCAGAGGGGGGGTTGGAGGGAGGGAGGAGGAGGTTTGTGGAAGGAGGACACATCCCTCATTACGTGAGAGTGTCTCAGGAGCTTTCTTTAATATTTTAATAAATAACATCAGCCCAACAAGAAATTAATGAATAGTATCATTAATAATGAGCCCGAGCCTTGTAGTGATAGGACAGATATTAAATTGAACCACTGTGGGGAGATCTCCTGAGACTCTGGATTTTTCCAGCAGCAAACAAGGCCAGTGAATGAGGCAGCCGTCCCTCCGTGCCAACAGCTTTTACAACAGGTTGAAAGTAATAAAGGAGGATTTTCCCAGCGATAGAGTTAAGCCCTAGGAAATCTGCTCATGTAGATCGCATGAAAGGCACAGCCAAATGTGATCCTTAATTAAACTTTAATCAAGATAATGCTGTTTGCAGGAGAAGTAGTTTAAAAAAGGTGTCCCCAGCCCCCTGTTTCCATCCAGTCAACCTCCCCGCTTCATATTGTAGCGGTCATAACCCCACTTATCTGCTTCTTAAACTTCTGTGTGTTTCTTTGTTTTCATTTTTGCAAAGCCTGTTATCCTTTCTTTGTATGGTTATGATTCAGGTTTACATTTGTCAGGATTTCTCTCTATTGTCTTTCTTTATTTGCTCTTTGTAAGTTTTGCCCTCCCAGATTATGTGGAAGAAATAGATATGTATGTAGCAGAAGTAGCTGGTTTATCATAATGCATGCTGACTGAGCAACATAGAGGGGAAATAACACTTAGTTCCTGTTTCACCTAATCTTTATCACTTAAAAAACATGTTGGAAAAGTGTTTTTACCACAGATGAGTGAAAATAAAAGATTGCTCTAGAAAATATAAACGGCCCCTCTGGTGCATTGTGGGCTTGTATCCGAGCCAAGATAACACCAATGTCAACTTTATTGAGGTCAGACTGGCCCAAAATTAAATTACTGAACAAGTTTCTATCGTGGTGCAGCCAGCTTCACCGTAGAGACCACAGCTGAGTAATGACATTTGTTTTGCACCTTGAAAATACTATTATTACTAATAGAATAATATTGTTTTTTTATGGAAATCATTTAGTGGAGAATTGCTCAGCAGCTTCATCTTATTGTAATTACTGCCACTTTTTATCTACTGAATGTATATATTCTAATCCAATACAATCATTTACACGGATCAGATTTGGGTCATGTCATGTTCATTTACATAATAGTATGCATTATCAAAGCAGGTAAACTACAGTATGAGGCAAAATGCTTACACTTAATCATTGTATTACCTTATGACGTGAAAAGTTAATGTGTGTCTGGGATTCTGTATCATTTCCAGAAACTGGTGTTTCCTGCTCTGCCTAGCAGAGGATATTACACAATGTGAAACTCGACTGTAGCAGTTCATGCAGACTGTGCCCAGGTTTTTTTTGTGAGATGTCCAAAGTTATAATACATTTATTGGTCTAGATGTGGTTTTATTGCATCTAAAATCTGCCACTATTAACACTAAAATGTAATTAAAGAAGCAAAATGGTTTAATAAAGAACTTAGACATGTCAGCCCGACGCAACAGTGTCTTCTTTAGAAAACAAAGATATTTGGGTTTCTGACAGAGTTAAATGACTGTAAATAAACATTCCTACACTTTGTAAATTGTCTTTTAGTATCCTTAAGTTAATAAAACCAAAACTGTTAAATCATTTGTAGATAGTACAGTAAGTAAGTAGTAAGTGCGGAATTGTGTCTCTGCTGAGGCTTGTCATTTCTGTTCTGTTTAGACCATATGTCCCGACCACGTTCTATAATATGTCCATTCCCCACTGTATAAAGAAATACCAGTATTTTCTTCATAATAAAAAGTGGATTACTGTGAATCACAGGAAAGCATCACCAGCTGTCACGGAGAAATGAGACCATGCTGGCCAATGTCTATGATGATTAAAAAACACATTTAGAAATTAATAATGAATTAGCTGATACTTGTTCATGTGCAAGGCAGTGGTAGTACTGGTCATTAGTCAGTTCTTTAACAAGTTATTTTGATTAAGGTAGTTCATTAGTAGTAGTAGGGTTTTTGAATGAATTATATTAAAATGTATTCAACAGGTGAAAGAAAAAGCTAGGAGGAGCAAACAAGAAAAAGTTACATTTGCACAACTGCTAATTCTGCAGTAGTTGTTGCACTTATTTGTATTCGATTCATCCTTTTTGTCAATAAAATGTTAGAAAATAATTCTCAAAGACAAATTTGATGTCTTCAAATTTTTTTTTTTTTTCAGTTCAAAACACAGATATTCAGTTTGATATGATATAAAACAGAAAAACAGGAAATTTCCATATATGAGAAGCTAAAGATAGCATTTTATGCCATTTTGTACATGAATGAATGCATGACTTTAATGATTAATCGATTATTAATTATCAAAATAGTTGCCGATTACTTTTCTGTCGATCGACTAATTGATTAGTCGACTAATTATTGCAGCTCTATTTATTTATTTGAAAATGTCCTCTTTTTTTTGTTTTGTTAATTACCCTTACACATATGCATTATCTGACTCATTAAAATGCATACATCACAGTGGAGCTGTCAGAACTTCTGGGTCATAAAAGGATTGAAAAGGAAGCTCTCTCACCGTAGTGTGTGTAAAAAAAGGACATTGATACTTCTGAGGTAAAAAAGCTGCCGTCTTCACCACCTGAAGAATTAGCAGTCGGGTTTGACTGATTACAGCGCCACCATTGCTTGTTTGGTTGCCTCCTCTAAAAGTAACACTCAGCAGAACGTGGCTTTTTCTCCTTCATGTTGTGCTTTCTGCATGAGTAATTACATCCTTGATTTCTGAGGTGCAGTTGTATAGCTTCCGCAGTAGAAAAAAATCCAAAGATTGATGGAGGCTCCTCCTGTAAAGAAGGTTTTTTTCTTTTTAAATAACCAAATACTAAAAATGTGCTCCTTGGGACAGTAAACCATAGCACCAAAACCAGTAGGGAGGGAATCTTCATTGATATCATTTCTTTATCTCTGAAATGTAATGATGTGTGCGTATGTTCATATAATGTGTGATCCATGCTTGCGTGTGCTATATAAAGACCACAACTACCTTGAGCTGCACCTCCGCAACTCGCACAGAATACTGTAGGAGGCTGACCGGACAGAGACAAATCACAAGCTCTCCAATTTCCATAGTGCTGTACATCTTTTAATCATAACGACTAAACAATGAACAACACTGGGCTTGTGGCATTGGATGAACAAGAGCACCGAGGCTCCCCTTTTTCCTCCCTTCATGCTGCGGGTAGTATGACTAATGCATAGAGGGTCATGGTGTAAAACTGTTGCCCCAAGGTCAGCGTACTGACACTTAATTGTTTGTCCTGTCATGTGTCACTTCCTTGAAATTTCATATCTGACCCTTGTTAGCCCTGTGTTTCTGTTTTAATCCCCAGTGTGACAGAAAGATCAGGACTGTGCTGTGATCAAGATGTGTCAGATTACTTGTGTTGGGTCCTGTCATTTTGATGCCATACAGGCCGACGATGCTTGTCTGTCATGTACACGACTAAGGCATTGTTTCAGTCTTTAAGGCTATTGTCACAGATTGGTTCCTGGATATTGGTCTTAACAATTTAATTGAAGAGAACAGCTGTTGATAGTGTAATGCAAAGTCATGCTTTTCTCTAATTGGAAAACTGAATCTCCTCACTATGACTCTTAAAAAAATATTGTTTTTGAAAATGAACCATGTTGTAAAGTCCCAATGTTATGATGTAAAGGATTGCACTTAGATTTTTACAATCAAATTTGCAAAGTGTATAATATAGGTATATAATAAATAGCCTTTTTTTTAATGTCTGTAGTTTGTCCTTGTTCATACAGTATGTCTCATTGCCGTACTTTACCTTTTATCATTTTGAAGCGCTTTGGGAATAAGTGAAAACCAATATAAATTAGATTATGAATGGGAAGGTCCATCAATCACAGCACACGTGTATTATTGCTTTTTCACTCGGCCAGCTGCTGCAGCACAAAAGAGCATGAATCTTCAGTTAGTCAAATTATTGTTTCAAAATCTGTTTTTTATTACATGTTAAGTTGTGTATTTATTTGATGTTTCTTTCATACATTGTTTGTGTGCCACGTATGATTGTGCACACTGTACGTGAGCGTGTTGCCTAAGTGCTTGTGTATGTATGCTTTTGACTGAGTAAGCATGATTAAATATCATCTATAGTCAGATGCCTGCTTTTTTAAAGATTGTTTTTTCAATTTCATTCTCGTCCACCTTGTCTTTTTATCTAAACTGCACAATAACATTTTACACATGGAAAATGTGGCTTTGCTGAAAGAACAGTACGATTGGGCTTCAAACATGAACAGTCAAATGATTGTACTGGTTTTAAAAAGACTGTTTTGTCTTCCACATTTTAATTGGAAAACAAAACAAAGGTGAACGGTAAAATTCTTACCCAGCCATTGTAAATACCCTTCACAGTTTACAGACAGAATTAATGCTTCAACTTTGACTTCATGCACAATCCATTGTTGTGCACAGTTTTCTTGCAAAGTATTATTACAAACTAATCAAATGCACTTCAAATAAAGTGTCTGTCACTGTAATGATGTCACTGTTTTCCCATATCTTGCCAATGCGCCGCTCGGAGACTGCAATGTTTTTATAACGCATAGAAAAGATGGCCAACACTATGAAAACGACAAGACATTTATAAAGAAGTTTTAAATCTGTGTGACCTTTTCTTATACACACCCATGTTTGACTTATTTAAAGGTGTCCTGTGGAGTTCATTGTATGAAAAACAGAATTTAGTTTACAGTCAGCATTTCTCACTACAACTGCTAATTCACAGCCATCTGCAGGAAGCAGAAACGTCCCTTCTAAGCTTGAGCATGCGAGTCCTTGAGCATGCGATGCAAACAATACGAGGACTAAACTACAAAAATCATTAGTAGTGTAAAACTCCACAGGTTGCCTTCATCGCCAATCTGATGAATGTAAAAATACTTTCTTCTAGTGTAATGACACAGTTGAATAACTTGTGAAATGATATCCCTTGTTGTTGACGCATTGTATTTGCTAACAGAACTCGAAACACAACAGGGCATATCCTATTTATGTGCCGTATTACAAATCATCATAAACTCTATTATCTGTAATTTATGATGTCTTTTTTTTTTCCTCACTCCTGCAGTTTCCCATGTGCAACACTGTGAGGTTATCACCCAAGAGTTAACAAATGATGTGCTTGTGTTTGTATGAATGTATTGATCAGTGCTCCATTTTGGCAGATATCTTTCTTTATTTAGGATGGCAGGCTTGCAGGCAGGAACAGCTGTCTCTCTCCTTCATACCATGTCTTCTGTTTTTTGCCTCACTGGCTTCCCTAACTGCCCCGCTTTATTGAATAAATTCAAGCTGTCACTTCCCATGCTGGTAGAATAACTCAAACGCAACATATAATAATACAGGAAAAGTAGGATAAAATAATCTTGTCATGGCTGTAAAAGTGATTGCTCGAAGCCACCGTCGGCAATCAATACACTAATTCCGTAATTTATACTCGCGGCAATTGAGAAGGAAGGAAGCTCTGATGTGGTATTTCTTGGCTCACTGACCAACTTTGTCCTTCAATAGAAGTGAGAGTGGGATTATTGTGTTGTTCGGCTCAAAGAAGTCACCTACAAGAGTTGAGAGGCAACGTCTGACATTTTATGTTCAGGATCAAAACTTAAACTGATTAATTCTTTGTAAGCACCAGCTCTTGAGCTTTCACTCCCGACACTCGGCTGACAGACTGAGACATAAAATCCGGCCAGAGATTTTCTCTAACTTATTTCTTTTATCCTTTCTTTTTATGCAGAGGGAGGTATCTTTCTTCCTCACCCTGGAGCAAGAGACATTTTTCACCAAATGCCCAAACTCATTATCAGCTCCTCGTTCCGTCTGTTTCACTTTTCAGCTGTTGCCAATCACGGGCTTCTCATTTTCTATTAATTATGTCTTTTTATGGGACACTCCTGCCTGCACTTTATGGCTAAGGCTATATGCAGAGCAGTACCCTAATAGTTGTCACAGAAAACTACAATATCTTTCTGTATATCCTCACACGGATCCTTTCTCAGTGGCCGAAAACACTGTTGCTGTTGTTAGGATGAGATCCACGAAGCCCCACGTGAAATCCATGAAGAGCGGAATACCGCAAGGCATCAGAAGTTTCCGTGAAAGGAAAAATTGATTGCAATTAGATGAGAGATTTTGAAGTGTTTTTCTGCCCCCTCCAGTGATGCTAATAACTTAATGATCCCTAAAAATGCATGCAATTTCCCTCAATTGGATTTAACCATATTGTATACTTATGTGCCACAGATTTCCAATCACTGAAGGTCTGATCGAGAGTCAGACATTGTATGGTAAATAATGACACTTACATTCAGGAAATACCACAGCTGTTTCATAATGATTGATTCGTATGTGATAAAGCTGAAGCTGTAAGTTAAAGACGGGTTTTTAGCCTTGTTGAACTCCAGCAAAGCTTTTCTGTCCTGTCGCTGCCACTGTCTCAGGTTTCGTTCTGCTCAGTGTCACGACACAGACAATTATTATCTTTGGGTCATAGAAATCTCTGAAGGCCAATATTTACCATTAATATCAAGACTCACTTTTCAGTATAACGTGAAGTATGCGCTCGTGGAATTAAATTAGCACCTGCCACCTTGTAAATACAGGGTGAATGTTGGCTATGGCAGGTAAAAATGTAGCTCACCTGCCACCATGGCAGATATTAGAAATGTTTTGTTTTTTTAAAAGCAATTCCTAAAATAAAAATAGTAAGGTATTAACGCCACATGATATGTTCCATATTTCTACTCTGCGGTACCACTGACTCAGTGTTTACAATTCTAAAGCTTTCTACATAAGTATCAGAAGTGGTAGACGAAAAAAACAAAAGAAATACAAACTGTGGATAGACTTGCTAGTTTGTTACAAGAAGGATCTAACAAAGATCCTTTTATAGGATGCAGGAACGACATCTAACTTTTCCATTTCCTTATAACGCTAACAGTTGGCAGTTAAGTGGAGCGGGAGTGAAAGTGTGAGATCCACCACGTCACGCAAAAAGAATCCATAATCTTCCAGATCAACCCCAGTAATCTCAACTCCAACAAGCAACAACAACAGTCCTTCGCTGCCAAAACCAGAGGTCGGTGTCACTGCCTCTTCATCAGGCCAATAATCCAATCCAATTAGGAAACCCCACAAACAGTGACTGTGCAGTCTGTATGATCTGTTGGTAGATGGAAGGTGGTCTAACACAGCAGGGGGTCAGTGGCCAGTGAGACCCCTGCCAAGTCATTGAGGACAGAATGAACTGAGGGTGTCATAATGATCACTTAATGTGTGTGGTGTTCAGTTACAGCAGGAGATTGGCAAGGAGGTGCATGACCTTTGCTATATTGACCAACTAGTTGACTCTTAGCGGGGTGCTGCGACAACAAAAGAAACAACATTACAGAGGAAAAAAACTAAATATATATTTATTTATTTTTCTGTGCAACTATAGATACACCTAATACATTGACTAGTTTGTACACTTAGTATCTGACATGTTTGTGGTATGCATGCATTTTATCCTTTTACTGTACATGTGTGCATCCAAGCACAAGCCCACGTGTGTGTGTGTGTGTGTGTGTGTGTGTGTGTGTGTGTGTGTGTGTGTGTGTGTGTGGTGCGGTTTGGGGCGAAGTGGTGTGGTGTTGGAGCAGGGGGGGTTGTGACAGACAGAGGTCTCACCTCACACTTCACGTCCCAAATAGATTAAAATAAAATAAAAAATCCCAGATCCTGCCTTTCCTACTGCTGCCTGAAGCAGAATGAGCACTTGTGAGGATAATTAAAATTGATGATATAGAATGACAGAGACATGATTTCTGCCTGCAGCAAGAGGTCTCTGAAGACAGTCTAACCACACTGTCATGCCACCACTATTCTGTTTTACATGACTGCTTCACCTTACTAAATTGATTGCAAGTAAATACTCTCTATTGAATTAAAGTGTGATATATCACTTTTGGGACTTACGGTTAGATTCTTTTGATGGAAGTTGTCTTTCTGTGACCCTTCGTCGTAGTTAGGTTAATGTGAGGGATTTGTATTGGACTAGTGTGGATCTTAGCCTCAATTTTAAAGAGCTCACCAGTTTTAGATGAAGAAGACAGTTTCTCCAGTACACGTCGACTGATCGAGACTTTTCTTCAAAGAAGGGAACACTGTATTGTAACCCCCTTATTTAGCATTTATCAGCAGTATACACTTAATAAATAGTTTGGTAACAGCACTATAAAGTCATTTTCAGCAGATTTAAATAATTATTTTAATGTTTATGTATTTGTCAACAATTATAACTTCTCCTATGAAGCTGTAACTGGTGTTTACATAGATACACAATACGTGTACATTTATCTAATTATATTAGATAATTATATGTATTTATTATAGGTAACGATAAAGTACTAATTATAGTCATTATTCATAATTTATTCATCACTCTCCAACTGAGCAAACTCCTTCCGCTGATGAATATCCCATAATGTGTCTAAAAGCTCCAGAAGAAATCTAGTGAGCTAAAAAATATATATTTGTATTTTTTATTTTTGTCAAATTACTATTTCAAGGGTAAAACTGCCAGTTCATTTTTGTTATATTTTTGTTGTAAATCATTCATTAACCTGTTTACGTTATTTACGGCTGCTTCACAGGGGAAAGGAAACACACTGTAATGCTCTGCTTACAATTACATTATAGTGTTTTATGAACATTTGATATACTGCTGCATCAATATACTGGCTTTTGACCAAAAGGGATTTTGTCACAAATGTATTCAACCTATTTAAAACATTTGTATCCAGAACGTCAGTTTTCTACTTTGTGTAAATATTTTTCTCTCTTTTTTTCTTTCATTCTAGGATTCTGTGTTGCTCTACTTCTTCCGTGCACAGGTGAAAATATAATGTCAAACTAATTATCTAACTGCAGAGTGTCAAAATAGGAGAGCTTTGATTATTCATGAGTTTTGAAAGTTTTATTACATCTAAATGAGTTAGTTTTTTGAGGAAATCATAGTTAATTATTGCACTAAATACACAATGGAGGGCAAGTGCTCCCTCTATAGATAGACTCCCTTGCACTTTGATCTCTATCTTGGTCAACTAAACTTCCTCAACATGTTTTGTGCTGGCTCACGTTACAGTCTTTTGACTATTCACCATTCACACATGTCATTTTAGTCTATTGTGGAAACAGCTTGCTCCTGTTTCTGGTTTGTTTGAAGGAGCTGAACAGCTGTCAATGAGAAGAGCAGGGGGACATAGGGCTAGACATGGGGCAGTGTGGGGGGATGGTAAGCCACTAAACCCCCACCAGGGTCCGTCTAAAGATAAATATTGATTGCGGACAGTTTTAATTACTTCCTTAAATTGAGCAATTTTGGTTTTCCCAGTTGGCTTCCTGTGAAAAATCCATGTAGGATTCCACGTTGAGGGAGAGAAAGACGGTTGAGCATGGCGCACCATAAATCACTGCAGATACATAATTCATTGGAAGCATGTGAAAAGGACAAGACAAGATGCTTTGGATCATTGAAAACAGCATTTCCACAGGTCTTTCCATGTAGTGAGATCTCCCTCTTTGTTTGTGCAGGCCTCAGAAATGTGTTACCTCGTTCAACTCGCGCTCTCATCTGAATGATGATGAATGAGCTTCCTTTCAGTTTTATCCTTATGCATTTTATTTTCCTATTTGATTGATTTGAAAGGATATTTAAATAGAACAAATACTTTCATTACACAGAAGATGGTAAACATAGAAGGAACAACAGCATTACTCAGGATTAGTATCACTGCAGTAGTGTGGGCTACTATTCCTGACATGCTCGATGTCCACTCGACTTCAGAAGGTTATGCTCAGTTCTTATCTCCACTTATGTAAAGACTACCCTTATTTTTTGTCATCATTTGGCATGCCATTTCTATTGAATCATAGGAAACATTCGTCCCCACAAGGCTTCAGTATCTCCTGAATGCAGAATGGGGATCACATCTTGTTATACAGAAGTCCTTGACGTGTAGGTAACATTATCACCCTGCTATTCAATAGAAGGCTGCTAATAGGTTCAGCATCATTTCTTTCAATAAAGATATGCATCATGGGACGAAGATGGTCACTCTGAAATCCTGTTAAAGTCATGATTAGAATTTATCAGTCTTATTAGGGGTTTATCTGATTGATTTCATGTCCAGAAATGTGCACTATTATGTTGGTACGGTATTGCCTTCATCATATCTGATGCCTCGTTTTTCCTTTTATCTTTTTATCCTCCCAGAAGCAGTCTAAGTGATGGGAACTCTGCAGGACAAATTTGATAGCCTACTTAAATTATCCCTAGAGATAAATTAATATTCATAGTGAAAGGTAAGGTACAGAAAAGCACCCCTGGAGTTCGTGTGGATTCATGGTCTTGCACACTTTAGCGAAAGGATCTTGGTGAAATGCTGGTAAACCTTCCTCTCTTCAGTATTGAGCACTACGATGCTTTGAGCTAAATGCTAACGCCAACATGCTCACCATGATGGTGCTAACATGCAGGTTAAACCTTTACCGTGTTGACCATCTTAGTTTAGGTTGTTAGCATGCTATCACTTACCTGTACAGTTAAGGCTGATGGGAAGGTCAGCTGTTTTTCATAGTAAATATATTGAAGAAATTAAAACGGATGTCTCAACCAAAATCATAGTAATCTAAATGTTAAGAGCTTTTCACTGACATCCACAAATGTCAACCTCATGGCGGCGCAAGAGGAAAAGTCGAGGCATCACCAAAGTCGGTTGGAAACACAAATGTCGTATAGCAATCAGTATAATAGTTTTTCCTCAACACATTTCTGTCTCGACCAAAGTGGTGGAGCAACTGACCAACAGACCGGAAGTGCTATTCCTAGAAACTCGCTGCAACGCCACAAAAATCTCATTATAATCTCAGTTGTAGCTTCAGGAGCTTTTAATTGCATCACACGATCTTCCTCAGCAGGTGGAATTTGTCCAGTTGCCATGTAAATCTTATGATTTCCTGTGAGGTTCTGTACACATTAAGGACTTCTTGTCTACATTGGCCTAAAACTGGTAACTGAGAAGTAGCCCATTTGTTGTCTGTGTGGTTGCTCCGTGTCGGTGTGTGTGTGTGTGTGTGTGTGTGTGTGTGTGGTGGCTCTGTGTGTGTGTGTGTGTGTGTGTGTGTGTGGTGGCTCTGTGTCACTGTGACTGCAGCCTGCGGATGGCAGTGCACACTCTTCTTTTCTCAGGACTGACCTGCAGTATTTCTTTAGCTTACCTGTGGGAGAGTGGGAGAGACAGCGCAGCGTTCACACACATCTGTCCAAAATTCACACAGCCGGACTCACTCCCCTGAGACCCAGCTATCCATATCACCAAATAGATTGGTCACTGGAATTACGCCATTGAGGTTTCGGAGCCATGCATTACTCTGTTGTATTGTAAAGACCCCTACACTGACCTGTGCATGGAAGCATAGGAAGACACGTTTTTACACTCTGTTTATCAGAGATGCCACTAGCAATTGGCTTGGAGTTTTTCCTCTCTCTTTCTGATATTAGAGAGAGTAGAGCGAGAGGTAGCTGACTGAAGCACTGACCTTAATCTGAAGGGCTGTGCTGTTCTAGGCAGAGGTGAGTCTGGTCAGCTGTGCTACACCAGCCCATTGTCCATCCATAACATAACGGCGGCTGTGGAATGCATACAGAGTGAAGCATTAAATGTAGATACTCTAAGTGTAGGGTCTCACTCACTCGGGAGAACAGTTTCGGGCTGGTGTGGTTTGTAAGTACTTAGTGATATTTCACAGAGAAAACTACGTTCCATTTGTTTTCAATGGAGACGCGTGAAAGTGGGGTAAAAAATATACAGAGCCGATATTGCAAAGGCAACAAGCATACTGAGAGACCAGCGTGAGTGCATTTCTCATGCCTTTTCCGACATTATTAGAATACTGCAAACAAGAAGCTGAAAATTCTTGAATGGTGTGTGTGTGTTGCAATCAGTTATTGTTGTTTGATGTGTCTGTTGTTTGTGCTTTCTGGCCTGTTTCACGTTCTTATTCATGTGAGTGGATCAGCATATATACCATACATCAATAGTGTAAACACACTTTCCCTCGCCCTGCAGATGACGAGGATTGTTCTTAAACAAACTCAAATGAATAAATAATATGTCAAGGAAGTGCTTATACTCGGAGCCATAAATTACCTCTGCTGGCCTCACGCTGTCCTCCATGACATCGGTGTGAGTGAGAGTAACGCCTGTGATTACGTTCCTGTTCTTCTTATGCACCAGACTGACAGGCCCATGTCGGAAGAGGGGGTGGATGGGGAGACAAGCCCCTCACTCTGAGTGCTAATGGATGATTGGAGGCAGGATAGGAGGCTTCAGTTCTCTCTTTCATCCTGGCCTGCTTTTGACCCGGAGAGCCAGCAGTAATCGGCCCGGCAGAGGGGTAATCATTCCCCGCGTGCAGACTCTGATAAGTTGGAACACCTTCCCCCGGCAGCTGAGGGAGCTCCCGCGGCCTCCCTGGTTATCGCTGTTCCCGGCACCCCTTCAAGAGGCTGCGTTGCCTCCTCTCCCAGGCTCAAAGGCTCCATCAACGGCAGCTCTCTGCTCCGCTTTCATCTGACAGAGCACATAAGCCGGTGAAAGGGAGGAAAAATAAACTGGGTTCTATCTCTCAAATTGTGATCTTATGAATTCGATTTGGCCACTTTTAAAATGTAACTGCACAATTTGTTATTTTCCCCTGTTTCCCTTTCTCTGTTAATATCTGTGGCGATAAATTGCTTCGATTGACGGGCTCATTTTATTTGTTGTGTGCTTCTGTATTCGTGATAAGGCAGCAAAGCGTGGTCACCTGAAGGGGCTGAGAAGTTCTTTTGCTCAACACCTTTCATGTAAGCCACTGTGGAAATTGTTTGGCTTATTTTGTTGAAAATCCCCATGTTTTGCTTGATTACATTTTGTTATGGTTCTCCTCCCATTTTTTCAGAGAACTTCTTAAACCTGCCGAGATTACTGTTTAATAGGGATGATATTGTGCTGGCTTTATTGGCTATTTGCAGCTGCACCGCCGGTTCATTTAATAGCCCGGTCGGTTGTTAAAGGGATTACACAGCTGCCACACTCTAATGTGTACAGTGGGCCTCTGGTGGAATAAAAAGACTATTGCCTGAAATGGGAAGACCGAAAGGAAAATAATGTTTTGTAGTTTTTCAGAAATCTGTGATCATGCAAAGTTTGCATGCCACATTCAAATTACCTGCTCGCCCCTTTGTGATCTGACTCTGATGATTTCCCATTCCATATCTAAGTGACCTTTAGAAGGCCAGAGGCACTACCCAACATTGATTAAATAAATTGATCGCCACACATTCAAAGGATATTAATTAGACATGGAAAACAAGTGAATGAACACAAATAGTTCTTAGTTTAAATGCAAATAAAACATTGAGGGGGATTTGAGAAAGCCCAATGACGCATAAAGAGCTGATATCATTTGAAAATGAGGAAGCTCGTTTGCAAACTATCCCTGTGGGGATTTAAAAAACTAGATAAAATAATCTTTAAACTGACATTTTTCTCAATTAATGATTGTTGTATGGCTTTGTATACTCCTTATTTTATTAAATAGTTCATGTCCAAAGCAAAACAAATCTGCATGATCAATACTTAGCCTGACTGAATCTTTCATCTTTGATCCAGGACGCATGCTGGGGTGTCGTACTTTAGTGGCCTGTGACTTGTCCATGTCAGCGGCAGCTGCCAAATAGGTTTCAATCGAGAGGGCAGAGTCATACGATATGTGCCAAAGCTAACAGCTGTTAACTACGCAACCTGCAGGCTATGAACTGCAGCTCTGTCCATTGTCAGTCTTTCCCCAGTTAAATATTCCAGGAGGAATTTGTTGCAACAAGGCCATACATAACGGGTGAAAACCCTTTACACCAATATTGCTCTCAAAATTGGCAGCATGAGAAGGAAGGACATGAGGGATGCTTGAGAGCGGTACCCTATCCCTCTCAGCCCCCTGGGAGCCACTTGGCCAGCTTTCATCCACATAATTATAATAAATTTGACATTTCATAGATAATATTGATTTCTTTATTTTAGCATTTCACCATAGGTGACAGTCTAGTGTCAAGAATGAAATTTCTATTGATCTTCTGCGCATTAATCCCTCATGTGTATGTGATCATTTTTATAAGACCTTTTACTGCACATAAATCAATATTTCATATTTCCAGCCATGGCAGAGGAGATGTCATATTTGTAAACTGTGTCTTGACACTAGCAATTCCTTTCTTGTTCAGCTGCAACTGTGCAAGACCAGTCAATTTGGGGTGGTGGTGGTGGGAGCAGAGGCACAGGGGAGGAGGCGAGGAGGGGGTGGAGGACGAGGGTAGAACATTTGCAGTCTGCGGCTTTGGTCTGGCTGGGAGGAGCTGAGTGCTTCTTGAGATACGTACCGCAGCATTGATGGTGAAATATCATTTTTAAAATTAATTAGGCTCCAAAGTGATGGGGGGCTGTTAATAATGGAAATAAACTGGCAAATCCTTCAAATTGATTAGCTCAGCACTAGGACCAGGATATTGAACACGACTCTAAATTGTCTGTTAATTTCTCTAATTTCTTGCTATATTTTCCCTCAGAATTTAAAGATTATGTTTAAACCCCACTTCATTTGAATCAATCAATCTGGAAACCTCACAGTAGATCTGAGTGTTCTTAACTTTTGATCAGCAAGTTTTTGGCCACATGCCCTACATGTATTTATTGTTGGGATTTAGTTTTTCTAATTATATTTTTCAAACTAAGACGTTTTAGAAGCATTTTCACTGGATTAATGATTTTTCTGAAGTACATTTATTGTTGCTTTGATAATTAGATTCAAATGATTTTTTAACAAAACATATGCATATGGAATATCTTCAAACACTGCAGATATTTTCACGGGCTACGTGTTGTAGAAGTGTCAGAATGAATTACTTGTTTTCCGCAAAGATTTAAAAGCAGATTTTCCTGCATACTGGAATGTTGCTCTCAGCTGCAGTGAAACATGACAATAGCCATGGAGAATGCACAACTGTTTGGTGAAAAATATGATCACCTGAATGGTGCAGACACCTGACCTTTTCTCAGTCTCCCTTAACATGTCCCTTCCATACAATCAGTGTGAGAGCGCCGCACAAGAAAGGCCAGTCCATTAAGAGAATATGCTAATTTTGCCATCCGCTCCTAATTGATGCCATTTTACCAAGTAAACAAGACTTCTGTCTACAATGAATGTGTTTCTGCCAGTTAAAAGGATATTTCAGATCCGCTTTTTCCTGTAATTTTCTCTCCGAGAGCTACTGGCGTGCCATTATTGCAAATTAGAAGTCTCTCCTATTGAGGAGAGATGCTATTCTTGCTGTGTCTTTTCCCCCTCCTTAAAGGCCATCCACTATTTTTTGTCAGTCACTGGAGAATCTTCATTCACGTGAAAAGGTGTCAGTGCCTGACCGTTTGAGCATGATGACAGACACCCAGTAGAAGTGTGAGTGACTGCCTGACACCATAGAGGTTTGTCAATGATGTCAACGGCACTCTGGCAGCTAACACAGTATTGTCCCAGACACTCTACAGGACAGCATCATAATATGGGATGTAGACAGGGCGTGATGTGTTATCTCCACAACCTCTCTCCCATCCTTCAGTCTTTACCACAGGCCATGACTGAAGGTCTATGAGGATCCCCGATGCGCCGAGTTGCCTAGATTCATCTTCCCTGTCAGCCACGTAATGCTGTATGAGCTTGTTCCTCCATTCAAGTAATGCTGATGAATCTGCTGTCCGGACGCCTTTCGCTCCTCTTTGTTGAAACAGGGGAATAGACCCATTACAATGTACCTTTGGATCTGACCATACATGATCATTTCTACCCTTCTTCCAAATTGTTCTTTAGCAAAAAGGCTATCAAAGTGTGCGTGTATTTGTGTGTGTGTATGGAGAAGGGGGGGATGCATGGGCGGGCAGGCGAGGTTGACTGGCACTCAGTGCTAAGCTGTCTCTCTGAGGAAAGGGCTGTTTAAAAGGCAGGAGCTGGCAGCGGAGCAGACCTCTCAGCTCCCTGTCTAAATACTGCCTCTGTGTGACTGACAGCAAGGCAACAGCACACTGGCATTCTCCTTTCAGCCACTCAGCAACCCTTTAACAAAAACCACAGGATTTAACATAAAACTCAAACCAGAGTGTCACCTACTGTAATGCAGCACTGCTGCCTTCACTGCACTTTAAATTATTTAACATGACAAGCTGTCCTTTTGTTGTTATTCTTGTGCATGTGATTTGACCCTTGTGGGTAAAAAAGAAAAAAAAGAAAAGCAAGTTCTGTTGCAACATATGAATTAATTAGGATGATGATAATGTGCAATTTCAAAAATACTTATCCTTCACATGGCAATGTGGTATGTTTCTATTTCTAATAATATCAGCTTATGAAAACTGTTGAAGTGTACTTTAAATTCCTCTCCTTAGAAATGATACAAGTTAGAATCATCTGTGATTTATTGTTATTTGTTTTGAGATTGACCTTTCTAAATTCAATTTTTAGATATATGAAATGTTCTTGTTCCATACAAGAGGACAAACAAGAGTCATCAACAGGCAAAAAGAGGACATTGTAAATGTTACGAAAGCTTAATAGCACAAAATTAACAATCTATGTGGTTTTGTTGGATTCAATTAGAGGGAGGTCTTGCTATTTCATGATGCACTTAGAAATGACAAAGCACAGATATAAGTATTGATTTTGTTTGTGCCCATAACCAGATAAACAATATGTATATGTATGTATTTGCAGGGACAATTGAATCAAAATGCACATATTACATTGAGGGCCCTGGAAGAATGACAGCAATTGAATTTGTCAGTCAAGAATTTAGTTAAAGAGTTAAAGACCTTTGATCTACCGGTGGGCAAAATGATACGAACCATCCACAGTAACATGTTGTTACTGTTGTCCATGATTTATTTATTTTTTTATTTTGCTTATTTTTACTCTGTTCTGCAGTATGCATGTCTGTATTTCAATTGTGAGTGTGGGTGTGTGCATGTTTGTTTGCATCTTGTGTGTTTACATGCCTGTGTGTATGTATTTTTTATGCTGGTACTTCTGTGCATTCCATGGAAGTGTGTGTGCGTGTGCTTGTGCTTGGCGGTGCAAGTGTGAAGAGAAATGTCTCCAAGTGGCAGAGAGGCAGCAGCGAGAACGATGGCTATGTTTGTGGATTAATAACTATTAATTCTCCTTTTGACTGTAATTGATGCTTAAATCTCCGCTCTCCTCCTCCTCTCGGCAGACCTCTTGTCCCCCCGTCAATTCTGTCCTTCTAATAAGGGCATTATTCCAGGGGATTTCATGCATTCTGATAAATCAAATTAGAAGGCCAGTGACTTAGATAGATTGCAGCGAGTAATTAGAGAATCCTCAATGCCTTCCTCGCTGCCACTCATTTACAAGAGTCTTTGTTATCTACCTATCTGGGCGCAGCATGAGGTGGTGTGTGTTTGCATCACTTTTCCCTCTTAAAATTCCTTCCTTTTGTCACTGGAGAGACAGATCCCAGACCATATCTTGTCACCCAGGCTAGCACTCCGTGCAACGGACAGCGCAGTGGGACAGCCATTAATTGGAGCAACTTGGTTTGGTAAGTACCACGTGTGTGTCAGTGACATGCAAGAACAAGGAGATGGGCTGACACATGGAGACAGGGGACACCCTGGGCTTGACTGCCTCCCCCACCCACCCACGCACATGCAGGAACACTTATACACACATACACCCACATACACACCTCCACATGCCCCCTCCTTTGCCCCTCGCCCTCTCTCCTTGCCTTCAGGAAACAACACCATGTTCCAGATACTGAGTCCGTGGTCACTATCCATGTCAGCCGAGCAGCCTTGTTCGCGTGCCACACATGTTGTGTGTGTGTGTGTGTGTGTGTGTGTGTGTGTGTGTGTATGTGTGTGTGTGTGTGTCTGTTTGGAAAATGAATACAGTAATTGTAGTTTAAATGTAACTAAGTAAATGTACTCACTGCACTTGAATACTTGAGTGTTTCCATTTTATGCTGCTTTATACATCTACTCCAGAATTAAGTGGTAAATATTTTACTTTTACTTTTTTACAGCTTTAGTTACTAGTCCCTTAGCAGATTAAGATTTTACACACAAATGAATTTCTATACAACTCAACCGACATTATGGCTTAATGTTACGCATAATTAAGGGCGTGGCTGCAGGTGGGTGGCGTCATAGGTCACTAGCTGCTTGCTGTTGGCACTGCGGCGTCAATCGGCTCTTCTGAAACCTATAGGTGACGTCACAGAGACTACGTACATATTATATTCAGTCTATAGCTACAACAGTAATAATAATCCAATAAATGCCACTCATAGGGGCCATATTTCTGCTTTATGAGTTATTTTACTTTAGCTACTTAAGGTACATTTTGCTCATAATACTTTTGTACTATTGCATAATAACATTTTCAATGCACAACTTGTAATGGAGTATATTCACAGTGTGGTATCGCTACTGTTACTTAAGTCAAATATAAAAATTGTTATTCCCCCACCGTTTGAAATTAAAAAGAAATATTTGTCAACAAAAAAAGAGAAATTGCTCAATAGACAACAACCATCTGTGTATCATACAATCATTTCACAGTCCAAAGTCCTGACAGCTGCACTTCCTCATAATATACCGTAACCCCCCCTATGGCATTTTTCTTCCTTTCTTTTCCGCTTCCCCCTGCACCCCTATCACAAACCAGTCTGACAGAGTTCACTTTTCTCCTTTAAGAGGATGAATGAAGATAAAAAACAAAGCAAAAAGGAGCACGAGAGGCATCACTTGCTTTGATTCATGACGGAGTTTGGCGGTTCTCTGCAGCCTGCCTGCTTGGCTGCCTGCCTGCTCGCCTGCCCGTCTGCTCCTTCTCAAGCACTCTAATGGAGAGCTGCAGTCTGGTCGCAGTGACACCGTCAAACCATCAGGAATGGCTGATTATGGTGCTAAATATTGATCTCTGCCTCACATGTGTCAAAATTCCCCCCACCCTTTAATTAGAATTTCCCCTCCGTGCCATACAGGAACTAACAGAATATATTAGAGGACTTCATGAGGAGGAGGGGAGTGCTGCTAGCGGGGCATAATTGTGACCTCTTGTCTTGTCTCTTCCCTCCTGAGTTTTGAGATGACTTCCAACTGTCTGTCTAATGCTCCCAGCCTCTGTGATAATCAGACTTATTTTCCTCGTCTTATCACAGGATGACCGGCCTGGCTCTCCTGTTCGCCGTTCCCATTTCCCCTGTCTCTTCCCTTCCCACCCTTCCTCCTCCCCCGTTTGCCTTGTCCTGTCCATCTTATATGTTTTCGTAATTCAGTATGGACTGTTAGAGAAGGCTGTCTTGAAACATAATTGTGTTTAGATTTAGTAAAAGAGTACAGTAAAACATGGTTTGTCCTTCTGTTTTATGCTTAATAGAGTACTCTTCTGATTCAGCGTTGAACTATTATAGCATCGCCGGACTGACAGTAGGCAGTTCTTTATTTATTTAAGGATCAAAATCAATGACGCAGAATCAGAGATGTCGTCCTTTTTATTCCACACATTCTTCTTCCTTGTCAAAACCTAGTGCCTACATTGCCCACAATGCAACTCGACTGCCGACAATTCTGTCAAGGATTCTAGTGTAGTACCGGGCCTCTGACCTCCAGCAGAGATGAGCAGCGGGCTCGAGGTCTGGTCACTTCTTTCTAACTCCACACACCGTGCTTTTTCCATTGTCCAACTTGCAGTCTTCTGCCCCAACTGACGCTGCGTCAAGTGACGTAGCACAGCTCTCTCTGCTATGTCACTATTTTTCATATATGCGGTAGTACTCCTCAAGACTTTTAAACAGACTTTGATGTGTAAATTATGTGGAGTACCCTGTTGATAAGAAGTGTGTCTATCTTTGTATGTATTCTTGTATTTCTATTACATTTTAATATTAAATAAAAAAAAAATAGCATTCCGGCAATTAAAGGGTTTTATAGTCTCAACATGAGATTTAGGGATTTGAATTTCAGAATACAACCACTATCATTAAGTTGCCCCTATAGGAAAGCCAACACACTCATAGTGTCACAGCAAAGCAGTGATCATGCACGGTTAAAAATACATGATGCATATTATTGCTTTGTGCTGAGATTTTACTCTTTTTACGTTTAAAAGCACTCAGTGTCAAACCCTTAAACTTTTACTTTGCTGAATTATCAGTCCATCAGACTTTATTGATTTTCTATTGCATACTTTTGCTGTTCAATATTAACTATATTTTACACAGAAACTGGTTCTG
Source organism: Cottoperca gobio (assembly GCF_900634415.1). NCBI lineage: Eukaryota > Metazoa > Chordata > Actinopteri > Perciformes > Bovichtidae > Cottoperca > Cottoperca gobio. The sequence goes on along the minus strand of NC_041375.1, from coordinate 14,429,787 downwards.
CTCAGGTGTCGCCTCTTCCTGACTAACATGCTACCTTCTTTCTAAAATCATTTCCTCCACCTCTCTCTGTCCTCCTTCCATATCTCCAGCTCTAGATCCATGTTTTCCCCCTTTCCCAGCTCTCTCTCCTCTCTCCCCTCCACACCTCCTCTCCTCTCTCGCTCTCTCGATTCTTTGGTTCGGAGGCACTAGTCGTTATTATAGGACGCTCGCAGGCTTGCCGTCAGTTGCATTTTGGCGAGAGTCAAGTGCCACAAGGTGCCTTTTTCTATTTGTTTGTTTCATGCTACACTGCACCAGCCACTGACCTGTGGTAGCCATGTCGTGCAAGCGGGAGGCAGGTTCATCCAATCAAAGACCAGCTGAAAATTAACTGATCTTTCCATGCTTGAAAAGGGACTGTGGCAAAAGGCAATTTCATGACCATAGTGTGGATTGTGATTCTATTTTTTTTCTTTTCTTCTCTTTCCATTTAACATTATTTAAATGTGTACACACTTACTTTATTTAACAATAGTTTGAATCCATTATTCACTCGCTGTTCACCATTGAAAATGCTTTTACTCAAAATGTAATTTTAAAATATATTCTAATATCACATTTATTTTTTGTTTTGTTTTTTTCACATTGAATTCAATCTGAACTGCCTGCAATTCAGTACATGCAATATTCATAGTTGATCCATTGACTGCTATTCAAGCGGGAACTATTTGAAGAGGGAAAGTTCATGTGCATTTTTGATGGATTGTGCATGTCTTCCCCTACTCTATATGGATAGAGAGCTTGTTTGAAGGTCAGTGATTCTCTTCAGTCAGAGTCTTCCCTCCGCACTCCTTTTTGGGGCGAAGAATATCTCCAGTCTTCACTCCATATTTTTCAAGTGCTTCTAGGATGACTAGGTTGGTTGACCTTGAATCTTTGTTGAGATGAATCTCTTTGAGACTCTCCTCTCTCCTTCTCTTGGGGAACTCTGTCATGAAGAAAGACAACGACCTTATCCCGTCAGGTTTTTTCATGTAAAATATCCTCTTTCCCCAGATCCCAACCTTTGCATGTATTCGAGGTTTTGTGATTTTACTCCGTGTTAGTTGAACTACATTTTCTTTTAACTTTTAATACTCACATTGCATTACATTTATTCCTCGTTTGTGTGACAAGTGAACATGCTTCATGCTTTTTATCAACTCATTTTTGTCCACTGATCTCATATGATATCCTTCAATGTTCATATGGAAGGGGATTGATATTTAAAAATGTGGTTCATTTATGTGTGTGCCTTTGTGTTAGCATGTAGGGACAAGGGGTTGAGTGGATCTTGAGAGCTGGCAGGTGCATTATTGCAGCAGGCTCTGCCTAGCTTGACATGTGTGTGTTCCTAATCTCCTAGTGATATGACAAAGCTGTGTGGGAGCCTGGGCTGGATCTCTTCTGTCTGTTGTGACACACACACACACACACACACACACACACACACACCACAACCCCCTCTCCCCTTCCCTTTTGTCCAACACACACACACACACACACACACACACACACACACACACACACTCATATTCCCCTCTTGACCTCTCAAGAATCCACCACTCCACTATCTATTGGCACCTTCTGACAATAGATGTGTACTTATATGTGCTATGAGAGCTTTGTTAAACCATCACTGCGTGCATCTATTTGTGTTGTCACTCTGCTGGTACATGCCTATAGTGTATGTATTAATGAGCAGAGCATGCATATACTAGCAGCAAACTAGAGCAGAGGCCTGAAACGCCCTGTAGATGCTGCTGTTAGTCAGTGCCTGGGACTATTAAGGTAAAAGAAGTGGTGTAGTTGTTGTTGGACAAGTGAACTAAACACATTACCTTTTTATTTCCTTTTCTCTACTTGATTTCATACTGGGATTCAGTTTGGACGCAAAAATAGACGGAAGGGAGGATTTTGTGGCTGCGAAACCTTTGCAACTTTCCACCCCATGTCTGTAGTTTAATTAAGGGGCGACACATCTGGGGTCTTAGCTTTGGTGCTCATGAGAACACATGTTCTGGTTGAACCTTCAAAAATCTTTGTGTATCTCTACATTTGTCCAAATGAAGCACATACCTTCTGCTGCACCTGTATTCTGAATGACATGCAACACAGTTCCCCAGCTGGAATCAAAGCAGGGACGTCGTGGTTACATTCTACCAGAGCACCCATCTACCTGCTTTTTGTTCTGTATTTCTTTAATTCAGCAAAACTAAATCCATATGACAAGGGCTGCAAAAGACTGAAAGGATGTCTAACACTTATCAGATGATAGAAGACCAGACACACACACATGATTTGACTCAAAGACATGAACAGATTACATGTGCATGGGTGTGTTTAATATGTTTCACTTCACATGAAGCAGCGGCACAAACCATAACGCGGGATGAGGGCATATTCTTGCGGGAACTGAGCCAGTGCATCTGACCATGTTGACATTTTACACACTGACAACAGACGGGGAGGGAGGGAGTGAGGGGGGAGGAGGAGGGGTGGGGGTAGTTTGCAGCCGTGCATTCAGTCACATTGTCACAGTGGAAGGTGTAAATGGGGAAGAATGCAAGAAGCAGTTAATGAGCAGCATTTTTTAGTCTTTAAAAATGACAAAATAACATGAATGTAAGAAGAAGAATTTAAACTACTACGATTAAAATTATGTAGATGTGATTTTGAGAAGGGCATGATTTTACCTTCTGCTTGGCGATACCCCCCACATGCGTCATCAAAACCAGATTCTTGTGTGTCTTTACAGTTTGCTCCTCGGTCTCCTCCAGCCTCGCCCCAGAGATCCTAATGCATCATTTGAGGCTCACACAATTCACTGCTTCCCAAGCCACTGGCTCTTACCAGCCTGATAGAGGCATTTTTCGCCACTTAGAATCATGCACTGTGTGTCCGATCCCTTCCTCCTTAATATGTCCTCTATTACCATCAGGCATTTATGCCTGTTTTTTCTACTTCAGTAACCACTGAGCACCGGCTTCATTAAAACTAATTGAATCGGAAACATGTCTGCCCGAGGAAACATTAACTCTTTCTATAAAGGAAATTTCCGATTTCATATTGTCAATAAGGTCAAAGGACTGAGCCCGTGTGTTCAATACTGATACATGCTTTGCCCATAAACTTCAACTATAGGGCCATTTAACTTGAGATGTGCTATTTATCAGCACTGAGTGTAAGACTCAAACTCTCCTGGTTTCTGGTGATTATATGATATTTGTAAAACAATCACCATTTTTCCAGCAGAAACCAGGTGAATCCCATCTCTAACATAATGCACTGTCAATGTCATTGCATTATTTATTTCTGGTGGTTAACATTATTGAGTCTTGGTACAAGCATTGCATTAATGGTTTTAACTTGACCACACTTGAAACAATAATTTGATAGCATCAGTCAGAAATCAATGTGCAATAACAGAGCATACACAGCTGTTTAATACGAAGTAAATATTTATGAGTGATCTGACTAGGCATCAAGTCCAGTCAATCTTCTTTGAAAGGATCTGTGCAAATGATTAACCTCATTTTACTGGTGCTGTCTGGGCTGGTAATGGCCATTAGAGCTAAGAAGGAGTGAGGCCTTTGATTTTTGGCTCCTCATCATTCACAGCTTGTCGCATCCCTTCATCCTTCATACATGGCTGCTGAATTGATTGTCTGTTTAGTCCTATGAATGATAAAGCTGCTCTGGGCCACAGGCTGAGAGGGACAGACACGGCTCACTTCCATCTATATGCAAGGTGGATTTCTTTTCCTGCCTCGCCACTTGGAAATCAGCTTTTTGCATTATTTATTGGACAATCATCAGCATTTCAATATGGTAAATCAAATAGTCACAGTAATATAACTATAGGCAGTCATATCCAAAGAGCCATCATTCAACTCATTATTCATTCATTTTGTTTAGAGCTACAGTCGGAAGGACTCATGAGGTTCATAAGTTGTGTAATCAACATGTTTGACTGCGGGCTCGCACAGCAGCCTGAACAGAGGGAAAGGTAACATTAAAGGAAGTGATTCTGAGTGTAGACTGAATGCGCTGAATGAATGAAGAGCCGCAGAATTATTGAAAAGTAGTACATAACCAACGACTGCTGACGAGACAGGTGGAATATAACCTCGATGGGAAATGGCAACATGAAAACCAGAGCGTGCTAACATACTGAAAACCTCAGATGAGTTGTTTAAATTACTTTAATTTGACAGAAAGTCAAGTAATAAAGAGCATGTTATGGCATTTTAGTGATAAAGCAATGCATGTGGATCTATTTCAAGTCTTGCTCACAAGCTTTCTAATAAGATTCTCACTCCGTACCTCAAAATAACTTCTAATACTACTCACATAAAATGCAAAGAAAGATAACACTTAACTGTCATTTACTCTAGGCTTAATTTGATCCACTGCGAAAAAGTTGCATGTTGTCTCCGAAACTCATAAATCGCATAGAGATCATCAATGGGCTGCATGTAGTGTTGCACAGAAGTGTGTAGCGAGTGTATTTGTGCTTCTTTTATCATTGTGCTTTTACTGGGTGCTGCAAATATAATTCCAGTAGCAGTTTGAGCAACAGTGAGTTTTCCTCATCGGATGTCTGTCTAACAAGTTCTCATGTAGTGCAAAGGTGAAAGGTCAAGTGCTCTCCCACTACAGGGATCCGATGAGGCAAAGGTCTGGCTTATCTTGGCCTCCCAACATGGTAATTCACACATTAGACCTACAGACTAAATTTAAACACCAAGCCAACACGGCCAACAAGTGGACCTTTCTGTAAAAAAAATAGACCAAACTATATATTCCAGTCAAAAGAAAATATAGTTTTGTTGTTGAGGGAACGGCTCCTGACGTAATGAAACCTACAGCAGAGCTACAGCACTTGCAATCCACCGAGCACCACACACACTGTCAAATTGCATCACAGAATTGGAAGAAAGTGCAGCTGTGCATGCAACTTAATCCACGGTCGTCGGTCGTCACCGTGCGTGTGTGCGTGTGTGCGTGTGTGTGTGTGTGTGTGTGTGGTAGCATCTATTAGTGGTACTGTTAATTGGCAGCAGTGTTCTCAGAAGCCGGGACTCAGTCTCATCATTTGATTCTCACTTTGTGTACAAGCGCTTAGCAACAGGCTCTGTTCTCGGGAAGATGGCCCCTTCACCTGCTGGCTTTGGTTTGTTGTAGCTGAGGACGAGGCAGAACAACTGGAGAATCATTTCTTTTTCTTTCTCCCAGCCCTACTTATGCTGACACGATCATATCCAGCCTTCCGCTGATGTCAAGAGCGGGGAGGAAATTAAGTCATAGGCTCTTAATGAATTTAGACTCAAAGTCCTCCAGCATATATAATCATGCACAAACACTGACAGAAGTATTAGCTACTTGTGTCATGTTTTACTGTGTTGAAATAGACATGTGTAAAAACCTAACTACTTTGAGTCAATAGAGAGAACTTGTGACATTGTAATGCACCCTTTCAGCAGATCTGCTAAATGTCAGCAAACTGGTTCTGAGTGTAATCCCAATTTGCCTTGGAATTAGCACTTTACAGTGACGATCTAATTATTTAGACAATTTATAGCCTGCTGCTAATATCTCTCAAAATAAGATGTTCCCTTCATCTTGATCATGTGATAAATGTGGAATCACTGAGGATAAGTCCCAGACATGCCTCAGAGCCTGGCGTCACTTCTCTCTTCTGAAAGACTAAAGGGGACTAAAGGGTTTGTGACAGCCGCACTGCTTCAGTACGTGCAGGCCAATCACTGCCGTTATATATACATTTCTAAATGACTTTCACTCGTGCAGTTACAGTCTACATGACGCACATTTGATGCGCAGCAACATCTCAAGAGTGACGTGAATTGTACTTTTATGAGGATGATCAGCAAATGGGATTTAATGCTGTTCAGGACTTTTTACCTGAAGTCCGAGGCGCGGAGCCGGACTCCCCGGAGGTTTGTGGGAGGTTGGTGGTAACAGGTATTAAACTACTATAAAGCAACTAAGTTACTTTGCCGGCTCCGCCATAATAATAATAAAAACTTTAAACGGTAGTTTAGAGAAAAATGTGCATGTGTGTTGCACCATCGTATCTTTCGAGTTCACTTATAATCCAAAACTACACCGCATAGTGAAGCGCTGTGACGCTCAATGTAAAGCTGTGCGCAACAGGATTTCACAATAAATGTGTTATTTTCATGAATGCGGTGTAATAGCAGGTTGTATGTAGGTAGTCGGCTTTTTGTGTGGGGAAAAATGTAAATTCTGGTCTGACTCTTCGACAGGGTAAAACAGGTTAACTGCCTCCGTTTACATAATAAACGTGAAGGCAAATGAAGCGCAACGATGGTCTCGTATAAACCTACAAATTAAAATAACATAAAGGTGGACATCACATTTTTAATCCTTTTACTATTAGACAACAAGGAAAGTCTATCCAGAAAAACAACTTTAAACCTTTATTTGCATTAACTCTCGCACCAGCAAAGAGCATCCAGAGGAACACATAAGGGATCATAATAAAATCCGATGTTCTTTATGAAATTGTTCGCTAGAAATGTGACTTTATTTGGGATTCAAGCAAAAGATTAAGACTTCTTTATTTAATCCGTTGTATATTGTTCCTTTGTCAAATACAAATAGACATTAGAGAATGAAACGAGGTTTTAACAGCCTGTGATGTGTTAATAAAAGCGTCTTTTTCACATTTCAAATATAGGAAATATAGACACCCATGCTGGAGAAAACTTTAAGGTGTTACCCAAATTAGAAGTGCATTAAAATGAAACTTTGATGACTGAAATATTCACTAAGTTTAGGTTTAAATAACACTATTAGAATGGTCAAATAATAAATATGTGCAACATATTTTTGTCTAAACAAAATAGAGAATTTAAACTTAAGATGAAACGGGAATGGGCCTGCACATTATTTACCACATGCTTTAAACGCAACAACTTACTTTTTAAACTAAAATAGGCCTACACAATTTCACATTTAGTTAAAGGAAGATGTTAAAAGAAATAACCGAATCAAATGTTAGATTTTTCGCAAATAGGCCTGTAAGCGCTGCTTACAACAGATAAGGAAATTACAACAAGTTTAAACTCCAAGATTATATTCTCTCTCTCTCTCGTGCTAAAGTAGCTCCATCCGATCAGAAATGTCTTAATTTAAAAAATACATTAATTTCAGAGAAATTATTTAGCAAAGAATTGATTTAAAAGTTTTATTTGTAAACATTAAATATTTCTTTCTCTCTAAAGTTTTTTGAATTCGTCACCAAATGCGTTACAGAAGTTGTAAGTACATCATGATGTCAAAGATGTGGGCCTATATCACACACTCATGAACCTCTTGATATAAGATGGGAGTTTTTCATTTCCAAAACGTGTTAAATCATAACTACCTTGACGTTTATAAGACATAAAACATAGACAACGTGCTCAGCATGAACTTGGATGGGTTGAAATCGTTTAAATTGCACCATGCTTAGTGTAGCTCTTGGCAATAGAAATAATAAATATATAGAAACGTTTATATTCAACAGCAACAATACTTACAGCACATACAAACAAGGAATGTCTGACAGTTTTACAAACACCATGGGTCCCTCATTTTCTATACAGATGAGATATTTTTCCACATATGCGTCATACATAAAAGGAGTGCCATAACTACGAATCTGTATCAAATCTAGCAGACTACATAGTGTCCGGTATATATTATATATAGACATCACCTCAGCAAGTGCCTATAAAAGAAAAGGAAAAGGAAAAAAAAAGGAAAACTATAACATGCGTTGTCTTTTCTGGATACTTTTGGGGATCCTGTCAGAAACACATAGGCACGAGTCAGAAAAGAAAAGAAAATCAAATATTTTCATTATAACAAACTTTGTACACGTGTTATAAACCGATGCATTGGAGGCATCACATATTCTATCGTAATATACAGTGTGTGTGTGTGTGTGTGTGTGTGTGTGTGTGTGTGTGTGTGTGTGTGCGTGTGTGCGTGGGAGTGTGTGTTCTTATGGTTTCATATATATAAATGGAATATATTACATACGAGTATGTTGAATCAGTAGAGCCGATGTTAAATAAATAAACAGTAAGTGATTGTAAAACTGGATTAACTTTGTTGACAACTTGTCCACCGGAGAGAAATTCCCCGTGATGATTCACTCGTTTGGCGATAAAATAATTAAAAGGCCTACACAGCAATTAAACTCTCTCTCTCTCATCCTCGTGTTATTCTTTTTTTCATGGATCTCATAATAGGGTACTTTTGTTCTATAAGCCTACGGAGCTTGCAAATATTCAGAAATAATATCGTTAGAAATCTGTCAAGTCTGACTCAGTCAAGTCTTTTGGAAGTTCTTTGAGGTCTCGCAGTCGAGTCAGACTTAGAAAGGTAAGGTGTCGAGGAAAAGTTTGTCAATTATTGCTGGCGGAGGGACTAGGTCTTCTAGTTTTAGGTAAAAGATACGCTGCAGACCTTGTGTACATAGTGTGCGCAGTTCAGGGAGCTTTCCCAAGAGTTTTGACAAGTAGTTGGGACGATTCAATCCACCGCCATTGAATGTCACTTGATCTTTGAGGCAGTTGACTATCTTGTTTTGGAGATCTTCGACTCTCTTGGGTTCCTTAAGCCCGTGTCGCTCTAAAATACAGAAGGAAAAAAGAACAGAGATTAATTATTTCCGATGCAATAACTTCCTCCGTTTTGCATGTATTGTATAAAACAGGCATAGTTTCCAAATGAGCGGTCGTTTCCAGAGGAGTAGCCGCCTTTACGCACCTGTTACCATGGCCAGAGCTGCGATGCAGGAGAAAGCTGAGATGTCTATGTTCATGCTCTGCAAATTCGAAGAAAAGTCCACGATAGCGTCCACCCACTCTCCAAATCCGCGGACGCACTGTAGCCTGTGTAACACCACTCCATTGCAAAAAATAAGTTTGCCTTCCACTGGGTTGGACCTGCAATTAATCAGAAAAATACCATTAATTACGCTTGGCAATAAATGGGAATTTAAGAGCCTTCTCATTATTGGGCAGCTAATAAAACTCAAAGCAATGAAGCTTGAAGGAGGAGCTGATGATTATCTAAAGCCGAGATTGTTTTGTTTAATAATTACGCGGTTTACCTGTACGCCAGCCGCAGGACAAAAAGTTCAAGGAAGGCGGATTCAAAGAGGAGGTCTTGATCTTGCTTCGGTAGATCAGAAAATCCGGGAATCTTCTCCGCCCAACCCCGGATGATCTCCATGGAGCCCGTCAGGAGATCGTAGAACTGCTGGATGTGCTGAGTGTTGTCTCCAGTCATTTGGTAGTCAGGGTTAGCCTGGAACTGGAATTTAATTTAAACAGCGCCTTAATGAGGTCCTTTAAAATATATAATCCGTGAAATTGCAAATGCCAATTTCCAAGAGGGAGAGGGTGCTTTTTCACTATTAAATTCATGTCTTCTTTTTATTAAGTTCTCTATTTCAACACAATTTACTTAGGATGGAAACATTTGCCACATTAAAAGCCTGACAAAGTTAAGAATTCAGCGATGTATTACAGAAAACTTTCAAGGCAGTAAATTGTTACTTAAAAGCAGGACTAAATGAAATATAAAGTCCGCCAATCTTGCTGCTCCTTCTGTTTTCATCCGGAGTAATAGTTGTCAACTTGTTTTCTTTCTAAGTGGTGTGTGTGTTTTATTTCTGTGGTTGTGGTACTTTACTCACCCTGGAGTAGTCCAAAGCAGACATGGAGGGGTTGGAGTCCACATGGGCCCTAACAAGTGCGCTTATGAGGCTCACCGGCGGCGAAGGTGGGGAGGGCTCCTGTGGACTTTTGGGTTTGGATGGGAGGCGTCCTCTCCGACCTTTCAGATTATCCGTTCGGACTACTGCATTGGAAGAAATATATGACAAATAAATCATTAACACGCACTCCTGTTGCTGTGCAGAATTACTTAAATGTGGCTTAAATAACAATCCAACACTATTACGCACGTGTTCCCCCAGTGTATCAGTGGGGAAATAGAAATTACTGGTCTAAAATAATTTAATGAATGGCCTAAACATACCTTCTCTCACCATTCCGACGACCATGCACTTCTGGAAACGGCAGAACTGGCAACGATTTCTTCGGCGTTTATCAACAGGACAGTTTTTATTTGCTAAACACACGTATTTTGCATTTTTCTGAACGGTGCGCTGGAAAGAGAGAAAAACATAATGTCACTCTACAGGCCTATTTTCATGGCTATATACTGTACCATACAGAATACGGTATGTGGATTAATGTGATATAGTGTAAAAAGGAAAAGATGAAAACGATATAATATCTGTCTCATCTCCTGTTTGGGACTGCGCTGTGTGAACCAACAAGAGGGAATAGACCGTCAGCAAATACACATTCGTGGTCTTTCATATTTTACTTATTCCTTTGAGATCAACTATGTGTGGATAGATATGCTTGTCATGTAACGTTATTTTACGCACGAACTTTAAAGGTGCTGCTTGATACTATTTAGTGTGGGCCGCATTGGAAATCAAATTTTAAATACATGTTTAGGATGTGTTTTTTGTTTTTTTAATTGGGCCTATTAAAACTCACTGGTGCCTTGAATAATAAGGAACACACAGCATATATTCCATGTAATAACAGTAACACTGATTCATGGTTGCTGTCACGTCAGCCCACCTTGAAAAATCCTTTGCAGCCCTCGCAGGTTCTCACTCCATAATGCTGGCAGGCTGCGTTGTCCCCACATACCGCACACAGACCCTCGTTTGACGGAGATCCTCGGGACGGGGGCGATGGCACTTGGCTGTCCACCAGCTGGTGCCCGTGGCCGAGCTGTAGGGAGTGAGGAAAAGCCAGACCAGCCTGTTTCCGTAGGGCGCTGGGCACCCCATAGCTCTGACCGTCAAGGCCACGGTGCACCCCGGGGTTGTCGTGGTTCATGGAGACGTGTAGCGGCCCGTCGAACCGCATCTGACAGCTGGAAACAGGGGTACCGGGCGGGGACTGCTTGAAGGAGAAGAGCGAAAGCCTTGACACCGGATTCTTGCGCTGGTCCATCATATGAGACGTGGCCGCTACATAGTTCTGGTGGAAACTGTGGAGGGAGCCAGGGTCCTCCCACATGTGATTAGGCTGAACCTGGAAGTTTGGTGTACTTGGGGCATGGGGCGAGGAGGGTTTGAAATACATTGGCCCAGAGTGAGCCATCATTTCCTCCGACTGAGGTGGCAGGTGGCTCTGCTGATGGTAGTTGTGCATCTGGACGTCCTCCACCTTGATAGAGGACTGCTCTCCAGAGTGGGGCATCTGATACAGACAGGGCGGTTTAACGTCGTAACTGGTGTTATAGTTGTCCATGAATGTACTGAAACTTGGGAGAGAAGTAGTAGCTGCGATCTCAGTGTTGGTCAAGTCCATGCTAAACTTCACAAACTCAGGTGTTAAGAAGTCGCAGCTGTATTCTCCGGCGGTGTGGTAGCTGTAGCTCTGTGAAGCAGGACTAGCTCCTTGAGGTGATGATCCATACTGAGCCTGAACGCAGGGCATGGCTGGAAACCAAACCGGTAGAAACAAATCAGAATTTCTCAAATAAATGTCCAAACCGTGAAGAAAGTTGTACAGTTTAGTCTATCTATTAAATATACATTTACTCTAAACGGAAGAAAAAAAACGTTATTGAGTACTTTCAGAATACAATACCATTAAAAACAATAATAACATCTGTATTTGTATTGTATTTGTATTGTAAATAATTTTCAATATCCTACCTCAAGTGTTCTGACAGTTTTTCGGTGATACTTGGAATGGGTATTGTCAGGAGTTGTATGGGTGTCAGGATTCAAGAAAGCGGCACTGTTCTGGATCTTCCCCTAATAAAACACATCACTTTGACATTTACTACATTATAGAATACAACAAATATCTAAAAATGACCACGAGATCCCAGTTAGAGACAGGTTTAACCTATGCGCACAATTTGCAAAATAATTCTAACACACAGCGCTTTGGAAAATGTAATAAAAAAATAAAACTTTAGAAGGATACCGACATAATAAGTGCATACAGACATACACTGCGTAAGTTGTCTTCTTCTTTTCTTATTATAAAGTACGCGGCTGTAAGTGATTTTACACACCAACTTCGCGCACTTGACATTAGTGACAACTTGTATAGAAAGCAGAAACAATCTCGTGAAATATCAGCAACACCCGCAGATCTGCACAGTCCGAGTCAGTTTTGTATCATTTCAGTTTAACAGTGAAAACACACTAAAAAGGGACTCAAAATGTTCGGAGAAGGCGGTGCAAGTAAAGCGCAGGACACAGATTATGTTGCAAAAAAGAGAGAGATGAGTAAAAACTTACCTCACATCAGGATCGTGGCTTTCAATCCATGCGATAAGCATGCAGGGGTTATTCATCAATTTCTGTAAAAGCTCCAAATCATGAGCGGCGGTACCCAACAATGCCAGGCAGACAAACCGTGTGACTCCGAGCACTGACAGCGACACAAGCTTCGACTACCCAGTCTGGCCAATGTGGCTTTGTTTATGTGAGCTCTGGATACCGTAGCCCACGTGTTTCACAGCGCGACGTCATCGGCGTCGACATAGACATGGACCAATCCGCTTGGGAACTTTCTCAAGCCCCAATTTTTCTGGCGAGTATGTTTATCTTGTGGTATGTGTTCTATGTTCCTTCCCACATGGACATTAGCAGAGATGTAGTGGAGGGTAAACCCTTCTGTGCTCAAATCAGACACTTTTGTGTTTACAGAGGACTTAAGTCAGGCTTGTTTTCGGCTGACATTAATCTTTGTGCTGTGGTTTCTTTTGTATTTATCATAGGTCTGCTAAGTAAATGAGACAGTTTATGATGAGCTGGTAGATTCTGCATATTTGATTAACCGTTTTTAGTATGCATGTTATTCTCCATTACATCAACACACAGGACTATTATTGTTTATAAGGGGAGACAATACATTTAATATCATGCATGATACAATAAAGATGAACTTCTAGGTTGCAGCAGGCCAAAATGTAAAGGTCCATGTTTATAATCGGGTATTAAAACAGCTCACATGTCCCTACTGACTTGAGTTTATTCACTGCCTGATAGTTGTTATTTTATTGTAAAATTGAGAGGAGTGTACATTGGCACACAGGCACAGTTATGTCACAATGTGGCTGACACGCCAGACTCACTACACTTGTAAGAAATAGGCCTAATGAAGCGAGGGTCAATATTATTCTTCGTTATCTTCTGACAGGATTTCTCTATTTCAATTGTGTTCCAAATTTAGACCTCAGATGGGGTGGGGTTTGCGGGGTGGGCTGCCTATTCATAGAGCTGGTATATTGCATGTGAGCTGCTGTAGGAGGAGGGGGGGGGGGGGTAATTAGTGGGCCTGTAGCCAGTTGTCATGGGGGAACCAATTTAGTCCCCAGAGAGGGAAACGTGATAGGAGCAGGCAGAATGGAGAGTGACGCAGAAAAACGCTCAAGTTGACGCAGTCACCAAAATAATCTTTTGGCTTTATTGTTCTGCAGCGATGGAATAACTGATCTCAGTGCAATCTTACTCCAACACCTTGTTGCCAATCAAGTTGGCCTACATTTTTCTACTTGCATATTAGCCTGGGCAGCAAGCCAAGGCGAGGAGGGAGTGTGCATATAGGGTGCAACAAGATGTGTAGAGATGTACATAAATGCAGCCAGCATCACATAGCACGCAGCATCGTGTGTTATTTCTCGTGGATTGATGCTTTATTATACGAGCCACAGAACAACCATCAGTCTCAGAGCAGTTTTTAGTGTGGCCTGTACTCACTCAGTGCACACAAGGACAGAGTGTGCAAGGAGGGGGAAGGGGAGGGGGGCTGTATATCATGGTTACACTCACCTCTAGAGGACACTATTGTTCACCAGCCATACATCAACCAGCTCCTGTTTCTTACAATTAACCTTTTAATTAACCTAACCCCATTAAGGCTGTGTGGTCACACCCAGTCATTTTCAGGTGGGCTAGATGGCAGAATTTGTAAATGACACATTTTCCACACTGCACTGTGAATATTCAGAAGATGAATAAAGGAGTAAAAGTTATGGTGGGCTTTTGTGCCTCCTCCTTGCCTTCATGCGTATTAGACCACCTTTCACTTGACACAGGAGGAGTTTGTCACCACAAAACCTTTCACTGTATGCTAGAATCTACTGGCCACATAAATGTATGTCTGTACAGTATTGACAGGTCAGGACGCTGCATGGTCACATTGTGCTTCTGTTATCCATTTACCATTTAGCATTTGGAATGAAAACACACTTAGCAGTTTAATTGGCCATTTTACTGAAGAATGATTAACCTCCCGTTTATATACACACTTAATTGACAGTCATTTGAAAGCGAGGAGTTAGTTTTAATCACACAGAAGTTATTTTCTTGAGATTATATTTTTAACTTTGTATGAAGAAATGTCTACTGACATTACCAGTTTTAGTGTGTGGGCGCGCAACTGTGTGCGTGTGTGGGAGAGAGAGAGAGAGAGAGAGAGAGAGAGAGAGAGAGAGAGAGAGAGAGAGAGAGAGAGAGAGAGAGAGAGAGAGAGAGAGAGATATGCATCTTTTTTTCTCTGGATTACAGACCGTCGAAGCTCAGTTATTAATTTCTCTGCAGGTACGAACCGCAATTAAGCAGGAAATGCACTTTATTAGTGGACAAGATTCTGTCGTCGTCTCGTGCTCGCTTGATGCGTATGGATCCCCATTTACAGTCAGACATGCAGCTGTCCGCTGCCCGAAAACAGCAAAGTGAGCAGTGATCAACACCCGATTGTCTGAAGTATTAACTTCCGAGTCCAGACGGTTTTCATTCGCTGCAACACAGCGCGGCTCCAGTTTACGGCAGTACTTTACACGTCACTTCGCAAGTGCTGCACCATCAGCAATATATTTACTCAAGTAATCAATTTACCTTTGTTTGTTACTTTTACTGAAGTTTTAAAATGTTCTGCTACGTTACACTTCCACTCCCCTACATTTCAGAGGCTAATACTGTGCTTTTTACTCAATTCAATAAGTACTAGTTACTTTTTGTATTAAGATTATACATGACATCAAAGTATTATGATTTGTTACAGATTAATCAGCCAACCAGTATATACACTTGTTAAAATTAGCCTCACCCTGATTATCCAACATTATGATACTATAATATCATAGTTCTAACAGACACCTATCGGCTGCACGATGAGTACTTGTACGTTTAATGTTTTAAGTTTGCTTGCTAATACTTCTGTACTTTTACTTCAGTAAGAAGTAATGGAGTATTTGTCTTACTACAAATATTACTTATTACTTCCTCCTCTGTTAAAGTGTAAGCAGCACATTAATGTTGTTGCCGGTCCTCGTAGTGCAATAACTTGGAATGTTTTCATACTGCTGGTTTAATCTACGCATTTCTTCATATGCAGTATTTCAGCTCATCACATGTTTTACATGCCATATCTAACCTGTGAAATAACTTGTAGCGTAACAACAGTTCATCTCTATGAAGTGTAGAGGAAAGTAGAAAGTTGTAGAAAATTCTGTGAAGCCTCACCCTCAAAATTGCATTTAGGCACAATACTTTACAAACGTATGAAAATAATTAAGAAAAGTGAGAAATTGTATCTCACTAATGAGCTTTTCACGTCTGTTGATTTCATAATCACTGATTGAGCCACTGAAACTGGTTAAAAACAAGGAGGGAGTTGCTCCACTCATTTACACTCACTTAAATGAAACCCAGGTAGTTTGCAAAATCTGCTAGTCTCTCGCACAAACCTCATTTCATTTCTAAGCACCAGCAGGTATCAAACTTTCTGAGAATTGAACAGCCCGACCCTGAAGGCATCCCTTTGCTCAGTGTCTTCTTTCCATTTCTAGATTCCCACTTTACAAGCTTAAATGTCTACTTAATATGCTTTAATGCCTGCTCTTTAGAGCCAGGGAGCACTTCATCACTTTTATACACCTTTATATAACACACTGTTAACTAGCAATGCCTTATGGAACAGCTTGTCTTGCAGCTGGAAGGCGCCTCCATGGCATGATGGAGGTACCTGTTCACCATTCACAATGAGACAGTAAAATGGGAATAGAGGCCTCTGCATACTGCTGCTGTCTATATCAGTCAACGATGAATATTCATGAATCACAGTGTCATGACATGCTCTGTAATTGGCAGCAACATTAGTAATGACACTGCTGGTATCAAGTCCCTGCATATTCATGTCGTGGGGCAATATTTCCTTGTGGTGCTGTTTTTTTCCCCCCTCTCCTCCTGAAAGTGAAAATGTATTCTGAAGCTGCAGGTGTCCCTGGTGCCACAATCAATTGCTGGCTGGATTGTGCCCCAGTGAAAATCAGACAAACCATTAGTTTCTTTGTCAATCTCTTTGATTAATAATATATCTGAATTATAAAAGGTTGAGAGGACTCTAAATAGTGTAACGTGAATCTCTTTGTAATAGTTATGAATGCGGGCCTTCGGGACTCCTACCATGTCATTGCCACTGGCTATTGGGCATTAAAAAGATCACTGGTAAAATGTATTGATGACTTTGGCCTAAAAAATAGCACAGCAAAATTATTGAATCATTCTGGTTACGTGAGGAATGAGCTTCTGCCCTCTAATGATGCTACACACACTTTATCTCTTATGCAGGTTGTTTGAGGTGTGAGTAGATTTAGCAGCTTGCACTGACAGCAGCCTGCTCATCGTGGTTACACGCTGATAGTGGGCTCGCTGTGGCAGAATTCTTTTTGTGCTGGAATTTGCTGCGGCTCCATTTCGGCCCCACTAAAGTGTCCTAGAATGGGTGATGAGGGAATTGGATAAAGCTTTGCGTAAGCTTCAAGGCTTTCTCCTCTAAGCAGCTGTATGGGAGGATTTCTCTCCTTGTGGCTTCAGTTTAGTGCAGTGCACCATTAAAACTGTGGTGTAAGGAGGCAGACCTGGTTCCAGACCAGTAGAAGGATCAGTATTGAGATGCTCACATTGTTTACAACAAAGTAAACTTTATAGGTACAGCACTAGTCTTGTTTCCAGAAGTGGAAGAAGTATTCAGATCCTAAATTAAGTAAAAAAAACTCCAATACAACAATATATTGCAAGTGAAAGTCCTGCAATCCAAAGTTCAAATGATAACCAGTGAAATGTACGTGAAGTATCAAAGTAAACGTACTGATTCTGCAGTATAATGGCCAGGTTATTTGATATATTATATATAACATTATGAGATTGCTAATACATATGCATCAGTTTGTATGTAGTATTTTACTTTTGTAGCTGATCAAGATGGAGTTGTTTTTAACTACTTTATATAAAGTTAAGTATTTTTCTTTCTTGCAAAGAAAGATGAAAAAAATAAGTTTATAAGTTTCTTTTTATAACGCCGCAATAACTTTATTTTTTTGGGTTTTCTCTTGTTCTGCATTTTTTGAGAAACACTAGATGGTTTGAACTCTTTAGGTCCCATAAAGTTATTTAAATGAAACTATCTGAACATTTTAGACGGGGAATATCTCGTTGGTGGAAATGCTAACAACTCAGACATCTGAAAAATGACAAGAAGCCCCAACTGGACACTATTTGTGTCAAAAAGGTTGGAAACCACAAATTGAATCTTTAACAATACATTGCATTTTATTATCGTAACCTGCAACATCTTAACTTGAAAGGTTATTATTGCTGTAAAATAAATGTGAAGCACAACTCTGAGTTGTAGTGGAGTAAGTATAAAGTAACATAAGGTACAGTATTTGAGTAAATATACTTAGTTACTTTCCACCACGTCATGCGTCCTTAATAAAGGCCTGCAAACTAAAAAGATAAGATCCATATATTGTGAATGCCACTGAACTGCTGTATGCAGTTTGTTCCAGCAATGGATTACACTGCAATCTTTGTTGTTCTTTTCCCTCTTGTTTCCTGTTGATCACCAACTGAGCTGTATATGTGCATCACAGGAGGAGGCAGTAATGGGAACTGCTGTCAGTGCTAGAGGAGCCTTGTTTGCATTTTATAGTCTTACTCAGCTGGCAGAATACAAGAGAAAACAGGTGAGATTCCCTCAAGTGTTGCAGAGCAATGCTGAGTGTCTCATTAATATATTTAGTGGGCTTCAGATTACATCTCTTGAAAAAAAAAAAAAGATTAAAAAGTGGGCTCATGTTAGATGATGCTTGTAACAATTTCATATATCAGAGTTCATAAATGGCATAAATAATAAGGAGCTTCTCGGGGACACATTTCTCTTTCCTGCCTGTTCACTGTTCTAACAGATGGTAGAAATGGTGCCTCTGTACTGTAATGTGTACATAACGAACAACTGCTGTGAACTCGAGGATGGCTGTCATTTTTCTTTTTCTGTTTTGCTTATTTTAGATAATCCTGTGCCATCATCTTCTTTACTAAGTACACGTGTTGCAATTAGTCAAGTTTGCTTGTTAACATGTCTCAGTGCCGTTCGTCTGCGTGCCACATGCAGATTTTATGATTAATCTAGAAAGACAATATTTTGAAATGTAATTGGGAGTGGAATATAAATAAGCATGTGATGTATTGTTTTTTTATTGCTTGATGGTGTCTGACAGCTTTGTCACAGAAAATGCATGGCTTCTTTTTTCCTAAATCCATCATAAGGAATATAAAGACATATGCATAATAATGAAACACATTTATTAATGTGTACTGTCCCCTGGAGTCACATGACAATGAAATTGATGACTTGGTTTTCTTTTGCATGGATGCTGTAGGCCCGTGTGTCACACGTGGAGGCGGCTGAACAGGTAACGTGCACATTGATGAGCTCAGAGTTCAGAGTGGCCTTACGAAGGTCTCACAGGAGGTTGATGGCTTCATCGATGGAGGAGGAGCCGCTGACTCAGGTTAGATGCACTCACTGGGAGGAAGTTGCTTTTGTCCTCTGGTTTAAAAAAAGAAAGAAAGAAAAAGCTTTGAGTTATGTACTGCTCTTCCAAGCAGCAGGCTTTTTTGTTTGTTTGAGTCCACCGGTTGTTTGTGGAACCGTAATCGTTTAAGCTTTTTTGATTTACACTGTAGATTGTTCAAGCTTGTATAGAGAATAGAAGCAAACATGTTTCTGTAACCTCTTAAATGATAAGTCTGGGATATAAGATATTCCATATTGTTCTTATTGTCAACAAAACAGCAACACATTGATCTCACTCACTGATATCTTACTCCTCTTTATATTCAACAGTAATACAATTATACAATACAAGGAGCTACATTTAATGAATGCTACACAACAACAACAACAACAACAACAATAACAACAACAGCAGGCACAACCTAGTACATTTACAAAATATGGTTTGTGTGTACTTATTCAGCTATATGTGTTATCCCTATGCGTATCACTCTTAACCTTTCTTATTTCAGGTATATTGCTAATTTGACCTTTCAAAGTCATCAAGAGTTCCTCTTAACACATATTATCGTCTTTCCAAGGGCAAAATGAACGTACGTTTTTCCTACCGCGCTAACATTTCAGGAGGCTCTTCGTCTAAACATTTCTGTAATATTGAAAGGTGTGCCGCATGGATTTAAAGGCATATGTATCCCAAATTATTTCATAATCTCGTTTTGGACTGAAATTACAATTTTATGGTGCGACCACATGAAATGACTATATGTGCCACAGCTATTTTTACATTTCAGACTAAATGGAGAACACATACGGTCATTTTTACATTGAATAGCTTGGGTTACATATTGTCTGCAAATAATCTTGTGTTGGGTCTCATAGGATTTGTTAGAACATGTATTTATTTTCTTTTTTTATATAATATCTTCACAGACCTCGATTGTTATCCGAATGGAAAACACATCAATGAGCTACACTGTTACACTGGATGACATGTTCTTCATTACAATGAACATGGGAACACATAGACCTTCCTGCTGCTGTTCATTCTCATTAGAGCACCTAATGTGTATTAACATAGCTGAAAATAGTCCCCCAACAAATGCATTAATTACTCCTTTTTCCATAACATTTGCTAAAAAGTACAGCTGTTTTAGGAAATGTCCAATCATTAATGAGTCCCAAAGACATGGTAAAGGAAAGTATTGAGAGACAAACTAACATGTTGTTGTTTTCGACTAAAACGAGTCATCTAGTTTACTGGGAATGTCTTCGGGTTTCATGAGAAAACAAACTGATAATTCCCTACGGCACCAGTGCCATCGTGTTTTTGGAGCGGCTTTTTGAGTGGAACTTTCATGGCACGCTCTTCTCCAGCCTCTGCTTGCAACCACAAATGGGCATTCTCCATCCTGATGTTGCATAACCTCCTTGCCATTGTGATGGAGTTGCTTCCAAGCCGTCTCTCTGGGGCTTGATCTGTAAGGCGCTTCGCATGTCTGCTATGAAGTCTAGAGCAGCAGCATGTTTAGACTAGAAGGATTTCTCTCCTTTACAAGTCCATGGGCTTTAGTCCAATCGAGGAAAAAAAAAAAAGAAGAGATAACTCCTTTGTTCTCTTCAAATGAGTGAAGCATCCTCTTGTGGTTACCATTACATACCAAATCAATTATCTATGCCGCGGGTAGAAGGCATCTTTAATGTGCATTGCCCCTTTATTTACTCGGGTTGTCTAATGGCAGTGTAGAGGGGGTTTTCAAACCCTTTCTTCTAATCCTCAGTTATTCTTCCTTTCTTCTTTTCAAAACTGGGGTTTACAGACCATCCGGGACAGCAAAGAAGCTTCTAATAGGCAAAGCAAAGAGCTATTGCACTGTTAGAAATGTTGTGAAAGTCGTATGATTTCCCACAAATAGATGTGTACAAATTGTTCAAAAGAAAAACGATGTTTCCTACATTTCTTTTCTATGTTTGGTGGTTTCTATAACTGTGATCTCAGAACATGCAGTTCTTTTTTGAGGCTGTCATGCTGGTGGAAATGATTGTTGTTTTTAACCAATGGAATATGTATGGCCTCACAATATTGTTCTCGTCATGAATATTACAGTGAAAAGTTGTGCATATGTGAATAGCATCTTGATCCATTCTAAAGATTTGGGACAATAAGTGTCCAAATGTTGATGTGTTTCCTTGGCTCCCATTGTCAGATCTCAAAACTGCCCTTGTGCGGGGAGACAATTTCTCATCAGGCACCAGCAGCCGGAGCACCAAGCTCATTCACAGAGGAGTCCGATATCTACAGAAAGCCATCATGAAATTGGATTACAAACAGGTAAATGCTTCATTTTTTCTCCGCAGCTGACACTTATCCGCAGAATTCCTGGTCCCTCTGGTCATATTGCTTTATTTACCCTCCCATGTTCATTTTTCATTCACGGGAAGCTGTGACATGTTTTTCCTTGAATGACTGCCTGCCTGGAATTTTCGGGAAGTTGTTTTAAAGAATTCCTACAACTTAGCAGACCTCTGCTGTTATCAAATTGTGACTTAATTCATAAAATTATCTCTCAGTAATAGGTGTAATGAAGCCTATAAGTCCTCATTTGTCTGTGAATTGTTTAAGGCGAGTCACCCAGGTTCAAACTGAAATGTCACCATTTTCTGTTACATTTCACAGTATATGAGAAATCTCATTATTCTCAGCTTGTGTTTTCTTTAGGAGCCTTATTTTGCTATCTGTATGAACATACGAGGGTCCTGGAGGTGAGCAGCAGAGGAGACCAATTAGTGTGATTGCAGGAAATGCAACTGCCTAGTCAGCAGCTCGACAGTAAAATGTAGACTGTGCTACATATCTTGGATGAAACAGAGGGCAAATTAAAGCAACAGCTTGTGGGACCAGGAATTTAAGACTTCTAGTCACAAATAATATTTACCCTCGAAACCTAAAATCTAATTCAGGTCTCAAAATCCACTGAAAACTAACAAAAGGGTGGGAAATTAAAATGTGGTTCATTAATAGAGAAATAAAATGTTCTGTAACCAGTAGGACAAGGTAAACTGTAATAGGTCATTGCTGTCATTCAAATAGGCGCACAGATTATGTTTATTT
Source organism: Cottoperca gobio (assembly GCF_900634415.1). Lineage (NCBI taxonomy): Eukaryota > Metazoa > Chordata > Actinopteri > Perciformes > Bovichtidae > Cottoperca > Cottoperca gobio. Next base: position 14,407,698 of record NC_041375.1, on the reverse strand, counting down.
AATTTGTTAAAAGTCTAGCTAAAGGCTGAATTAAAGTTGGAATTAAAATAAGAGCTAAAATAATTAGTTGATTTAAGTCTTTTTGTAAAAAATGACTAAAATTCAATTGTTCCAGCTTCTCAGATGTGAATTATTGGTGATTTTCTTCGTCTTCTATTATAGTGAATTAAATATCTTTAGTTTTTGTACAATTGTTTGTCAAAAAAGGCATTTGTAGATATTACTTGTACTCTGGGGAACTGTCATGGGCATTTTTCACCGTCATGGAATGATCAAGAAAACAATCATTCAGTTATTCAATTATAAATAATCATTAGTTCAGCCTGTATAAGAATCTATTTTAAATATTTTACTTTATGACTCTCCTCTCCGTGTCTAGTCTAGCTGGATGACTATCGCACTTTTCTGTCAGCAGCCCTTTCCATAACGCTTCAGGAGTACAAGTAAAACCTCATCTCACAATTCTCTGATCATTTTTCACCTCATATACCTGAAAGTGCAGTAAACCTTTCCCTTGATAAAGGCATGGAGTTGGGAAGATGGAGAAGTTCAGACGAATGGTAGTAAACTTTACAATCACCTTTGGGCTGAGAGGCCCATTCAAGTGTAAGGTAAAGGAAGAGTGGTCCATGGCATCTCTGCACCATCTCGCCTTTGCTCTCTCAGACTTGGGTGAACTCAGGGGCCTTGATTTGATTTGTGCAGCCTTGAATCATAAGCTTTAATTGCACCTGACATTTAAAGCTTCTCTCTGGTATTTAAAGCAGTGTACAGGTGTGGCTCATTACTGAGAGGGGGATAGGAGATTTTCTGATTTCTCTCTCATTGCTGGGCCATGGCAGCGTCTTAACTCATCATGCTGCCTGTCAGCATCCCAGAACTCCTCCTTCACTCGCACAAAGCCATATCTGACCCAACTATCATCAGTCAAACCAGAGTTCAAGCCTATCATAAAATGAAGTCCTTTATAGTGCTGCAAACACTGTCACAGAGAAGAAAGCTGCAGACAGTATCATGTGGAATAAAACGGTGCGACTCTGTGGAAACATGTGATCCTCAGCACATATTTCCAATACTGCAATGTCGGATTTCCCCTGCAAGTTGGTGGTTCTCTTACCCTTCCATGCTCCTGAAAGACAAGACGGTTAGAGCCAATGTTTATTATGATGCTCAGAGCCCTGAACAGTGTGTAGTGTGCTGTGCACATCACTATGCACCATGAAAGTGTATGAATCACTGCAATGTTAAAAAAAAAATGATTGCACTTATCACAGCTGGAGGCGCCGCTAGCAGCAATCTGACTGCAAATTGGAGAAATCTAAATCTCCGCTGTTATCCGTTTTGTGTGATTGCAAAACTATTTTTTTTTTTTTACAACGTGAACAACAAGTGTGAGGAATACAAGTTTAGTGATTTGACTTTTAGAACAACAGATATTTGGTCTGCAGTGATGAAAGACTTCTCAGAATGTAACACGTGCATGGAGTCAAATGCACTCTCGGTTGTCATTAACAGTTAACACCTAAACATAAACCCTTAAATGAGGTATTATTAAAATAAGAGCAGCACAGACGATATGTCTAGATCACAGTCCGATTGACACCAGGAAGAAAGTATGTAATGTAAATAAATCAAATCAAATGTATTTATATAGCCCAATATCACAAATTATACATTTGTCTCAGTGTGCTTTACAGACTGTACAGGTTATGACACCCTCTGTCCTTAGACCCTCGCATCGCACGAGGAAACACTTCCTAAAAGAAACCCCATAATTAAAGGGGGGAACACAGGTTTTAAATTATTATTTGTCAGTAATCTTAAATTCTAGATCAAACGTTCTAAGTGAAATATCTTGTGTCTCACACAGCCGTGTAATTGCTGTCTATGTGAGCGTAAACAAATTAGAAACAGCATTTTTTTTAAATAGAAAATAGCCAGTAGGCATCGCGTTCCAACCAGTCCCAGGATCCATCTTTCTCCGGGCTATATGTGCCTCGTGTTGGCATCAGAAAAACAAAGCATATGTTGATTGTTAGCCAGGGTGTACATAGCATGTCCTGTTCACTCAAGGTCTCCCTTGTAGCTGCAAACTCCTAACTTTGTTTCTCTAGGCTATCTGTCAGACTTCATTTAGCATTTGAGGATATGTGGATTCCCATGTACTGCAAAAAGGCAACATACTTCTGAGGGAATACGGCCACTATCTGAGCAGTGATCTGTCAACCTTATTCATTTAGCAGAAGTAAGTAGGAGAGGGGGGTATTTTATATGAGCTATTTATATTTGTTTTATAATAGCAGGTTTCTTTTGTACTTCTAGAAAGCAGCAACATCTGTAATGGAAATATGAAAAAATATGCGTAGCTTTATAATATTAATACAATTATAAAAGCAGAATTAGTGCGGAAGGGACAAAGGAATGAAACATTAGACCGCTTACATGTATTTAATTTTTCCTCAAGCTGTCTTTTCCACCCCTTTTTCCATACGCAACTGGGTACATTATGGCAGTGACATTTTCTGTCCTGACCTTCTTTACTGGGGATCGGGCTTTGACTGCTCGGGTTCATCTCCTCAGGATTTTTCAAGCCATCATGGTCAGATAGTTTGAACATGTAGACATCCTTTAGCCTTAGAAAACATAGTCTTTGAAAACATAAAGTTTAGTAAGAAATGACGAACGTCTGTCAAACATAAATCACACAGACAAGAGACCGGAAAAAGTCAAAGTATTCACACACAGCAAAAAACGTCTAAATGTTCTATAGTATTATATATATTATATAGACACAATTCTGGGCCGTAATTAAACTTTTAAGGAAATATTGCTTCTTCTGTTTTATATAGAATTCAGCTGTGCCCTTCTTCTTTGTGCTAGAGGAGTAATTGACAAAAGCATTTGGTATAATAACTTAATTTCCCACTGTACCTGTAACAATTTAATTGGACAAGTCAGCCCAGCCAAGCATCTCTGGCTCTATGACTGGGAGACATGACATTCATTGTCATTATTGTCCCTGTCATTTTGCAGCTTTTTGTCCAGCCACAGAGTTCCTCTCACTCCACTGAGTTTTGTACCTCCAGGAGGGTGGGGAACCAGTGGTGGTGTGAGCCGAGCGGAGGTAGGGGTGGGATGGGAGGGAGTGGAGGGAGGGAAGAGGAGGAGGAGAGAGAGGGGGGGGTCCTGTTCTTCCAGAGAGCTCTGATGCTCATTTAGCTCTACTCTGTCATTCGTCCATTTTGGCTTTTAATTGCTGATGATAATTATCATCATCATTATTGTTATCTTCATCAGCGTGTCAGGTTATTATAGCCGGCGTATGCTGTTCATTCATAAATCCTGGCACCGCGATCCGACTAATCCTTGAATTCCTGACATTTAATGTAGTATTAATGTTCCTGTTCTTTGCCCAGTGCCAATCTCTGACAGGCTCACAACAGAGAGAGCTGTGAATCACTGGGTCAAAGGTCGTCAGGAGGCTCAGCAATCACCAAGGATCAGACACTGCCTACTGGTGCCGAGCCCCTCTCAAGTCTGGGCTGCTTGTGTGTGTGCGTGCTTGTGTATCCATGTGCACACACACCACCGGTGGCATAAGTTTTCTAACCACCTAATATGGTCACATTCACCCTACAGAGATGAAGAAGTGGATTCCATGGTCTTCCTAATACATCATGGCAGGGTGCATACTCTTGTATGTAATTCATTCTAAAATGTGGCCTTTAAATCTGTTGTTTTCTTGTTTTTTTACTTTTTGCTTTCAATTTATTTATTTATTTCTCTTAGTGGGGGAATGGCTTCCAGCATGCCGTAGCATTAAGCCGAGCCCACCAGCTAGCTAGCCTCAAGTCGTTCAAACGTAAAATAAATCAGGGCACAAAGGACCCTGTTCATTCCTGCAAAGTAGCAACATTTTCTCTGGCCAACAATGAGGACTTGAACTTCCCTGGCAATAACAAATAGAAAGAAAGTCACCCGAGACACCAACATTAAAAGTGATTAATCATCTCTATTCTCTCTTTACTTTTGAACCAAGGGATTGTCCAGCAATAAATCTTCAAAGATGTACATAAGAATCACTTCCTAATGAAACCGGGCTTTGTTCATTTGTCACCTTTTAGACCCTTTCATTTGAATTACAAAACTTGTGACCTTGTGACTCAGAATATAGATCTCTGGTATTTTAGAGCTGAAGAGGGATTAATCCATAAATCTTGATATTAGATGTCTCTGTTCATTAAAAGGATTCTTCTAAGCGATCTTCAGCTGGAAAAGGAGATCAGCCGCTGTCAAGAGCTGTTTAGCGTTGAAAGATGTGATTATCAGCAGTGGAAGTGACTGTTCATTGATCATTCAAGGTTTCTTTTGTGGTTTTCTTTTAAAAAATGTCAGTTGTTTGTATTTTTTATATTCCCATTTAGATTTGTAGAATTTGTATGTGTGTTATGTAGGTGGAAGCCAATACAATTGCTTTTTATAAAATATATTAATAGTAACTGAGCATGCTCCTAAGACAAGAATAACATCATCATGTGTTAGACACAAGGCCAAAAGACACACTGTCAAACGACAGGTTCGTCAGCTCCTACCTCTGCACTCTTGGTATATTTAAGGCTTTGATGCGTCTACTCCTTATCCCCGCTTTCCCTGCCTTTTCCCAAGGAGCAGTTCCCCTTCCCGGTGCAGGAGAGGGGAGGGGCGGTCGGGGTGCCCACACTCAGGCCAAAGGGCCACTGTGGCTTTAAGTGTGCTCCTTGTGTGGCCAGAGCAGCCATCGCGCTGATGCAAAGTGACAGGGACAGATGTGACATATCGGTTCCGACACACTTCCATACCACCAGTCACAGGCTCGAGGTGACTCACATCCCCCTGCTCTGGTCCTGTCCCCCCGCTGCAGGACAACACAACGATGCTCGAATGAACCTCGCCATCGCCCTCACTGCTGCCAGGTATGGGGCTGCCATAGCCAATTACACTGAAGTGGTGCACCTACTGAAGAGGGCAGACCCTCAGACGGGGAAGGAGAGGGTCTGTGGAGCGCACTGCAGGGATGGGATCACAGGTAAATCCAACAAAAGCCGCTTCCTTCCTTCATGCCTCTCTCTATTCCCACTCTCTCTAGCCCTCACAACAGGGGCCCTCCCAGCACTTCCTACTCAGTGCTAGTTTGCACATAGTCATTGCACATCTAATGCAGGGGCTTTTAATATTTTATAAGCGTTTTATAGCGCAGAGGGCTGCTTCAGATCTTGTAGGGAGGAACATAAGACGGAATTAGCGTACTCCAAATGGCCTTACTTACCTTTTAAATGTCATGCATAGGGCTGGCTTTAGAAGAATAAAGCAGTTAAGGGTAAAAGATGGTATTCTGAAACATTTCATGAATAACCGAGATTTGAGGATCCCAACACATGACCACCCCCTGATGTTTTAAAAGATGGAAGTGTGCTCTCGGAGGAGATGTCTCACTTTAATAATGTGGAAAAAAAGGCCTCACATAGGGAGGGCTTGGACTGAAAGGATAATAGAAACAGTTTTGCCATCAGTTCTTTTTTCTTTGTCTTTCTTTTTTCCTGGCAAAAATATGAATTTCTGTCTTAGCAACCTCGTCATTCCACTGCTCCTCTTCTTCTCTCTTAGCAGTGGCAGCATCACATGTCAAATTAGAGAGGTAGTCCGTCATTCATCTTGTTGTCAAAACAGATCATTTGCTGTCCTCATGGTATCTTTTGATATGCGTCCCATTATATACTGTAGCTAGTCAACATCAAGCATCACATTAACAAACATTTCCCTTCCACAATTTCAAAAGGCTCCCTCAGTCACTACCACTGAGCTACTCTGTGACACAAAGAGGCAAGAGGGAAATTAGGTATGTCTGTTTCCTATTAATTACAATCCTGGGAAGTCTCCCATGGACACACTCGAGCCACTCTATTACGGAGAGAGGGGGGCGTTCGCTGATAAATTAATAATCCGGCTTGTCACCAGCCACAGATGAATAGCCCCTGGTGATTGATGCTGTTTTCTTTCATAGGGCAGGAATTTGATGTCAGAGCCAAATGTGTTATCAATGCCACGGGACCTTTTACAGACGCGCTGCGGAAAATGGATGATCAGAAGAACCCCGACATCTGTCAGCCCAGTGCTGGGGTGCACATCGTCATCCTGGGCTATTACAGGTAAGTAACGGTGGGCCCCTACATCTCTGTCACTGTCCCCCTGTATCACCTGCTCCTTAGCGCTGCCGTCTCATCAGTTCATTAGCTAGCGCCAGTATAGTCTCCTCAGCCTCTGGCCACAGAAAGGCACTGTCTGGCATCTCTGTTGGTATGGGTGGCTCAGATCAGGTGCTTAGTAGAAAGGAGCACCACCGCTGAGCAGAGTATCATGGCGTCACGTAATCATTTTGTTAATTGTAAGAGAAAATTTACATCTCCTGTGTGTAATTTAGTTGTCCAGCCTGATCAAACATAATTTCCTCTGGTAGAGGTTGCAACTTCATTCTGATTGGATTTCTCTCTGCCTCGGCCAGAACTGGGATTTCTGCTTTCTTGTTGATGCATGTTATTTGTGTTTGCAAGGGAGGAAGGCTACTCCAGTGACCCAGCCTTCCCCCTCAGCTATGCCTGTGTTAAATTGAGTCAGTGCCACGTGCATGTGTTTTAAACAGGACAATATGTGCACCCCGGGTTGAGGCTAGGGGAGCAGCGGCTGGAATTGAATCCAGCTGAATTAATCTCCTGGAAACAGCGCTGACAGGAGCCTGATTATGGGGTGTCCCTTCAACCAGCCCGGCCCGCTCGTGCCCTCCCCTCCCTAGCAGACCAAAGGTTAATGCAGTCTTCTTGTTTGTTCCCTCCCTACCCCTGCTCCCTCCCATGCACATAACACACACACACACCTCCAGTCCCGACAACATCCCGTCATGTCATTCAGTCTTCTTCCTATGAAAGGATGCCCAAACACACCCACACACAGCAAACCTTCCCCGTGGAGGAAGACATCAACTTAATCCTGACTGAAGTCAACAACTACATAACTACTTCAGGCAGGACATAGAAGGTGATTATTACACAAAGTTACCTGATCATGACCTCTATGTTGTCCAGCAGGAGAGTTTTGTTTTTGTTTTTTGTTAAAGAATTTCATATAATCTTAAAATTGTACAGAATTGGAAATGGTCAGTTCTGCTATGGCAGTGTGTCTACGGTCTAACTTACAGTTGACAACGTTGTTGGCGTATGCAGAGTGCTGTGATGCTAAGGTATACCTAGCACAACAATGTCAACATAACATTTGTCCCAGGAAAGAAAAGAAAATGAGTCATCACTGCGCACTTACACTTGCGGCACTATAGCCTGGACGTTTGAGTAAGACCTAATTCATAACAGCCATTTATGATAATAAATATACGTCCAACAATCTCAACAACCCCCCCCCCCCCCCCCCCACATCCACTCACCCACCCTCTCTGATTTACAAATAGCTGATAGAGCAAGCAGCTGACAGAAATAAATGAGCTAATCTGATGGCTGTGTAGGACTTCCACCACATATTAATTCATCAGGAGGCCACAGAGTGCAGACAGATACAAATTCCTGCTTTAATTATGTATGGGAGCTGTGCTGGAAACAGGAGACACCTCCACTACCAAGACTATTTCTCAGAGCAACTTTATGAACCCCTTTGATTCCATCGTTATTTTGTTTTCCTCGAGACATAATACATGTCCCTATTGTTTTCCCCAAACACTCAAGACAAAATAGATTTTCCCCTTTTATAGCAATGCTTTCACATGAGACATTTGATGATGAACAAGTGGAAAAATAACCTTTGCCACATGAAATGATATTGTTTTCGATTTGCAATTTTTATGAGGCCTTCCTGGAGCCTGTTTGATGTATTTTGTTCCCACTTGGAGCCTCAAATGGCCCTTGCCGACTGGCAGACTTATCAAAACCCATGGAGGCTTTATTGAATGAGTGACCAGTATCTAAACAGAATGCAGGACTATTGATTTTGGAGAAGTGGTCTAATTGTTTCTAGTAGACAAGGGCTTGTCCCGATTATTTGATTGATTAGCTTGATACTGGTCTGCCTCCTCATCCTCCTCCCCTGGCCAGTTAATAGCACTGTAATCCCAATACGCCGCTGTATTTCTAATCCATCATCATTATCATGGCTGTACTCAGCACAAGATTAGTCCATGAGGATTTTTTTTTTTGCATTCCTCAATATTAGCTCTGCCTTTCTCTATGCTAAAGGAAAGAAATTGAGAAAAAGTCGGCTGAAACAATCCATTTGAGCTCCTGTGAAGTACAGGGGAGAGATTGTGAGACCGTTATAGACAGTTTGATACACATAAGGGAAAGATAATAAGAGATCTGTGGTGTGAAGTAACTAAGTAAATTGACTCAAGTGCAATTAAAAGGTACGTGTACTTTACTTTATACTTCTTCACTACATTTTAAAGGGAAATATTGTGCTTTTCTACCCCACTACATTTATCTAACAACTGAAGTTACTAAGCTTTTGGGAGTTAGATTTTACATAAATATATTATACACTTGTAAAATACAGTGCATTGTTATAGAACAGAGTTTGCTACTGTATTACTCTTTATACAGTAAGTACAACTAGCAACAAATCAACCACTACAACTACAGCAGTAAAATGCTTCCACATTGATGCTTTAATAACACTCTGATAATGCAATATACAATACTATACCACTACTTTCATTTTGGATACTGTGAATATATTCAAATGTGTCTATTTTGACTGAATTTTGAATGCATGATCTTTATTTAGAGTATTTTTACATTGTTGTGTTCTTTTATTTAAAGAAAGGATCTGAGTGCTTCTTCCATCACCGTTAGAGATATAGAATAAGACTGTAAAATGGTTGTTGGGGATGTGTCACACTGGTTCTCAAGCTTCAGCCTACATCTGCCTTCAGGCAGTGTGGCCGAGGACGGCAGGGTGACATGTGGCGTATGTCTGGGCGAGACCCTGGTAAAAGTCCTGTAGTCACAAAATGAGCAGCAAGAGCCTGAAGCCTGAGAAGAAGAAAAAAAAGAGAAAGGAAGGGGACAGAGGAGAGCGCAGGGGATATAAGTGTGAAGTGATGGAGCGAGAAGCCGTGAGTGGCGGAGTCCACGCGGTCTCTGTCCTTGCCTGTGGTAGTGCCCGGGCCACGGTCTTCACTCATTTGTCTAAGAACGTGGAAGGAAGGGGATGGGGGAGTGTGAAGAAGGGTCATACCAGAGGGGTTTGTCACATTGTGTGGAGGTGACACCTCAGAAGACCTACTGGCCCCCACAGTGGACAGCCAGTGTCTTCCCCAGTCCTCCCCTTAAGGGAGATGGGTCTCCATGGCTTCTCACAGTCGCACCAGAGTCTCTGCATGTCTAGCAGCAGATCTCTACTCCACTCTACTCAGTTTGGCTCTACTTGACTCTCCACTGACTGGACTGGCGTGTTTAAAGACTCTCTTTGTTCAGTTCCTGCAGCCTGAAGTGGACTCTCTTTTCTGTTTTTGTGGTGAAATCTTTCCACACCACACAACAGTCCCATTCCCAAACCATGAGTCAGGCGAAACAAAGGAGGCATCAGTGTCGCTCACTCTGCCTCTGGAATTAAAGAATGAAAAACTTTTTTTTTTCACTCAATATTTCCAGTCCAATCTTGTAGCCCTCACATCCGAAGGAACATCTTCCCTTTGTTCACTGTGATCATTTACATTAAAATTCAACAAGATGTGTTTTATTGTCTTCATTCAATAGGAGCTATACACTGTACTGACGTATAAGCATTCAGGAGAAGTGTTGGTTGAACCCTTTTCACCCATCAAAAATAATCAATTGGACTTTTGAATGCATTGTGTCAGGTATTCTAAGGTTAATACAGCTCCGGGGACATTGTTTGTCATGCATAACTTTCATTTTGAACAACTATAAATGGGTATTGTCTTCATCTGCATGATTTTTATTGCCCATGTGAGGCCCTCTGCTCCAAAGCTACTTTGCTGTCATAAATGTTTTAAAAATGCCCTTTGATAACGAGTTTGTCATTGTTTTATTCAGAAATATCAACCGGCCCATTATAGTGGCAGGTATTTTTTCAATCAATACACAATATCTTATTAATATTTAATTCTTTATATGTCACTACGATATAGAAAAGGTGAATTGTTAAGAAGCAGCAGCCGGAGGTCGTTTATTTTCCTGCTGTAGCAGTGAAATAGAGGGAATAGACAACTCTCTTCAGGGTTGTGTATTTGCACACAGACACACACACACACGTTGCATATATCTGTCGGATGTGTGTATCTTCATACCGTAGTTGTCCACATGTTTGCCAACTCGCCTGTCTCTGCTATCTTTGTCTAAGACAGAAGAGATGATGTCTCAAGACCCTGGAGGGTTTTTTGTCCTCTAGTCATAAAGCCTAAGTCCAAGGACACTGTCAATCTGCAGCAAATACAATGTCGACGTTAGTGACAATGAACTGGTGACCATCAAGTGTCTGTCCCTATGTGTGTTAACGCATGATCAAAAAGATTTTACAGACTGCTATCGTTTCAAATCCAGTAATGTTGAAAATATAACGTTATTTCAGTGTAATTGCTTTGAATTTCAATCCTGAAAAGTACTTCTAAAACACTTCCAGTATGGGCTCAGAAAGGGGAATTTTTGCGACCTACTTCATCACGCTGCCTGCGGATATTCTTGGTCAACTTCCAGTACATTGACACTATTTTGGCACTACATTGACACTATACCCTACCCACTGAAGTGGGGACTAGTTTCATATGCACTCAGTAAACTGGCTGCTGTGAGCAGATACTCTTGTTATGTTATTATGTTAACAACCACTCAACTCAGAAAATGACATTGGAACTGGTTGTTTCCTTCATTTTATATTAAACACACTAGTGTTGGGGCAGCGGGGTGGTACACGGTGAAAAGCACTTGCTCACCACCACCAAAGAGACCCAACATATACCACACCCAGTCAAACACAACTGCAGTAAGGGATCCTTTCCTTCTACACTCCTACTGTGCATATTCGAGTTGGTAAAATAGTAACATTTTGTCAACACATTCAAATTGTTCTGGTTTATATACTGTATTTTACGACTTATATCAAGGAAATATACAAGGAAAGTGTTCATTTTGTACCAAAGCAGCAGTTTTGTATTGCCTATCTATCTCTATTATGCACTATTTTTTCAATCTGGAAGAAATAGTGCATTTGTTTAGGACTTTTTTCAGTCGCAGATTCTAGTGCTTGTGACTATTTAGACCAGCAGGGTGTTTGTGGGATTGACTAAAAAACCTACAGTACCCAGGTTCATGGTAATGAAGGAGCATGTCACCCTGTGCAGCGGTGTGACTTACTAATGTCTTTTTAATAGTTTTTGGAGAATAATGGATCTCTATGGCATGGCAGGAATAAGATATATCAGGCTTTGGCCACACAAACAATACTCGTTAGTGGGCACAATTCATTGATGGTTATGGTCTTTTCATGGGAATTGTTGACAATAAGAAAAATACACAATATATGCAGTCTTATCCTTTAAACACAGTAATCCATGAACTATTAAAACAAAAAAGATTTTTTTATATCGTACAGTAGATAAGCCTCAGAAAACTTTCTAGAAGAGATGAGCATTGAACAATGACAATGGACAGGTTTTTATACTGTAACAGTGTTTGCACATATAAAACAAGTTTAAAAGATTCAAAAACATTAAATGGTTGAGAGGTATTGGAAAGGGAATCAAATGCGGAAATGCCTTAGACCTGCATTCTTTCCAATGACCAGCAGGGAGCGACTCCTCTGATTGCAAAAGAAGTCAGATTATATAGAAGTCTATGAGAAAATGACTCTGTCTCATTTATTACCTCAGTAAATCTTTTCCTTATGAGTTTATGGTTTCAATTGCTAGTTTTAAGTCTTATTCAATACAGCATGAGTCGCTACCACAGTGTTGCACAGCTTTCAGCTTTACTAAACGACACTCTAAGGCAGGGGTGTCAAACTAATTTTAGTTCAGGGGCCACATACAGCACAATTTGATCTCAAGTGGGCCAGACCAGTAAAATCAGAGCATAATAATCTATAAATAACGACAACAATAACTGAAATTTCTTAAGAAAATGCAATTTCAACAATAGTATGCCTCATTTTATAATTTACACATGTGCATTAGAATTTACAGATCACAGTGTATCTACAAAAGCACAAAACATTTTGTCACGGGTATCTAGAACAGTATTTTACTTTATGATCAAAACAACTAATCTTTACACTTTGCAAAGTCATCCCACGGGCCGGATTCTCTTTGCTAACCAAGCTAGCTGGCACTAGTTTAAGATGCTAATTTAGCATATCCCTCACTCCTCCAGCTCCATCCTTTCATGCAAATATGGTCACTTCTAGCAAAAGGACAAGATGGCAACAGCCAAAATTCCAAACTCAAGGCTTTAAAACAAGCCCCCAGGAACAGCGCCGGGATTTGGAGCCAATTTGCAAAAGTGGCTAAACCTCAACGTCCGGGTCCGTCACGTTATGCTGTTTGCCCCAAAAATACTGTTTCCCAAAGACTCACATTGGGAAAGAGATGTCTATAAATCAGCAGATCTTTTTTAGGTAAATCAACTTTGCAGTACGAGAACTAAAAAATAGCCCTTATTTAAATCCTTTAGTCCCTAAAAGTTGTAAAATGCACTAATAGCCTAATCCAGATTATTATTATTTTCCTGTTTCTGTTCATGTGAATGAGCCTGAGCGGTTGGGTGGCCTGGTTTAAAGAAACGCTAGTGTTTCTTGCTCTATTGGCCCATAGATGCTGAATATCAGGGTGATTTCATACCCAGCAAGTCAAACTTGTTTTGCTTGATGCGCCACTGAGCAACTTTCAAAGGAATGAAAGGAGCTCACCTCCAATGCTGTATCTAGTTCTCTTTATACATCCGTGCCTCAAATGGTTGTCCACAAACCAATGGGTTATGTCACGGTGACTACGTCAACTTCTTTTATGCAGTCTATGACGACGAGACTTGTTTGGTGTTGGATGGTGATTGAATAAGCCACCGGTGTGTGAGAAGTAAACAGATCTACTTAAACAGTAACAGAGCCTGCTGTCATCCTGCACGGTGTCTCTGTCCTCCTGATAATACACATTTATCACCAGGACAGTCCATGCCATGTTAGACTTCAAATGAACTGTACAATGACCTGCAAATGACAAGCACAGAGAGTTGCAGCCCCCCCTGCGACTTTGGTGTGAATGAGTTTTAACCCTTTGTTAGCGAGAAAGAGGGGAAGAAAGCATAATCTATGATCCCAATGTTTCTGGAATGTTTAAAAAGGTCAATATGCTGATATTTTTGACAGCGCTTGACCTTTTGTGAAAAAAGTAACAAAACCATTGGAATTGAAATAACTTCTTTGTTTAGTTCTGGCACATAATGTATCACAGTCAAAGCATGCTGTCTCCCCGCAGCATCTGCCCATGAGTGACTTGACTGTTAATCCGCCGTATTGATCTAATATCAAAAGGTGCTATTTAAATGCAGCATAACTCCCCAGGAGCCATGATCTGTCGGTGGGCTATGTTTGGAGTCTGGCTGAATAACTAATGCCTGTTCTTTCTGTCGTTGTGTCCAGGTGGCCCAACATCTGGCCTCTACCTACAGAGGCAGAGCCCTATGAAGTGGTCAGGAGGGCTCATATATCCTAAGAAAAGTAAATCGGTTCCTTTATACAGAAGCTTTCTAGAGCAGATGTCACAACAAGCTTCACAATAGAAAACAAATCAAAAAAAACATGAGAAGAGTAAACAATTAATCCAGAGAGAGAGAGAGAGTTCTAAACTTTAGAAGCCACAACCTCAGTCACCGATGGTGATGTAGGGCTGCTGACAGAACTGTTGGTTCTCTAATGTAGGAAAGGGCCTCACCATGCAGAGCTCTAGAAGTGATCACAAGAATCTTAAATTACACAAATACTGATCTTGATGGGAAGCCAGCGTAAAGAAATCAAGACCTATGTCTAGAGAGACCATTTTAGAAGACCTTGGTCAAAAGCTTTGCAGCAGAATTCATGATCGCTTTAGAGTCTTGCTCAGGCAGGTGAGACGCTGGCCCACTGCTGACACACAGCTGACACACAGCTGACACACAGCTGACACACAGCTGACACACAGCTGGGATCGAAACTTCCCTTCAAAGGACAAGGTGGCATATTGACACTGGCATCAGATTATGTATTGATAATGTGAGTGATCTGACTAACAATAGCGCTGTGGTCCTCTATCGCCCCGTTTCTAGTGCAGGAATTTAATAATCTGGGGCATCATTTAAAAAAATGTCTAAATCTAAAATCCTATTTTAATCTCAATTTCGGATTACATTTCGTATTTTTGCTATTAGAGAAACAAAAGATTTCATACTGCATTTAGAAAATAATTCTATCCTAACTTAATATGAATTAGCTACATGTAGACTCATGTACATTCCTGACATAGATGCAGGCATGACAGGACGACTGCCGATTGAATAATCGATTTTAAAGTTATGATTTATTGATTTAAGATAAAATAGTAGGTCTGAGATAGGATAGGACGCAGCCATGAGGTTTGGAATTGAGTCTTTCTATCTTTAAAACTGAAGTTAAGATAGGTGAAGCGGTTAGGATACTTTTCTGTAATGAGATGTAACTTATCGTGTAGTCATTGTCACAGGTTCTGTTTCCCCTGTCCTCTGCTTGCTGTGGGTGCAATTCCTGTACCTTTTAAAGAGCCTCATCACACACATACACGTTTCAATTCATTTAATGATAGTGAAAATTACAACTAAATACAGTATGTGTAAACATAAAGAAAATCAATATCAGTTTACACACCACTTCTGTCCCACGACTGCGCTCTGCTTGTACTAAAAGCAACAGATTCTTAAGAGTTCAGGTTATGGGTTTGTTTAGTTCCTGCGGTGGAAACGGGGCCTATGCTGTAAAAGAGTATGTACAGTATTCACAGCCATTGTGGCAGACAGTGCTGGGCTTCCTGAGCATGCAGGCTGCAGAGGAGTCTCTTCCATGAATTGTGCAGCTCATGGCGAGGCACGTGAAAGAAAGTGAGCAGACGAGTCGACTAAAGAAAAGCTGTTTCTCTGTCTTCTGTTTACCTATCTGTACTTCATAAAGACCGATGATTTAGTGTACAAATGTGTTCACAATGTGTACTGTTACTGTGTCTGTGTCAAATTAAGCCTGACACCAGCTTGTGCATTACTGTCTATTTAGAATGGATCTTTTTGACAGCACCATTCACACCGGCAGTAATCTCAGTACAACCAGCTACTTCAATTCCAGCGCTGCTATTCCCGCACATGCATTAGATTGACCTCACATTAACCCAGATACATTTGATCTTTAAGAGCCATAAATTGGCTTTTGTCATTACCATAGGTTAATTACTGAGATTTGCTCTGTACTGTTGCTACGCTGAGATTGCAATAATAAGCACCACACAAAAGCCATTCACGCTGCCTGCGTGAGCACTAAATAGGCATTGTTTTGATCTTGCTATTCCTGTCGGGAGTTTTGTTTGTATTGGTCTATTATTAGCACTCTACCGAGCGGTACTTTTGATACAGTTGGATTCTGCTGAGCTTAGTTGAAACCTTGCCCTTCCTGTCATTCTCTCCCTAATAAGTCATCTGACGTGCAACCCAGACGTGGATCTGATTGCTGTCCTTGCATTCCTCACAGCACCTTTACGAGAAGGAAACTACTCTTTGTTTAACAACTTTCTAGTAGGCAGTACAAATTATATTTCTAAGATCAGAGTTTAACACAGATTTGTGTCTTAGATTTTTTTAATCAGAGTTTTCAATATGTATTTGTGTGCATTTTATTTAAAAAAATAAATCCCAGAAACTACTTGGCTCTATGTGTCTGCTGTGGTACTAACATTGCTCAGATTAGGGTTTATGTTCCCACAGCACCAAACTGTTCTACATATGCCCCCACAGTACTAAAGCCATCCTCTTATAAATAAATGCAGGTCAAACTGAATGACCAGAATGTATTTTCCCCTTCAACAAGTCTCCATGCAGCAGCCAGTAGTACGACCACAGTTAACTGAAACATGTGCATTCAGCTCCCGTCTTTTTTAGAGGAACCGGTGAAGCTCCATGAAGATTGATTGCCAACAATTTTGAACAATTGTTTAAGTCCCTTAAATTCCAAATATTTGAATAATTCCAATTTGATTCTACATTCTCAAATGTAAGAATTTGTCTGATTACATTGTAGTAAATTGAATATCTATGGGTTTTAGACAGTTGAATGGGTATTTTAAACTTTTCTCTGATATTGCCGACCCAATATTTTTTATTTGGATCGTTCAAACAGTGGTACAGGTACAGTACATTGGTTCTTCTTAGCTGTTTTATGTCTGCTGTGCTTTGATATATTCAAGTTACTTTACAATAAATCACACAGGGAACTTTCCATTCAGTGCAAATATGCTGTACGTGGTGATTGTCGTGATTTTGAAGTCTCCCTGATAGAACATTTTGACTAAGTGATTAATAATATGAGAGTGAGTGAAAAGGCAAGCGAATATGGACGCCTGACTTCAGCCTGATTCAAGATCATTTAAAATCTTGTTTAAGGGATAGCTAGCTGGGCATTATTGCTGTAGCATCCCTCTTATTACACAGCTACTTACTAAGGAAGTCAATAGCTTGACACAAAATATGTATCATTCTATCAGCTATACAACCGTCTTGAGTTGTCCAGTCATGCTCACAACTTGTAAACATGGGAATCTCTCTCATCTCTGCTAACCAACCCTTACAGCACGAATGCAGCCTAATTTATAATGGCCTTTTAGGATATTATACAGGTGTTCCTTATTTCTCTTCTGACTAGTACATTAAAAAGTTCTCAAAGTCTTGATCAACCATAGATGTTCAAAAGATATTAGAGGTACAGGTCTGTGTGTGTGTGTGTGTGTGTGTGTGTGTGTGTGTGTGTGTGTGTGTGTGTGTGTGTGTGTGTGTGTGGGAACATACTTGTATTTGATTATTACCAGTGGGCGTTGTTTCTCTGGTGTGCCTTTAAGAAGTGGAGAGGTTTTAGATTTCTCTCCTTTCATAAAAGCCCTGTGCCGATGATCCTCTTTTAGCTCAGTAACCATGGCACTCACCCTCTCCCAGTCTGATATTGAGGATCAGTAACAACACTCCAGATGTTGACACATCCACGTTGTTTTTCCCTGTGATTGTACCCCTAATAACCAATTGCGTCACTGTGATTATGGCAAAACCTGAGAAAGTTATGGAAATAATACAGTGCTGACTGCTATACCTGATCGAAAAGTATACGAATGTCATGTAATATTTCCTCAACCTCCAAGTTTACATAGACCTAGTGCAATATAGTCAAATACAGAGAACAAAAAAACAACTTTGACGCTGACAAAAATTGTTCATGAAATGTATTTGTCATGAAAAAGTCATTAAAATGTGCTGCACTGTATTGTAGTAAGAGTGTGCTTAAACAACTTTCAGTGGAAACATTCAATCAGTGGTGTTCCCAGGCCACTGGGGTATAACAAATAGGACTATATTTTGGTCCTGTCGTTAGTTAAAGCCAGTTCATAGAAAGAGTATGGATTACCTGTAAACCGCAATTCAGCTAGTGACAGGTCTCTCTAAGTGAACCCTGTTGCAACACTAATTGAGTTGTGGGATTGCTGTACGGGCTTGTGTGGGAGTTTCTGTCAACACAATTTCTAAATTAAACACATTTCTGCAACAGCAAACAGTGAAAGGACATATTCATGAGAATGTTTCATCATTTCTGATATGAAAAGCCTATATTATTCTGCATTTAACCTGCTCTGAGAGATGTGTGGCCTTTTTTGAGATGTACTCCACCAGGCAGCCTCTCATCTCATGCTCACTTTTCTAGATGTTGTCTCTGAGGTTTTCCACTATTCAGTTAGTTAGATAAATTGAGGTCTTCAGGAAACAATCGATAAGTTGTGTTTTCGGGGTTTATGTGAAAAAACAGTCAGCAGCACTTACTAAATGCATTAAAGCTACGCAGTTAGGTTGTAAACGAGAGCAAAACAAAGTTCATGGTAATTACAGGCTTTCATGAAGATCTGCGCAAACTGACCATGTTTCCTTTTTACTTACGTAATGAGATAGGCCGACCATACATGGAGAGTGTTGAAGCTGTCTTGAGTCCCTTTGCATGGCCACATTGTAAGTGTTGCTAAGCCTGACCTGTAGTACTACATACTTAAAGCTGACTGCTGCCAACAATGGATGAAATTACTGTATGTATAGTGAAAGGAATTGCTCGTAGTGACTAACACACAGAGAATTAGCACCTCGTCATGCAGTTTCCTTCAGCCCAACTGAGCTTTTAAGTGTCCTTCAGCTCATTGTTTTGTTTTTTTGACCCTCAACTTTTCAGTTTTGGTTCACTCTCTCCGCTCTCATTGGCATTGTTTCCAGAAGCAGCACTAAGCTGTGTTTTATAACAGCTAACTGTTCACTACCTGCTCAGCACCTCATGGCAGACAGACAAAGTAAGCAACTGGCTGCTGAACATCTTGAAGTATAATGTATAATTATGCTGCTCCATGTCTACTGGATGTTTAAGAATTTAACCATATCAACTTAAAACTTGTTTCCGCAGGCTTAGCATACATGCCCTACTATGCTAACGTCTAGTTAACAGAACAACAGAAACAATAGAACAACTAAGACCAACGTAAATATAAATATTAATGAATGTGCATTGTCATTAATAGATATACAATATACAAATGGTGATTTGCATAAACGCATGGTTTATGCTTTCGGGTAAAATAAAAAGACACTCTCACCTTGCTCAAGTGAAGGTGGTGTTGGATTACATCACATACAAGCAAGGGAAAGAAGCAGGTGTGAGACGCACCCTGAACTAGAACCTGCATTAGCTGCCCGCGTGTTGTAACAGAAGACACCATGAAGGTGGAGTTGGGTATAACTCAAATAACACACATGTGTTGTGTACCTTGCATTGTAGGACAGTATTTAGATGGTATTATTTGGGCATGTTGCACTATTTAGATTGATCTTAAAAAAGGAGTGATGAAAGTAAGGAAGAAACACAGCTGCTCAACTTTGAAACCATTGGTCAGAGTTTAGAGAGGATTTCTTTGTTTTTTTGTCTGAAGTGACTAAAATAATGAATCAATTAAATATGATCTTTTGTGTTCTCTCCCACAGTATCAGTGTTGAGATAGTTGAGGTGGAGTAAACTTTTTAAGGTATAAAACAAACAAATGGCTATTGTTCTTTAATCTAAGAAATTAAGAATTCTTACTTCACTTCCACATACATATCTTTTTCTCCTGACACCTCTCTTTACCACACACACACACACACACACACACACACACACACACACACACACACACACACACACACACACACACACACACTCTTCCCTGTGACACCGGCAGTCCTCTCCAGCTCGTTGACAATGATGAATGCAGAACATGAAACACATTAATGCAGCGGATTCTGGTCAATGTCAGGCCTTTCTTCACTGTGTCAAGTTAAACAAACAAGATCAAGCAAAAAGCGAATGGTAATTGACCCTCCAGAGATAAGGCCCTTGCTATTGAAGCGGGAGGTCATGGGAATCTCAAGCCATCCACTAACCTGAGATGGACACAAACTCAAAGATATCTTCACACTTGAATATAATGCTATATCCCTTACAGAGTTGAATTATTATGAAAAGACACTGTGTGTTATACTTCCCCTGTACAGTGCTTCACCCACTCATTCTAATAAGTGGATTCTACTTGTATAAGATGTCTAAAGCCTTATCAGGACATGTTTAAAGTGTGGCGGCTTCTGACATTTTAATGACACATTCGGGTGCAATCTAAGTAATTGGGGGAGTTTTGGCTTTTCAACTTCTGGTTTTCAATGATGAATCTTACTGTATGTCCGTCAGTGTTACAAAATATCATGCTGATGCTGTATAATTGGAAGTGGAGCAGGTTTACCGTGTTGGGAAAGGGATGAATGTAAGGCCACATCAGAGAATTTCATATTCTATTCCCTTCTTTTTAAATCATGTATCGCACTATATATCACTATATATCACACTATATCACACTATTTCACAATGTCCATGTCAGTACACTTCATGTTGCAGACATGTTTCATACTTAAAATATATTCTTCCGCTGTGCTTGTATTTTTTGATATATCATGTGTGGTTTGATATAAAATGAGATGATGAAACAGAAATTGGCCAAATTCAACACAATGTAAGATTGAATAATAATAATAATAATAATAATAATAATAATAATAATAATAATAATAATAATAATAATAATAATAATAATAATAATAATAAGTTTATTGGCTGTCGATGGTTGTTTTGACTACACTTAAAACTATTGTTTTTCTATATTTAATTTAAAGGGGTCACTAAAATGTACACATTTTCCCATTTAACCCTGTTGGTACCTGGCCAGTGGTTTTAAATGCCCAGGTTTGGGATATATGACGTGCTGCCACACTGTCTCTATGGCTGTATACCAGTAGGGGAAGCGAGAAAACTGGGTGAACTGGCCCTTTAATGCAATCAGACTTCATGGTGTGATTGGAAAATTATTGCTTTTTTTCACTCACTGCCATCAAAATGTGTACATCATCCTTCCCAAAAGGATTCTAAATGCTTGATATTTATTAGATTCATTTAGTCAGTGCCAAATGAGATACAAATCAACATTAAATGTGTTTAAATATCCTTGAGTAGGTGCATGTGATTGGTTCCAAGAAATGTTATTGTCTTGCATTTTATTAAGCTGAATGGCGTGTTGTATTTGATGCTGGCTTTTAATTTCTGTATCTGTCCGTGCAGTTGGTGTTTTTATTACTATTAATTTATTACTCGGGTTTTGTCTGCTTGGCCACTTGCATTTATAGAGTAATAAGGGGAATGTATTTAATACCCCCCCCCCCCCCCCCCCCCCCCCAGTTGCTGTGTGAATTGTGTGCATGAATCAAGAGGGTTGATTAAACCATACTGTCCCAGGCTTTTAAGTGTGCTTAATTTCACACCATCTATAAATAAAGCAATTATTTTCTTATTCACACTGTCAAAGTGAGGGTTTCATATGTTTGGCTGTGCTATGACAATTGTATATGAAGGCTGTTTCAAAGACTTATTGTGCATCTCTAGTTCTCTTCTGGTTAATCCACTTCTAATGTCGACTCTGGGTGCTTTCATTAAGAAACGAGCTCAGTTTTTTGTTTTTACAAAGCTCAAATTATGAGGGAATTGTATTTTGAATGCACTTATGAAACTGTTTAAGCCAGGGAGTTCTAATGCATACTTTTGTTGGGCTTAATCTACAGATTGTTGTGGCTAGCCATGTGGGTATTATGCAATGCAAACTCCTCAAAAGAACACAAACAGGGAAATTCTCAAGACTGAGTGTGTGGGAGGGCTTATCCGAGCGTCTGCTGCCAGTTTTAACACTCGAGGATACTTCATGTTGAATAGATTTATGCTTTTATTTCTAATCTTCACTGTCTCTCTCTTG